>NC_047085.1:337705740-338016319 GCF_902459505.1 Geotrypetes seraphini
CAGATCACCTCTTCCTCTCAACACATTGACACGCTGCTGCCACCACCACTAGGAACACCTCACCGGGTAGGCCAGCAATGCTATAAACTTTATAAAACACATTATTATATTTTCTTATAAAGCACATATTTTAACTGAACTCTGACATCTTCAACCTTTCCATTCACAAAAATAGAAGGAAGAAAAGTTCCCATTTCCTGTTGTCTCATGTCCCAGGCCTATACAATATTTTTTCTTCTGCAGAGTGCAGACCCTTCAAAAATCTGACCAAATCCTCATTTCACTTGCATTATAAAGTACTGAGGATGCCATCTCTCCCCAATCCCAGGTCCTAAAGTCTAAGACAGTAGCGCAAACTAGTGCTGCCAGATTCAGGGAAAAAAAAATTTGATTCGATTCAGCCTATTGAATTGGTTTATCGATTCGATTTTCCTGCCCAATTGGGTGTTTTTTTCAAACATCCTGGTGGGTTTATTTTATAGCTTTTTCACCCCCTTTTGGCTTCTCCTAACCACACTGGCGCTGTGGTGTAAATAAAATAAAGAAACAAAAGGACTTTTCCTCTCTCTGTTAAATCCTAGCTCACGTTTGCGGTCTAACACCAGCTCTGGCAGGATACATAAGAACATAAGAACATAAGAACTGCCTTCTCCGGATCAGACCTTCGGTCCATCAAGTCCGGCGATCCGCACACGCGGAGGCCCTGCCAGGTGTACACCTGGCGTAATTTATAGTCCATCAAATCCTTATATGCCTCTCTTAAGGAGATATGCATCTAGTTTGCTCTTGAAGCCTAGGATGGTCGATTCTGTCATAATCTCCTCTGGGAGAGCATTCCAGGTGTCAACCACTCTCTGAGTAAAGCAGAACTTCCTGACATTAGTCCTGAACCTGTCCCCCCTCAGCTTCATTACATGTCCTCTAGTCCGTGTCAAATTGGACAATGTAAATAATCTTCTCTGCTCTATTTTGTCGATTCCTTTCAGTATTTTGAAGGTCTCGATCATATCCCCACGCAGTCTCCTTTTCTCAAGGGAGAACAATCCTAGTGTTATAAGTCTGTCCTCGTATTCCAGTTTCTCCATACCCTTCACCAGTTTTGTTGCTCGTCTCTGCACCCTCTCCAGCAGCTTTATATCCTTCTTTAGGTAGGGGGACCAATGTTGGACACAGTATTCCAAGTGTGGTCTGACCATTGCCCTATAAAGCGGCATTATAACTTTCTCTGATCTACTCGAGATTCCTTTCTTTATCATGCCCAACAATCTATTTGCCTTCTTTGCCGCTGCCGCGCATTGTGCTGACGGCTTCAGGGTCCTATCTATCAGTACACCCAGGTCCTTTTCTTGTTCACTCTTCCCCAGAGTTGCACCTGACATTGTATACTCGTATTCCTTATTTTTATTGCCTAAATGCATTACCTTGCATTTCTCCACATTGAACTTCATCTGCCATTTCTCCGCCCATGTTTCTAACCGACACAAGTCGCTCTGGAGTTTCTCTCGATCCTCCTGCGATCTGATTGCCCGGCATAGTTTTGTATCGTCTGCAAACTTGATGATCTCACTGGATGTTCCTTCCTCCAGGTCATTGATATAAATATTAAAAAGGATCGGCCCAAGTACCGAGCCCTGGGGTACACCACTAGTCACTTTCTCCCAGTCGGAGAACTTCCCATTTATGCCCACTCTCTGCTTTCGGTTTTCCAGCCATTTGCCTATCCATCTTTGTATATCCCCCTCTATGCCATGACTTTGTAGTTTCCTGAGAAGTCTTTCGTGTGGAACTTTGTCGAACGCTTTCTGGAAGTCCAAGTATATTATGTCCACCGGCTTCCCACTATCAATTTGCTCGTTCACGGTCTCGAAAAATTGGAGTAAATTAGTCAAACATGATTTCCCTTTCCTGAATCCATGTTGACTGGGTTTCATCAAGTCGTATGCGTCCAAGTGCCGGACTATGCTATCCTTGATCAGTGCTTCAACCATCTTGCCAGGGACAGACGTAAGACTAACAGGTCTATAGTTGCCCGGTTCCCCTCTCGATCCTTTTTTGAAAATTGGGGTGACGTTCGCTATCCTCCAGTCGTCCGGTATCTGTCCAGTTCTGATTGTCAGGTTTGCAAGTTTTTGCAATAACTCTCCGATTTCAAACTTCAATTCCTTTAAGACTCTCGGATGAATCCCATCCGGTCCAGGGGATTTGTCACTTTTAAGTTTGTCGATCTGATAGTATATCTGGTCTAAGTCCACTTCAACTGTGGTGAGGCTGTCTTCTATTTCTCCTGCAAACACTTTCTCCGCTTCAGGTATTGTTGAGGTGTCCTCCTTCGTAAAGACGGACGCAAAGAAGGAATTTAGTTTGTCTGCGATTTGTTTATCTTCCTTGATGTACCCTTTTCTTCCCTGGTCGTCCAGGGGTCCCACTGCCTCTTTTGCAGGTTTTTTCCCTTTCACGTATCTAAAGAAGGGCTTGAAGTTTTTGGCCTCCTGGGCTATTTTTTCCTCATATTCCTGTTTTGCATCCCTCACCGCCTTGTGACATTTCTTCTGATCATCTTTATGTTTGTTCCAGGCTTCGGTTGTCTTTATGCATTTCCATTTTTTGAAAGAGTCCTTCTTTTCTTTTATGGCTTCCTTCACCTGTATGGTAAGCCATGCCGGTTCTCTTTTGCTCTTTGTTCTCCGATCTTTGGAAATCCTCGGAATGTAGAGATCTTGTGCTTCTGTGATAGTATTTTTCAGTAGGGTCCATGCCTGATCAACCGTTTCAAGTTTGTCCACCATCTTCTCGAGTCGTTTTTCTACCATGGCTCTCATGCTATCGTATTTACCCTTTTTAAAGTTCAAGGTGGTGGTTAAGGTTTTGGCATGTTTCCCTTTCCCGATGTCAAGTTTAAAGTTGATTACATTGTGATCACTCGTTCCCAGTGGAACTATGACTTCCACTTCTGTTATCGGTCCCGTGAGGCCATTTAGGACCAAGTCCAAGGTGGCGTTGCCTCTTGTCGGCTCTTTTACCATTTGTTCCAGGAAGCAATCCCCTAGCACCTCCAGGAACTTGGCTTCCTTGCCGCAGTTGGAGGTTGCTAGTTTCCAGTCTATCCCTGGGAAATTGAAGTCTCCCAATATAATTACATTGCCTGTCTTGCATTCTTGTTTGATTTCCTCCATCATTTCTGAGTCAGTTTCCTCCGCCTGTCCTGGTGGACGATAGTAAAGGCCAATTTTCGTATCTGCGCCATATTGACCAGGAATTTTGATCCAGAGTGATTCAAGCTTCTCTTTCATTTCTGTTGTAACCATTTCAACAGAATCTATTCCCTCCTTAACATATAGAGCAATACCTCCACATTTCAAATCTGACATATTGTAATCACAAAACAGAAAATAAAATTAGTTTTTCTACCTTTTTGTTGTCTGATTATTTTTCAAATCTTGTTGGTCCAAGGCTCTGGTTGTCTTCTGATAACTTGCTTGCCAGGGTCTCCTTCTTTCTTCTTTCTCCGTGCTAACCATCCATCTGCCATCTCTGTCCTCCCCTTCCGTTTCCCTTCCCTCCCCCGGATGTCTGGCATCTTTCCTTTTTTTGTCTCCCTCCACAGATCCACCTTTTCTTAACTACCCTTTCATCCAGCAGCTCTACCTCCTTCCCCACCACCCCAGGGTCCACCATCTCTCCCTTTCTTTTCCGAACTACCCTTCTAACCAGTATCTCTATCTCCCCCCTCCACACCATCCCTTGTGTCCAACTTCTCTCCCTTTCTGTTCCTTCCCTCCCTAAAACCCATGTCCATCATCTCTCTCTCTTTCTCTCTCCTCTATTTTCAGACCCATTATTTCTTCCCACCCAAAGTCCGGCATATGCACGTCTCTTTGAACCCCTCCCCCTTTCCTCCGTGTACTTCTACACCAGGGCCTCCCCTCCCCTGAAGGCCTGCCCCCCCTTAAAGGTCTGCATCCCACCCATGAAGGCCTGTCCTCCCCTTGAAGGCCTTGCCTGCCTGCTCCCCTTGTGATTATAATATGTCAGATTTGAAATGTGTATCCTGCCAGAGCTGGTGTTGGACTGCAAAGTGAGCTAGGATTTAACAGAGAGAGGAAAAGTCCTTTTTGTTTCTTTATTTTATTTACTCCAAAGCCCCAGTGTGGTTAGGAGATGCCAAAGGGGGTGAAAAAGCTATAAAACCCACCAGGAGTTTTGAAAAAAATCACCCAACTGGACAGGAAAATCGAATTGAAAAACCAATTCAATAGGCTGAATCGAATCGAAATTTTTTTTCCTGAATCTGGCAGCATTAGTTTGCGCTACTGTCTTAGACTTTAGGACCTGGGATTGGGGAGAGATGGCATCCTCAGTACTTTATAATGCAAGTGAAACGAGGATTTGGTCAGACTTTTGAAGGGTTTGCAGAAAAAAAATATTGCATAGGCCGGGGACATGAGACAGCAGGAAATGGGAACTTTTCTTCCTTCTATTTTTGTGAATGGAAAGGCTGAGGATGTCAGAGAGTTCAGTTAAAATATGTGCTTTATAAGAAAATATAATAATGTGTTTTATAAAGTTTATAGCATAGCTGGCCTACCCAGTGAGGTGTTCCTAGTGGTGGTGGTGGCAGCGTGTCAATGTGTTGAGAGAAAGAGGTGGTCTGGGAAATTCTGCTGAGCAAACTCCCGGCCCATTTCCACCCCCCAGTTAGTCCACTCCACTCAACTGGTTCACACACTGAGTGGGTCTTTGGGTGTTGTTTTGGGATCTCTTCCAGTGGTTTATCAGTATCTCCTTCTGGTCCAAGGAAGGAAATTTTGTTATCCTTAGCATTGACCTACAGAATATGTTTGTAACAGCGCTGCTTGTGTGGCATTAGGCTATGTAGTGATCGAAAGAAAAAAACAGACCTCTGCACATTTTTGCACTATATGGTGGGTGTATGAGGAGATTCACATTTCCTGCACAGCTAAGTCCATGTGAAGTTACCTTGTGCTGTATTTGACATCTAGCAAGGTCTCTGTTTGAAAGGAAAGATCTAAACTTAAAAATGAAGTGGCCAGAAGTTATGGTAAAAGCAGATAGTGTAGCTGGTTTTAAGAAAGATTTGGACAAGTTCCTGGAGGAAAAGTCCATAATCTGTTATTAAGACATGGGGGAAGTGTCTGCTAGCCCTGTATCGGTAGCATGGAATGTTGCTACTCTTTGGGTTTTGACCAGGTATTAATGTCCTGGATTGGCTACCATGAGAATGGGCTTCTGGGCATGATGGACCATTGGTCTGACCCAGTTAGGCTATTCTTATGTTATGTTCTCATCTGTAGGGGCCTTTGTTTTCACTTCTTATTTTAATGTATTTTTTTTCTGGGAACTTATCAGTGTTTTTTATAATGGGAACAAAAATGGAAGAGAATTAATGTGTGTGGGATGAGGGGGTAACTAATTTCTTCAGCTAAATAATTCAATCCACTTCAAACAGACATAGGAGAACTCACGCACCATTCACACACCCTCCAACCAAAAACGTCAAAAGAAAAAAACTGTTCGACAACCTCCTAGCCATTCGAGCTGCAACACTCGACCCCCAACTCTACAATCAATTGACATCGACCACAGACTGCAAAACCTTCAAAAAGAAATAAAAACCCTTCTATTCAAAAAACACATAAAACCGAACTAACACAATCAGAACTGTCCCAAGCATCACCTGCAACTACTCCATATGTACTTCTGATGTCATGACAATTCAGACATAATTTATGTTATGTTATGTTTGGAATATAAGAAAATTTTCACTGCCTGTTTCTATTCTGGCCATTTATTCCGTTTCATGGTCATTACAAAAAATATTTTTTTACATGGGGGGGTGTCAAAAAATGATGGGCCCCGGGTGCCACATACCCTAGGTACGCCACTGCCTACACACCCCTCGAAGGCCTGTCCCCCCCCCCTTGAAGGCCTACCTGCCTGTTCCCCTCTTGAAGGCCTGTCCCCCCCTTGAAGGCCTGTGCCCTACCTGGAAGGCCTGTCCCCCCCCAAGGCCTGCACCCCCCCCACGGCCTGTCACCCCCCCGAAGGCCTGCCTGTCCCCCTTGAAGGCCTGCCCCCCCCGAAGGCCTACACCCCCCCGAAGGCCTGTCCCCCCTTGAAGGCCTGTGCCCTCCCTTGAAGGCCTGTCCCCCCCCAAGGCCTGCACCTCCCCCGACGGCCTGTTCCCCCCCTTGAAGTCCTGCATCCCCCCCGAAGGCCTGCCTGTCCCCCTGAAGGCCTGTCTCCCCCCCCCCCTCCACAAGGTCTGCCTGCCCGCCCCACCCTGAAGGCCTGCTGCCCCCCCCCCCCACTACCTCGATGGACCGCTCGGCCCCACCACCACCACCACCACGAAGAAATGCTCATTCCCCCGGCCTCCCCACTTCATTTCCCTTGGGAAACAGCCTGCAGCAAGATCGCGCGATGCCAGCGATCTTTGCTTGCTTCGGCTGTTTCCTCCGCCTATGTCCCGCCCCTCCTCTGACGTCAGAGGAGGGGCGGGACCGTGGCAGAGGAAACAGCCGAAGCAGGCAAAGATCGCTGGCATCGCGATCTTGCTGCAGGCTGTTTCCAGACGCGACACCCAGCGCCGGGGGGGGGGAACCGGACCGGACCAGGAGCACCCCCTCAGGGCTTGGCACCTGGGGCGGACCGCCCCCCCCTTGGTACGCCACTGGATTCCATACCAACGTAAGGAAGTTCTTCTTCACCCAGAGAGCGGTAGAAATTTGGAACGCTCTTCCAGAGGCTGTTATAGGGGAAAGCACTCTTCAGGGATTCAAGAAAAGGTTAGATAAGTTCCTGCTGGACCAGAACATATGCAGGTAAGGCTAAACTCAAATAGGGCACTGGTTTTTGACCTAAGGGCTGCCGCGTGAGCGAACTGCTGGGCACGATGGACCACTGGTCTGACCCAGCAACAGCAAATCTTATGTTCTTATGTCCTGTTAGGATACAGTTTTCAAGCTGTTCCCACCAAGACAAAGCCTATACATGATTTTGTATCAAGGAGTTTGCACTGATTTTCCAAAGTGAAAGTACACATTGGTTTTCTTTTTCAAATTTACTGCAGTTACAAAATAGCTGTGAATATTTGCACCTGTCTTTTGCCATTTTTTTTTCACTGAAATTAGAAAGAACATATATCCTTTAAAATATACACTTTTTGGTTTTCTCTGCAGACTTAAACAGGCTGTAAGGACTTCCTTCTTTTAGTGTATCTAAAAGTACACGTGGAGAGACAGCCACAGACCTAAAGTGTATCGCAAACTGTGTGCCATGACACGAGAGGCATGTCCTGTAGGCAGTCAGCCAGCGCTGGTACCTTTCCTCCACCCCCGGTACCTCTTCTCCTCTCTGCACCCCCCACTCCCACCCCACTGGTGTAGTAATTCCAGGGATGTAGACGTCATGATATCACACATGCGTGTGACATCATCCCATCGACGTCTGCGCATGTCCAGAGGCCTTGCAGATGCAGCCCCAAGTTTAGGGCTCCTTTTACAGGGCCGCATTAGCGGCTTTATCGCATGCAACTTTTTAGCACGCGCTAACTCTTGCGCTAGCCGAAAAACTACCGCCTGCTCAAGAGGAGGTGGTAGCAGCTAGTGCAGCCGGAAAATTAGCGTGCACTATTACGCGCATTAAACCGCTAATGCGGCTTCATAAAAGGAGCCCATAGTGTGCCGGGCTTGAAAAAGTTTGTGAGACACTGGCCTACACTGAGGAAGAACAATTTCAGGTACTAGATTAATGCTTATCCCTCATGTAATGTGTTTTGAAGTACACGAAGCCAGTGCTTTGCTGATCCCTGTGATAAATCACCCATCACCTCCCCCCCCTAATTCTATAATCTTGTGCATACAATTTTATGCATAGTGCGTGCAAAGCTGTGCACCTAGATTACAGGATGGTGCCAGTTATATACATAACTTAATTGCTTAATTAACTGCTAATTTGTATTAGTAACCAATTGGTTATAATTGATGTTAATTGGTGCTAAAGAGCACCAATATGCAGTTATGCCCATACCTGTCCCTAGTCGGTATTCTACAAATTGTGCACTTAAAATCCAAAGCACTCAAATAAAAGTGGGGTGAGTCAAGGTCATGCCTGGTACTTATGCGCATAATTATGGAATACTATCAGTTTACGTGTCTAACTGTCAGGAGTTAGGCATGAGCATTCACACTAACTATTGCACTAGAGTAAACACACACCTAAAGTTAGGTGCATAACTGTGGACTGTTGCTAACTCTATACTAGCAATTGTGTGCAGCCTAATGGTTAGTACAGTGGGCTTGGAACCAGGTGAACTGGGTTTTATTCCCATTGTAGCTCCTTGTGACCATGTGGAAAAAAACGTAGATTGTGAACCCACTAGGGACAAAGTACCTACATATAATGTGTACACTAGAGAATGACACGGGGACGGGCTCATGGAGCGGGGATGGGGACAGGGTCCACAGGGCAGGGATAGGGACAGAGCATGCAGGGATGGGGTGGGGATGGGGATAGAGCCTATGGGGAAAGGACATAGATAGGCACAGAGCCCTTAGGGACAGGGACAAAGTTTGTCCCCCTTGTCATTCTCTAAAATTTAGACAATTGGCAACCGAATTCAATGATTTAAAAAACAAACAAACAAAAAAAACAACTGCAGAAGCTGCTTTTGGCTTTCAATGAATTACTGACATCATTTGTGTCTTGTCTGCCATCTGCAACGTCCTTCCATCATGTGCCCAATTGTTAAAGCGTCTTACTGTTACTGTACTCATCAATCATTGCTGGCATCAAGGAACATTTAATGGACACTTGTTTTCCTGTTCATTCACTACACAGTTTAGGTTCTCTCCTATACCCATGTCTGAAAGACAATTCAGTTACCTTCCCCAGATGATGTAAAAATGGAATCTTTGGGAACTGAATCTTTGGGAAGGTTGTACCAGAACCAGATAGAAATGGAAAGTTTTGTTTGTGATTTATAAACAGTTGTATAGAATATTGCAAAGATGCAAATGGAAGAAAAAATAGCTGACACGGTAAAACGGGGAGACAAGACATTTTTTAGATATATGAATGATAGGAAGAAGTGCAAAATTGACATTGTGAGACTCAAAGGTGAAAGGGAGGAATCTGAAGAAGCTGATAAAGAAAAGGCCGAATTGCTTAACAGATATTTCTGTTCTGTGTTCATGGCTGAAGCGCCGGAAGCGGAACCGCAGAAGATAAACATGAATAGGGATGGAGGAGTAATAGACCCTGATTGATTTTCAGAGGGTTGTGTTCGTGAAGAGCTAGCTAAAATAAAGGTAGACAAAGCAATGGGGCCGGATGGTGTACATCCTAGGGTGCTGAAGAAACTTAGGGAAGTTCTGGTAGCTCCGCTGACTCAACTTTTCAACGAGTCTCTAGAGTCAGGATTGGTACTGGAGGACTGGCAAAGGGCAGATGTAGTCCCTCTCCACAAAAGTGGAAGTAAGGAAGAAGTAGGGAATACAGGCCGGTAAGTCTGTTAATGGAAACACTTTTAAAACAGAGAATGGTCAAGTTTCTGGAATCCTGTGGATTACAGGACTGGAGGCAACATGGATTCACTAGAGGTAAGTCTTGTCAGACAAATCTGATCAATTTCTTTGATCAGAGAATTGGATAGAGGATGAGCGCTAGATGTTGTGTATTTATATTTTAGCAAAGCTTTTGACAGTGTTCCACACAGACGTCTAATAAATAAACCGAGTGCCCTTGGGATGGATGCCAAAGTGACGGGCTGGTTCAAGAACCGGATAAGTGGAAGGCGACAGAGGGTAGAGATCAATGGAGATCACTCTGAAGAAAGAGATGTTACCAGTGGTGTGCCTCAAGGTTCTGTTCTTGAGCCTGTTCTTTTTAACATTTTTTATAAATGATATTGCTGAAGGGTTGTCAGGTAAGATTTACCTCTTTGCGGATGATACAAAAATCTGCAATAGAGTAGACACCAGATGCTGTGAATAATATGAAGAAAGACCTGGAGAAGCATGAAGAATGGACTGAAATTTGGCAGCTACAATTTAATGCTAAGAAATGCAAGATCAAGTTTCAAGTTTATTAAAAGTTTGTTGTACACGCAATATCAAATACTTCAATGCGCATGACAATTTAAAATGAGGAGGCAAAAATAATCAATTTATACAAATAAACATACAATGTATATACACGAGTAATTAGCGATACAAAAGGGAAGAGGGGTGAACTACAATCTTTGAAGAAAGTAAGAATACATTTAGGGAAAAAACAACATCAGGAGGGTGACGAAGAATGTTTTTAAAAATATGGCTAAGCCTAAAGAGAGGATAGGGGAGATTGTGACCTATATATAAGGTCTAGTTAAAATTAAGTATTTGAGCCTGGAATTAATGACAGATAAATGATCCTATCTATGTCTCAAATGCATTTTTGTACAGGTGGCATTTTAATGTACTTTAAAATTTTTCTAATGAGGTTTCACCACGTAGATAAATTGGTAAATTGTTCCAAAGCTGGGGTGCTATGACTGAGAAAATTGTAGATCTTCTGGTACCTATTATTTTTAGAGAAGGGATAGTCAGCAAATGCTGTTCCATTGATCTAAGTGTCCTAGCTGGAGAATATGGTATCAAAAAATGATCCAGAAATATTGGTGCATTGGTTTGTTGGATTTTGAAGGTTATCAGTGCAATTTTATAGATTATTCTGTGTGAAATTGGTAACCAATGCGCTTTTTGTAGAAGAGGTGTGACATGATCATATTTTTTTGAGTTAGTAATAATTTTTATTGCTGTATTTTGTATAATTTGGAGCCTTCTTATTTGGGCTGCAAGAACCCAAGAGAACGGTACAGATTAGGGATTGAAGAGTTTATGTGCATGACAGAAGAGTGGGACTTGGGTGTAAATATATGTGATGATCTTAAGGTGGCCAAACAGGTTGAAAAGGTGACAACGAAAGCTAGAAGGATGCTAGGTTGCATAGGGAGAGGTATGGCTAGTATGAAAAAGGAGGTATTAATGCCCCTGTATAAGACCTCATTTAGAATATTGTGTACAATCCTAGAGGCCGCACCTTTAAAAAGATATAAAAAGGATGGAGTCGGTCCAGAGGAAGGCTACTAAAATGGTATGTGGTCTTCATTATAAGGCATATGGGGACAGACTTAAAGATCTCAATCTGTATACTTTGGAGGAAAGGCAGGAGAGGGGAGATATGATAGAGACATTTAAATCAAAATTCTAAAAAAATGTTATTTGCCAGAGTGATGGAAGCACCCGCTGAAAACCATTTACTCAAAAGTGAAGAAAAAGCCTCAACTATCAATAATATGCAGACGGCATATTAATGGTTGAGGCTTTTTCTCCACTTTTGAGTAAATGGTTTTCAACGGGTGCTTCCACCACTCTGGCAAATAACATTTTTTTAGATTTTTGAATTAATTGATATTTTGATTGTTGTTCTTGAGAGACATTTAAATACCTACATAATGTAAATGTTTATGAGTTGAGTCTTTTTAATTTGAAAGGAAACTCTCCAGTGAGAGGGCTTAGGATGAAGTTAAGAGGTAATAGGCTCCAGAGTAATCTAAGGAAATACTTTTTTATAGAAAGGGTGGTAGATGTATGGAACAGTCTCCCAGAAGAGGTAGTGGAGACAGAGATTGTGTCTGAATTCAAAAGGGCCTGGGATCTCTTGGAGAGAGAAAGAGATAATGGTTACTGCAAATGGGCAGATTAGATGGGCCATTTGGCCTTTATCTGCCATCATGTTTCTATGTTTAATAAAAGATTTAATCATAAGTGTTTGAGGCTTGTGCAATAAGGACAGAGTCCACGGGGACAGGGACAGAGCTCACAGGAACAGGGCAGGGATGGTTTGTGCTTTCTTTAACAGGGGAAGGAGAACTATTTCTTCGTAGTTTATAATCTCTCAGGGAGGTTCAACACTTTTGTTTGGGGGTAGAACAACATTGTTAATAGCCCAGCAACTTCCTATCTTTGGGGAGTTAGAGGGGGTTTTATAAGTCCAGAGCAGAAGTGAAATCTGTAACATTTTTATCGGGATGACTTCATTGAGTATCTGAGTATCTCAGACTTTAAGCTAAATACAGGCCCCCAGAGCCGTGTCTCAAAGTTGTAAGGCATCATTCATGAACCAATTAGTAGACTATGAAACAAGATACTAAATCATCGCAAAGAAATACTACTTTTCCAAATTAACTATTCAGGTGTAGTCAAGCATTCCTTTACCTCATTATGTGAACTGATTAATCTAATATCCTGCGGGTTTTGCTATAAGCATATAAGTAAGAAGAACTTATTAAATTGGGCTCTTCATTTCTTTAACCTATTCTTCCAAAAACAGCAACATATGTAAATATTTCTTGTCATTAAAGTTGTAGTAAAGAATCTTATGAGACCAGTATTAACATTCAAAAAGGATGCAATATTAGGCTTCTGTATTTGACCTCATGGTTTGAATGATGACCATAGTATGATTTATTTATTTAATTAGGATTCTATCCCGTTCTCCCCAAAGAGCTCAGGTTAACTTACATAATATACAGTTAACAGGTTGCAATTTGTCATAGTTACAGTGCAAGGTTTTTCAATACAAGTTTTTATCCTAACTCAACACATACTAGGGACCTAATGCCAACATAGGTGTCGGAACAAGGGCCATGGCCTCCCCCCAAATTGCCAGTAATATTATAACAGGGTCTGACGGTGATCCTGCGGAGAAAGAAGCACTTCTTGCAAGGCTGGGAGCAGCATCTTGCTACTGGCCAGCATGCCTGCTGATTGGCACGCTCTGCCACATCCCCTCGCCGACATCTACTCCTCCGTCCCCCTCCTGCTGCATGTCTACCTTTAATTTCTCGTAAAAGTGCAGCACTGCCCTGACGTCAGCCTCAGTTCCTTCCCTCCACTGTGACCAGCCCTAGTGGAAACTGAAAGTTGTCAGAGAGGGCAGGCTGCAGTGGAGAAAAGACGCTGGGATTAGCAGCAGGACAGCGCTGTGCTTTTATGAGATATTAAAGGTAGACACGTGGTGGGAAGCAGGAGGTGGGAAGGAGTAGATGTCGGCAAGGGGACATGGCAGAAAGAGTCGACCAGTAAGCATGCTGACCGGCAAGGTGCCTCTTCCACCAGAATGCCCTAGAAAATAAGGCCCCACCCAAGACATTTCAAATTCAGGAGAGGAGTGGAAGGTAGAGAGGGAGCATATAGGACTTATCCTCCTGTGTTGTATATTTTTTTATAACTATTTTGTTTTAACATTTTTATTTTTAATTATTTGTACTTATATTTTATGTAAGCCATTTAGCTGTTACATGATTTGTGTGATATCAAAAATTAATAAATGTGAAACTTGACCTGGGAGAAGGAGTAAAGGAAGAGAAAGATGTTGGATTCAAATGAAGGCAGGAGGGAGAGATGTGAGGAATAAAATAAGGGAGGAAAAGATATCAGATTTGGGAGGGACAGGGAGAGATGGACTTGGGGATGGCAGAGGGGTTAGAAGGAGGACAGGGAGAGGTGGCAGAGGGAAGCAGAAGGGGGACAATGAGAGATGGATTTGGAGGAAGACAGAGGGAGCAAGAGAAGGAAAGATGGATATGGGGAAGGCAGAGGGGGAAGGGAGAAATGAATATGGAGGGCAAAATGGGGAGAGGGAGAGATGGATTTGGGGGAGAGGGTAAGATGGGGGAAGGAGGGATGGACAACTTGGGTTGGAACAGAGGAGGGAGAGGAGAGATGGACAGGGAAAGGCAGAGGGGATTTGGACTGGGGCCTGGAAGGGGTGAGAGATGTAGACAGGAGGAGGGAGTGGAAGGGCAGAAAGGAGAGATGTTGGACTTGTTGGAAGGAGAGAGAAAGAAAGAGAGTAAGGAAATGCTGGGTTACAAGAGTGGAGTAAGCAACATGGAGAGGAGATGCTAGAAATGGTGGATCCATGAGAGAGAGTTGTCAAGGAGATGAGTGGGCGGAATGAGTATACAAGGGTAAAAATGTGGTAATGGGAAGCAAGGATAAGAAATGTGAAAGCTCACCTTTAAACAAAAGCTCACCTTTAAAACAAAAACCTCTAACCAAGCAGCATTTATAAATAAACTTTTGATCCTACACTCATTATCCAGGACCCTCCAATCTAACAATCAAAACTTACTTTCCATACCGTCAAACGCGAACTGTTTTACAACACTCCTCGTAAATCCATTTTTTCAGTTACTGCCTCTTCTTTGCAGACTTTTGAACAAGATGAGTTTGTTGGTGCTAGGAGAAATATTAACTGCATGGGTTAAGGACTGGCTCAGTGGCAGACATCAGAGGGTGGTGGTTAACAGTACTCCCTCTGAAAAGTCGGAAGTGCATTGTGGAGTAGCGCAGGGCTCGGTCCTGGGTCCAATCCTATTTAATATCTTCATACAAGATCTGCCTCAGGGACTTCGGGGTAAAATTACATTATTTGCCGATGATGCTAAATTATGCAACAGAGTGGGTGGAGATACCATGCCCGACGCTATGACACAGGACATACTTTTTCTGGAGCACTGGTCTACTATTTGGCAGCTGAATTTTAATGCCAAGAAGTGTAAGGTTATACACCTTGGTAGCAGAAACCCATGCAGAACCTACACTCTGAATGGTGAGACCTTAACCAGAATTGTGGCAGAACGGGGCCTGGGAGTAATCATTAGTGAAGATATGAAGGCAGCCAATCAAATAGAGAAAGCCTCATCCAAGGCTAGACAAATGCTGGGTTGCATCCGGAGAAGCTTTTGTCAGCCGAAAGCCCGAGGTGGTAAGACCACATCTGGAATACTGTGTACAATTTTGGAGGACACACTATCGGAAGATGTGCTAAGAATGGAATTGGTTCAGCGATTGGCCACCAAGATGGTCTCAGGGCTCAAGGATGTCCCTTATGAAGAACGACTAGGTAAGTTGCACCTTTACTCTCTCGAGGAACGCAGAGAGAGGGGTGACATGATAGAAACGTTCAAATACATTATTGTCCGTATTGAGGTGGAAGAAGACATCTTCTTCCTTACAGGCCCTACGGCAACAAGAGGGCATCCGCTAAAAATCAGGGGCAGGAAATTCCATAGTGACGCTAGGAAGTACTTCTTCACCAAAAGGGTGGTTGACCGTTGGAATGATCTTCCACTTCAGGTAGATGAGGCCAGTAAAGTTACTGACTTTAAGAACAAATGGGATCAACACGTGGGCTCACTTTAAAGAAGAACTTAGAGGGGAGGGTTATTTGAGTGGGCAGACTTGTTGGGCCGAAGGCCCTTTTCTGCCGTCATATTCTATGTTTCTATGTTTCTATCCCATTAGATGTTCGATTAGAGAACTCGCTTGAAAAACGTAAAACCAAGCTCAAAACTTTTCTATTTAAAGATGCCTTTACTCTTTAGTACCAGCTTCTACTTCTCAAACTTCTAATTTCTGTGAAGCTCTGAAACATCAATCGCTTCTTCTGAAGCGATCCCCTCCCTAATGTCTTGCCACTTCCCTTTTACTTTGATGTATTTTAAACAACTTCTCCTTTCCCAACTTCCCTTTTGTCTCATGTACGTTAATGTGAATTTGCCTAGTATTTTAATATATGACAAAATATTGTTTTTATTTACCCATTTTAACGGTTTTCTACAATTTTTTTAATATTGTACACCATTTAGACATTTATTTTGATAGGCGGTATATCAAAAATAAACAAACTTGAAACTTGAAATTCTGTTTGTCTGTTTAGATTGTAAGCTCTTTCGAGCAGGGATTGTCTTCTTTTGACTCTCTACAGCGCTGCATATGTCTGGTAGTACTATAGAAATAATTAATAGTAATAGTAGAGATAGAAAGTTGTTTAGATAAAAAGTGAAAAGGTATAAAGTAATTTTGCCTCTAAGCTGCGTGGCCGTACAACCAGCACACCAGGACCTCTGGCAATACTCTGCTTCTGCCTGTGACTTTGTGAAGAAAGAAGTGCAGCTGGAAAGAAGGAGGAGGAAGCCTACTTGGATGTTTTAGAGCCAGCCAGAACACAGGTATATACTCTTGGGAGGGAGAGAGACAAATTGAGACACAGAAGGGAAGGAGGGAGAGAGACAAATTGAGACACAGAAGGAAGGGAGCATGAACATGGGAAAAAGGAAGGAAGAAGTGAGGGGGCATGAATTTGGGACATAGAATAGAGAGAGGGAACATGTTGGGACACAGAAGGGAGAGAGGGGGCACAAACTTGGGACAAAGGCTAGAAGGAAGGAGGGAGGGGGCATGAACTTAGGACATAGGATGGAGGGGAGGGGAAAGAGAATTGTTGAACATGGGTGTGAGTGAGAGGAAAAGAGATGGTGTACATCGAGAAAGGAAGAAAGAGGAGAATTGGGCATGGGAAGGGAAATAATTATTGGACATGGTGATGGGGGAGGAGTGAGGTAGAGAGAGATGAGAGGGAGACATGATGGATGCGGTGGTGGAAAGGAAACAATGGGACAGATGGAAATGGATGCAAGAGGGAGGAATGTTAGACATGGTGATGGAGGGAATGGAGGAAGAGATGGCATGGAGCTGGAGAGGGGTGATAGAAGGATAAATGTTGGGCATAGGGCTTGTTTACAGGGGTGAAAGACGCTGCACACAGTCCGGGGGATAAGAGGGGGAGCAAGGTTGGATGTGACAGTAGAGGGATGGGAGATATACACCCTGGATCCCTCTCTCTTTCCCCTCTCCCTTTGCAGCAAGGGAGGGAATGAGAGAGAGGGAGACGTTGCACATGGGGTTGGAGGAGAAAGGAAGAAATGCTTTGTAGGGGTGCGGAGGGAAAAAAGAATGTGCTTTGTTTAGTTTAATTTTGTGGTTACCATTATGTGCTGTTAATAAGATTATATTGTGTGTATATGAAAAATGAATCAAAGAAATAGCATTTACAATTAGTACTACTATTATGGAGGCGGGATCTGGGGTGGAGCTTGCGCAGGTCTGGGGCAGGGTCTAGGGTGGAGCTCTTGGGACCCCTTCCCCCAAACAAAAAACTGTTCCGCTGCCTATGATTACAGATTAAATTTGCGACAGTTACAATGCTAGATTTACCAATACAAGTTTGTGTCCTTGAGGATCTACCAAAAGAGAAAGTGGTTAGATTATATTCTAACATAGGTTCCGGGGAAAATGGCAGAAGCACTGATAAAAGAAAACATCGATCAACATTTTGAAAAACATGAACTTCTGATAACCAGCCAGCATGGTTTCTGCAAGGGAAGATCGTGCCTAACGAACTTATTGCACTTCTTCGAAGGGATCAACAAACGGATGGACAAAGGAGACCCCCATAGACATCATATATCTAGATTTCCAAAAAGCCTTTGACAAGGTGCCCCATGAACGTCTACTCCGGAAACTGAAGAACCATGGGGTGGAAGGAGACGTACATAGATGGATCAGAAACTGGTTGGAGGGTAGAAAACAAAGGGTAGGAGTGAAGGGTCACTACTCCGACTGGAGGAGGGTCACGAGTGGTGTCCCGCAGGGCTCGGTGCTCGGGCCGCTGCTATTTAATATCTTCATAAATGATCTAGAAACAGGGACGAAGTGCGAGATAATAAAATTTGCGAACGACACCAAACTATTTAATGGAGCTCGGACTACAGAGGACTGCGAAAAGTTGCAAATTAGAAGAATGGGCGGCGAAATGGCAGATGAAATTCAACATTGAGAAATGTAAAGTATTACATGTGGGGAGCAGAAACTCGAGGTACAACTATACAATGGGAGGGATGTTATTGAATAAGAGTACTTGGGGGTAATGGTGGACATGACAATGAAGCCGTCGGCACAGTGTGCAGCGGCCGCTAAGAGAGCGAATAGAATGCTTGGTATAATCAAAAAGGGTATTACAGCCAGAACGAAAGAAGTTATCCTGCCGTTGTATCGGGCGATGGTGCGCCCGCATTTGGAGTACTGCGTCCAATATTGGTCGCCGTTTCTTAAGAAGGATATGGCGTTAGTCGAGAGGGTTCAAAGGAGAGCAACACGTCTGATAATAGGTATGGAAAACCTGTCATATTCTGAGAGATTGAAGAAGCTGGGTCTCTTTTCCCTGGAGAAGAGGAGACTTAGAGGGGATATGATAGAGACTTACAAGATCATGAAGGGCATAGAGAAAGTAGAGAGGGACAGATTCTTCAAACTTTCGAATAATAAAAGAACAAGAGGGCACTCGGAAAAGTTGATAGGAGACAGATTCAAAACAAATACTAGGAAGTTATTTTTTACCCAACGTGTGGTGGACACCTGGAATGCGCTTCCAGAGGACGTGATTGGGCAGAGTACGGTACTGGGGTTCAAGAAAGGATTAGACAAATTCCTACTGGAAATGGGGATAGAGGGGTATAGATAGAAGATTACTGCACAGGTCCTGGACCTGTTGGGCTGCCGCGTGAGTGGACTGCTGGGCACGATGGACCTCGGGTCTGACCCAGCAGAGGCATTTCTTATGTTCTTATGTTCTTATGAGAGGAACCTTCTCTTCCTATTCTGAGGTCAAGTTAATAGGGGAAGAGGAGTTAGGGGTATATGATACTTGACAAAAGCAGTTTAATAAAGTTAAGAACCTTATCATTTGTAGAATAAGAACCAGCGGGGGAAAAAAGCCTGCCTAAAACCTACTAGTTCCTCTCATAAATATACTTGGACACATTTAACAATGAAGTGTGTTAAATACTGAATGTATCCTGTGAACACTAAAAGGATAATATTAAAAATATACCTTGAGCACTGCATAAAAAAATAATTTTTTCCACAGTTTCTCTTTGAGAATTGGCAGCTACTTCTGTGCCCATGGATTTTTCACCTACTTTAGAGAAGGGTGCAACACCTTGAAAACCAATTTGGTGGTTGCGCTAACAGCTAAATAGCTTCAGCTGACCACCACACAAGTAACTTCCCCTGTTCAAAGCAAGTAACCTAACCAAAAGTAATTTAATGTGACAGTTGCTGGCAAAAAAAAATTACCAACCAGAAGAAGCAATTTAAGTGCTGATTTATGGAATGTGGATTACTAGTAGATAAAGGGGAAAGATATTTTGTTGATATCTGCATGTACGAGTATATATATGTGAAATGAAGGTGAGACACAGTATAAAAATATGTTATTTATTCATAAAGAAGAGAGAATTGAAATCTACAGACCCACAGAAAAATTATGTCTTCAGAATGATGTCAAATTTGGAACTAAGGGACACACATTGGAAAGAAAAATAAAACACCTTTTCATGCAGCAGTCCCTAAAAATTGATGGCAGTTATGGCTATTCTGAGTCACTTGATTACCACAGTGGTTAACTGAAATGTATATGAGGTGGGGATGGGTAAATCTTCTCTTGATCCAGATGCAGAGATTCATCCTTTTGAACAAAGTAGCAAAATGTTAAGCAAAGCTTGTAGTTCCTCGAGTTGCCACAAAAGGCCAGCTGCAAAGGGAGCTTTGCTCCTACCCCTAACTCATAGACCTCCAGGATCATCAGGTAGGTCCACAGTGTTAGGATGTGAGAGGGGGTCCTCATTCAGGAAAGGAGGAGAGGGCCTTTGACCGTGAGCTGGGGCCAGGGGGTAAGAGGGAGTGGGGATAATTTTTGGAGGCCTAGAAGGAGATCATGAGGGCTTTAAAGGTAAAAGGGAGTTATGTAAGTCCAGACCGCTTGACATGTAGCCAGGGTTGTATACCGGTAACTGTCTTATGCGGGTCCCGGTTGAATATTGACCAGAACCTGCACAGGCTTCGGCACCTATTCCCATCCCATTTAGCCCCCAATATTCAGTGTCGGTGCTCGGCACTGAATATTTGGAGCTAATTTAGTTGGCAACAATAAACATTTTAGAAAACGTTTACTACCACTGGCTGAATATTGAGAGGTAAGTTTGTAAGCCCTTCATAAACTATTTCATTAGGAGTAGCCTAATGGTTAATATAATGGCCTCAGAACCTGGGGAACTAGGTTCAATTTATCAAATTCATTGAGTTTTGATGTGATTAAAACTTTCAATGTACTTGTGGTCAAATGAAATTTTGAGCTGAAAAGTGAGAAAGGTATAGGATACAGAACTAGGTTCATTCCAGCTTCTTGCGACTCTGGCAAGTCACATAAAACTCCATTATCTCAAGTACAAAATATATTTTTGTATATATGTAAACCATTTTGATTGTAAAAACAGAAAGGTAGTATCTAATCAAAAATGTCAGCAAGAATTCCAGAAAAGAGAGAGGAGACATTACTGCCTGAAGGAGAGGAGGTACTCAGCGGCTTTGTTTTGAGTATATCATCTGTTCCCAAGGCCCCTAGCTGATGCCAGTGCGGGAGGGGGGGGGAAGCACTGGAGATAAGACCTCGCCGCTTCCTGCAGCTGACTGAGAGAGAGAAGACATTACTGCCAGGAGGAGAGGAGGTATTCGGCAGCTTTGTTTTGCTTATATGATCTGTTCACGAGGCCCCTCGCTGATGCCAGTGGGCATGGCAAGCACCGGAGATAAGACCTTTCCGCTTCCTGTGGCACGGCTGCAGGGTGTCACCCCTTGTGAGCCCTATGGAACCACGGTGGAGCATACAAAGTGGTTTGATTGAGTTTATTATTTCTTGCTTTGTTTGTTCTTTGGGTATGGGGAAATGTAAGGTAAAGCCTAAATTATTGCCATGTAGTATACCGACACTTCCAGGCCCTATAGAAAAACATCTAGTATTGGTTTCTAAGCCTATCTCTTCCTCTCCTATCGCAGGAAATTTATTGGGTGCCTTATTAAGTTCGGAGGAAAGGATTTCCCATGGTCCATCCATTTCATACTTCTCTCCTGGGGAAACTTGCTCAAATGGTATTCCCCCTATAGGAGAGAAGACAGCCTCAGACCAAATATTACAACAACCACATTTAGAATCCTCACTAGGAGATAATAAATTGCAGTCGGTTGAGTTTCCTATTGGAAATTTGCCTAATGAGGAGATATCTCAGAATATTACTCTTCTGGATGTTTGGACTGTGAGGCTTTACTACAGGGTCCTGTAGAAGCTTTGTGCTTTTTCAGATCAAGTAGTGTCTAAAATGGAAAATCAAGTAATAAACTCAATCAAACCACTTTGTATGCTCCACCGTGGTTCCATAGGGCTCACAAGGGGTGACACCCTGCGGCCGTGCCACAGGAAGCGGAAAGGTCTTATCTCCGGTGCTTGCCATGCCCACTGGCATCAGCGAGGGGCCTCGTGAACAGATCATATAAGCAAAACAAAGCTGCCGAATACCTCCTCTCCTCCTGGCAGTAATGTCTTCTCTCTCTCAGTCAGCCGCAGGAAGCGGCGAGGTCTTATCTCCAGTGCTTCCCCCCCCCCCTCCCGCACTGGCATCAGCTAGGGGCCTTGGGAACAGATGATATACTCAAAACAAAGCCGCTGAGTACCTCCTCTCCTCCAGGCAGTAATGTCTCCTCTCTCTTTTCTGGAATTCTTGCTGACATTTTTGATTAGAATGAGAAAGGGGATAGGATACTACCTTTCTGTTTTTACAATCAAAATGGTTTACATATATACAAAAATATATTTTGTACTTGAGATAATGGAGTTTTATGTGACCTGCCAGAGTCGCAAGAAGCTGGAATGAACCTAGTTCTGTATCCTATACCTTTCTCACTTTTCAGCTCAAAATTTCATTTGACCACAAGTACATTGAAAGTTTTAATCACATCAAAACTCAATGAATTTGATAAATTGAACCTAGTTCCCCAGGTTCTGAGGCCATTATATTAACCATTAGGCTACTCCTAATGGAATAGTTTATGAAGGGCTTACAAACTTACCTCTCAATATTCAGCCAGTGGTAGTAAACGTTTTCTAAAATGTTTATTGTTGCCAACTAAATTAGCTCCAAATATTCAGTGCCGAGCACCGACACTGAATATTGGGGGCTAAATGGGATGGGAATAGGTGCCGAAGCCTGTGCAGGTTCTGGTCAATATTCAACCGGGACCCGCATAAGACAGTTACCGGTATACAACCCTGGCTACATGTCAAGCGGTCTGGACTTACATAACTCCCTTTTACCTTTAAAGCCCTCATGATCTCCTTCTAGGCCTCCAAAAATTGTCCCCACTCCCTCTTACCCCCTGCCCCCCTCCCGACGCGATCTGTAGAAGAAACATTTCAAAACCCGGACAAAGTGCTGGGTTTTGAAAAGCCGTCCAGAAGAGAACATGTCTGGGTAAATCCGGAAATCTGGTAACCCTAGACATAGATGGGCAGGAGGGTGGGCAGTCTCAGGTAGGCAAGGAAGAGATTTTTACAGAATTGCATTGGGTCTTCTCCCCTCAGCCTCACTCCATCCACCCAATAGGCTTATCATCTTTGTAGCAATTCATTTTATTTATTTATTTATTTTCAAGCTTTCTAGATTGCTTAAACCTAAGCGGTTTCCATACAAAAACATACATAATATTTCATCAAACAATACATTGCACATATTATTTCTTATAGCATTTATAATCTAACAAAATATAATCAACATAAAATCAAACTAAAAATCCCTTCTTGCCACACATAAGCATCACACTCAAAAAAAAAGTGCAAGAGTATGAAACCATCAAAGTTCTGTTCAATATGTACCAATGCTGAGTCGTTCTTCAATGCTATTTCATTAAAATTTTTCTTAAATTGTAGACGATCCATGCAAATCCTCAGAATTCTAGAGCTTCACCCCAGCTATGGAAAGCACTGATGCTTTTGATCTTCCATTTCTAACACTGTTTTCTTTCACAGAAAGCAGTCTCATCCCTCCTTCAGCAATATTCCATGCTCCCGATCTAGGACAAGCATTGGCTTCCCCCATGTCTTTCTCAATAACAGACTATGGACTTTTCCTCCAAGAACTTGTCCAAACCTTTCTTAAAACCAGCTACTCTATCCATTTTTACTACAACCTCTGGCAATGCGTTCCAGAGTTTCATCAAGTGTCATCCTAGTCTTTGTAATTTTTGACAGATTGAAAAATCAATCCACTTGTACCCATTCTACTCCACTCAGGATTTTGTAGACTTCAATCATATCTCCCCTCAGCCTTCTCTTTTCCAAGCTGAAGAGCCCTAACCTTTTTAGTCTTTCCTCATAGGAGAGGAGTTCCATCACCTTTACCATCTTGGTCGCTCTTCTTTGAACCTTTTCCAATGCCACTATATCTTTCTTGAGATAAGGAGACCAGAATTGAATGCAATACTCCAGGGAGAGGTCGCACCATGGAGCGATACAGAGGCAATACAGCTGGAAGCTATCTGATTAGTGATCATTTTCAGTCTGCTAACCAGGTAAGGTTAGGACAGTAAAAAGGCTGTCCAGACTTTATCTAGTTAAAAGTCTGCTGTCATTGTGGGTGCTCCTAGACGTCTCCTTATGAACATAAGAGCATAAGACTTGTTGCTGTTGCCACACGCTGCTGCCACATGCTGCTGTCATGTGGCGGCCCTCTGGTCAAAGACCAGCACCCTGACTGAGGCTATCCCTATCAATGTACGTCCTTGTTCAGCAGGAACTTGTCTAACTTTGTCTTGAATCTCTGGAGGGTGTTTTCCCCTATGACAGACTCCGGAAGAGCGTTCCAATTTTCCATCACTCTCTGGGTGAAGAACTTCCTTATGTTTATACGGAATCTATCCCCTTTCAACTTCAGAGAGTGCCCTGTCGTTCTCCCCACCTTGGAGAGGGTGAACAACATGTCTTTATCTACTATGTCTATCCCCTTCAGTACCTTGAATGTTTCGATCATGTCCCCTCTCAATCTCCTCTGTTCGAGAGAGAAGAGGCCCAGTTTCTCTAATCTTTCGCTGTACGGCAGCTCCTCCAACCCCTTAACCATCTTAGTCACTCTTCTCTGGACCCTTTCGAGTAGTACCGTGTCCTTATTCATGAATCTCCGCTTGGATTTTATATACCATAGAGGTTTGCACACTACAGTCGGCATTGATTCATTCCTATTTTATCACTTCTTTCTTTAATTTTAAATATACTTTTATTTATTTTCATATTATTTTTTTCTTATTTTAAAAAGTAAAAATTTATCTGGTCAATAGTTCAAATGTTGGCTAGTAACTGTTTCTGACATGTTTCGCCTATCAGCTGTTTCAAGGATGTCCCCTACAATAAACATATGTATGTTAACCCCCTTCCGCCTCACTCAGTTCTTACTTTTTTTTTTTTTAATCCATTCTCACATACGACATTAATCACTTCATATATAACTTTCATGTTACTGAAATTTTCTTTCATTCATCTTTCTGTTTACCTTAATTATGCCACATCTCTCCTTCCTGAGTCCCTTCCTTTCTTCTTATATCTTCACTAACATCCCAGGCCCCATAGTAATGTCATCCAGTCAATCTCTAAATTCAACCCCAATTGAGTCACTATATTCAATTTAAATATCCACTGCTGTTGCTTATAGTTTAGAATTCTCTCATAATATCCACCCTCCCACCTTTCTATTACTTATTCTCCATTTTATCTCATCAACCTGATGTTTCTGTATATGCCAATGCTGAACTAAGGGAGCTTGCATGGTATCAGTACTGATTCTAGATTTCTGTTTGTTAAGACATAAATGAACCGATCTACTACTGCGTCCTATGTAAACCCAATTGCATGGGCAAATTATTGCATACATTATATTCTTGCTCCTACAATTTGTCTCAGATATTGATTTAATTACCACTTATATTCTTGACACTTTCCATTCCACTCCGCCGATAGTAAAGATGCACCATTGACATGCTCTACACTCACTATGGGCGCAAATTGCATTCACTTCCCTTGGAATGTTATACCAATATCAAGCTACCAATTTTCTGATATGTCTCCTCCTTTGGATGCCACTATCGGGGATTCCAAAAACTATTATGACAATAATTGCAGTATAAAATTCATCAATTGTTTAGTGATATCATTATAGGGCATCTTCTGTTGTCTTTATAGTCTCCTTAAGTAAGAAATGCTGTTGAGCAAATTTCGCCCTCTTATAATCTTTACATATTGCTGTTATAGGATAACCCCTTCCACGAAAATGTTGTAAAATATGAGACTCTTGAGAAACTGCATATTATAGCATATACGCCTCAATTTAAAAAAATTGCTCACTGGAAGATTATATTGTAATATATATGGATGGAAACTATGAAACTTAAGTTATATATTTTGTTCAACCGGCTTCCTAAATAATGGGATGTCTAGCCTAGATCCCTGTTTCGTAATAGTAAAATCCAAAAATGCCACCTTTTGTGAATCATGGGTCATCACAAATTGTACATATGAATTTCCCATGTTCAACCTTATGGCCACACTCTATTAATTCTTGTTCTGTGCCTTTCCATATGAACAGAAATATTTTCCATAAGAGAACTGATGAGAATTTTTCAGATGTGTATACAAATGAGGTTTCAAATTGATCCACATAACAATGTAGCTACCGATGGGGCCAATGTAGTGCCCATCGCTACTCCCTGGATTTGTTGGTAATAATCTCCAGCAAACCCAAAGTAGTTTTCTTTAATGACCAACCTGTCCAGTTCATTCAAGAACCCAGTAGATCTCCTCTTATGGGTTTCCCTCTCTGCTCCTGAATATGGTCTATGATCTTCAATGCCTCTTCTTGTGGAATTTTAATATACAATGAGATCACATCCTCAGTTGTATATACGTCCTGGGATGTCAGTGAAAATATAAAAAGGAAATGAAGAAACATTTCCACCATCTTGATAAAAAGGAAGGTGCTCAGGAATGAGAGATAATCAAAAAGATGAATGGAAAAATATTTCAGCAACATGCAAGTGAGAATGAATTTAAAAATAATAATAATAAAGTAAGAACTGAAAATAGAGGTTTTAACATATATATTTTTATTGCTGGGGACATCCTTGAAACAGCCAATAGGTAAAACATGTCGGAAACAGTCTCCAGTCAACAGTTGAAATATGTACCTGATAAGTTTTTGGTTTTTAAAATAAGGCAAAAATAATATGAAAACAAATAAAAGTATATTTAAAATTAAACTAAACTAAACTAAACCTTGGGTTTATATACCGCACCATCTCCACGAATGCGGAGCTCGGCATGGTTTACAGGAAGAAATATGAGAGAGGAACTACAGTGGAGAGATTAAAGAGTTAGGTGTAAAGGGGGAAGGTGAGAGGCCTAAGAGGGGGGAAGTGTTACAGTTTTGAGAATAGCCAGGTTTTTAGGTGTTTGCGGAAGAGTTGGAGGGAGCTTGAGGTTCGGAGAGGGGAGGTGAGGTGAGGTTATTCCAGATCTCAGTGATTCTAAAGGGGAGGGATGACCCAAGTTTGCCTACATGGGAAATACCTTTTATGGAAGGGAAGGATAGTTTAAAAATTTGGGAGGATCTGGAGGAAGTAGGGGTTGGGGAGTTCCAGGATAGAGGGATAACGGCAGGAAGGATGCCATGTAGGATCTTGTAGGCCAGACACGCACATTTGAAGTGGATCCTGGGGATTACTTGGAGCCAATGGAGCTTAGACAGGAGTGGTGAGACGTGATCAAATTTGCTTTTCGCAAAAACAAGCTTAGCTGCGGCGTTCTGAATCCGCTGAAGTCTGTGGAGGCTTTTCTTGGTTAGGCAAGAAGGAAGTGATAAAATAGGAATGGATCAATGACTGTAGTGTGCAAACCAGTGTGGTATAGAAAAACCAAGTGGAGGCACTTCTGAAGATCCATCTTTCATACTGTACAATTGATATATAGTGCTTTATTTAAATTTTAATTGGGCTGCACAGGTATCAATTTATGTTCAGTTTGTGAGAGTGTTGCCTGAAGAATATTGCCGAAATGGAAGACTTCAGTTTTATAGTGGCATTCCTAGCATATCTGATACCCAGAGCTGATCATTTTTAACATGCCTCTTCTCTATATAAAAAAGTGGAGGGGCATAATAAAAAATAAGTCTAAGTCCCCTTTTGGCCTAAGTCCTTAAACGTTCAAAGCAGAAGCAGGGAAAGTGTCCATAACCAAAACAAACATCCTTGTTTTGATTATGGCCTGCCTCTACTAAATGCCCAGATCACCACTACGTCTAAAAGTACACCCCCACGATATCTACACTTTTTGGCCATAATGAACCAAAAAAATGCCCCTAAGCCCCAAACGTCCAACAAAAGGGCTTTTAGGTGAAGGAGGAGCCAGTCCTTCACCCTAAAAGCTGGATTGTGTAACCGGTGTCTGTCAAAAACAACACCGGTTACAGAAAAAAACCACCCCCCACAACGATCCAGGCAGGAGGGTGCCCAAGCCCTCCTGCCATATCGAACCGCGTCCCCCCCGACAACATCGGGGCAAGAGGGAGCCCAAGCCCTCTTGCCCTGCGGCAGCCGTGGCACCCCTGACAATATCGGGGCAAGAGGGAGCCCAAGCCCTCTTGCCCCGCGGCAGCCGCAGCACCCCCGACGATATCGGGGCAAGAGGGAGCCCAAGCCTCCGATTTAACGGGCCAAGAGAGAGCCCAAGCTCTCCTGGCCCCGGCGACCCCCCCCTCCTCCGATTTAATGGGCCAGGAGAGAGCTCAAGCTCTCCTGGCCCCTGCGACCCCCCCCTACTGGATTGGGCCAGGAGAGAGCCCAAGCCCCCCTGGCTCAATAGGGCATCTCTCCTGCCGCGAGTCGCGGCAGTTCGGGTAGAGGAGTGATAGCATCGCGGTAGGGGAGATGAGGCATCTCTCCTGCCACAATGCTTGCGGTGGGTAGGTTGCCGGGCCGCTGAACTGATGGCGCCAGCGGCCATCAGCTCAGCGGCCCCTTTTTCGGCACTTAGACCTGGTTTGACTTCGTCTAAGTCAAAAAAGTCTAAGTGCCAACTAGGCAACCTGTTAATGTTTTGGTTATACCTGTTGTATGCCTAAGTGTAGGTTGGCCCACCTCCCGCCCACTGCCCGCCCTTTCCCCTCCTCTAAACACACCTCTTTTCTCTCTGTGCATTTAGTGGCAGGGGAAAGGCCTAAGCTGTTTTTAGATATGTCTAAAAACCAGCTTTGGTTATGGGTACTTGGACGATCAGGCTTTTTGCCTCTCACGGCAAGAGGTACATCCTGTAGGCAGTCAGTCACCGCCAGAGCCTTTCCTCCTCCCCTGGCATCTCTCCTCCTCTTCGCGCCTCTTATTTTGCGACACTTCCCACTGGTGAACCGGGGCCCTGTCTAGAGGGCCTCAGCGCATGTATGGATGTCAATGTGATGACATCACGTATGCACATGATGCCATCATGGCGACGTTCATGCACTTCCGTGTGCCCTCCAGCCACGGTCTCCAATTTAGTGTGCCGCAGCTGGTAAAGTTTGCAAGATACTGCTCTAATAACTAATGATGTCATATCAAAGTAAAATACTACTTTAGTAGTCTCTAGAGATCATTGCTATCACCTCTTAGCAGGACCCTAGGCTCTACATAAAAACACACATCTCTTGGCACAATGTGTACATTTATGAGTGTAGCCTGTGGGGTAATATTTTAAAGGGCCTTTTATTACCTGTAGATTAAACAGTCACTTTTGATACCTTTCAGTCTATCTTACTGAAATGGTTAGTGCAGTTTGTTTGGAAAGGGTGTTCTTGATTCCCTTTTCTCAAGACAACAATAGCAGATGTATTTTGTGGATGTTGTGTTTGAATGGAATCAGGAAGAATGTGGTTTTCCCCAGGGAATATGACTTCAATTGATGTATGGCTCCACTTTTAAAAAATTTACAGGAGCTAAATATTAATTTCTGATTGCAAGCAGATGAGATTCCATTCAAGCTAACAGCCACTCTTTGAAATTAGTATCTGATTTTCACATAGTACTAACATGGTGTGCTGAAAATGATTTAAATGTTTATGGAAATGAAACTCTTCTCATACGAGGATAGGCTTGAGGTTAGACCTCTTCAGTGTGGAGAAAAGAAAACTGAAGCGGGGTATGATAGAAGGGTCGAAGTCTACAAAATCCTGAGTGAAGTCGAATGGATAAATATGAATCAGTTGTTTACTCTTTCAAAAAGTACAAAGACGAGAGGACACTCCGTGAAGTTTACAAGGTAAGGCTTCAGAAGTAAATAGGAGAAAATATTTGTTTTCACTCAACAAATCGTTAAGCTCTAGATCTCATTGCTGGAGGATGTGGTAACTGCAGTTAGTATATTTGGGTTTAAAAGGGTATATTCGTAGACAGGTTCCTGGAGGAAAAGTCTATAATCTGCTATCAATAGAGACATGGGTAAAACTACTAATTACCCCTAGGATTAGTAGTATGGTATCTTGCTCCCCTTTTTTTTAATATCTTTATTAGATTTTCAAACTACAATTGTGCAACAAGTAATTCATATACATAAAATATCACAAGACAAGCACAATAAACTTTCAGACATTAATATACAATTAAATTTTTTCCCCACCCTCCCACCCAATACTCAAATAAAATAAAACCCACAAGAAACTATCCATATATACCCTGAATCAAGTTACAATGCAACTCCCTTCCCCCACCCCACCCCACCCTGGATGTGTATGTTTACAAGTCTATAAAATAACATCAATTATTCTTCTTTCCAAAATTAGGCAATGGCTCCCAAACATCCATAAATTTTCTGTAACGCCCTTGCTGTATGGCCATGAAACATTCCATTTTAAAAATGTAATACCAATAATTGTAACTTAATCGATCCTAATTCTTCCAATTCCTTAAAATGAGCTGTATGGCAACCCCTGTAATTATAAATAGAAGTTTCTTATTTCAATTAGATATTTGGCTTTTAGTTCTCATCATTGTACCAAATAAAATGGTGTCATACATTAATGCCAGTGGATTTTTCAATATGTTGTTCACTTGATCCCATATGGACCTCCAAAATTTAAGTATCAAGGGACAACAGTATAATAAATGATCCATAGTCCCAGCTTCGAGATGACAGTGCCAGCATCTATTAGACTTTGAACTATCTAATTTCTGTAACCTAACAGGAGTCCAAAATTCTCTATGTAATAAGAAAAACCATGTTTGTCTCATAGATGTAGACACCGTATATTTCATCCTCCAAGTCCAAATTTGTGGCACTTTGGGATTCTGTCCGATATTTGTGACCTGGATTGGTTACTGCTAGAAGCAGGATACTGACTAAGTAGGCCACAGGTCTGACCCAGTATGAATATCAGTGGTGTAGTAAGGGGGGTTGCGGACCGCCCTAGGTGACAAGTCAATGGGGCGCTGGCACCTCTCCACCCCGCCCTGCCACACCACACCACCCTCATGCCATCCCTCCTCCCACCCCGTACTTCCGATATTATCTTCGCTAGAATGAGCAACTTCTGCCTGTTGCTCGTGCCAGCCTGGTTCCCCTCTGAATCACTTCCAGGTCACGGGGCCGGGAAGTGACATCAGAGGGAAATTCAAAGCTGGTGCGAGAAGCATGCTTGTGGAAGCCACTCATGCCGACGAAGATTAAGAGGTGGGGGAGCGCAAGTGTGGAATGGGGGATGGGAAGGGAAGGAGCAGGAGGGGGCAAGTAAGAAGTGGAGGGCGCCACTGCCTCAGGCATCTCCTACCCTTACTATGCCACTGATGAGTATTTTATGTTCTTATGTTTTATTTCTCTTTGGGAATATGTTTCCATCTGTTGTCCCTAATACATTAAGTGTTGATAATTTGAAAATTCTTACAATCACAGATGTAATGTATCCAGGTATCATGGTAGATTCTGCTTTATCACTTTGTTCTCAAGTTAAGAATACACTGCAAAACGTTTGTTTGTTTGTTTTTAATGAAAATTGATTAGGAGACTCAAAGATTTGCTTTCCCAGACAAATTTTAGACTAGTTGTCCAGACGGGGCCCTGAGCCGCCAGTGGGAGGGGTTGAAAAATAAGAGTCTCGGAGAGGTGCCAGGGAGGAGGAAAGGTGCTGACTGCCTACAGGATGTACCTTTACTAGATTATTGGAATTCCCTGTGTCTAAGGATTTTTGCTTGTAGATTATATGCCTTACCACTGGTGCAGCTACACATCTTTATCAAATGTTTCATGATGCAGCCTTGTTACTCCTATACTGAAAGATGTATATTGGCAGTCTATTCAATGGAGAGTAGAATTTGGGATCAGAAAATTTCACTCCCACATTTCAGCCTCCATATTTTACCCCCCAGTTACATTTCACCCCCGGAAGGTTTGTCCCAACACCATTCACCTCCATGATGTTTTTCCCCTCTGCATTTCGCCTCTAGGTACTTTTCATCATTCCCTACACCTTTCGCCCCCCCCCCCCCCCAGGTTAACCATTCATTATATTCAGGATTATTTTCAGAATGTCTCATAGTTTAGGGGGGCCCTGTCAGATGTGTTCACAATTCAGGGTCTAGGATTGCCACCTGTCTGGATTTTTTCAGGATTCTAAAAGGTTTTACATTACCTGTCTTAAAGCCAGAAGGATGGATAAGTATGTGAATATTTTTCAGAGTTTAGCCCATTAAAGCTCTCCAAGACCCCCTCCCTCCTTTCTACTGCTGAGACTCTGTATGATGGGGTGTACGTCCCTTCACAGGGAGCCAAATGTCCCCAGGAGAAAATCCTCAGGGAAAGACAATGTCAGAAAACAACTTGGGTGTGAGGGTAGACCCCTAAACCTCTTTGTAAAGTTAAGGTGAATAAGGGAAGTCCCACCAGTAGGAGATAGTAGGTGACAGGGAAGTCTATGTGGGAGGTGGCAGGGGTGAGCTATCCCTCAAACCACAGGTGACAGAATTCGGAAAAAAAAAAAAAAAAAAAAGGACCCAGGGGCAAAATGTGGAGGGGTAAAACATCCTGGGGGCAAGGGTGTGGGGGCAAACATTCTGGGGGCAAAATGTACTGGGGCAAAACATGGGGGATGAATTGTTGGGGATGAAACTTCCTATAACTGAACATACTGCTGACTGAAGTATGCAAAAGTAGTTCAGTTTAGAAAACAATTGAAAGCATATTTATTTATGTAAACCTTTCTCTCCTATTAAGCAATCACTGGAGCTTCCCCACACTGCTGACAAATTGATATATTTATATGTTATTTTATTGAATCATTGACTGTTTATTGTTTTACTGTAAGCTATATTTTCAAATGAAGGAAAACTCCGGAAGGAGAGGGCATAGAATGAAGTTAAGAGGTGATAGACTCAGGAGTAATCTAAGGAAATACTTTTTTCAAAAAGGGTAGTAGATGCGTGGAATAGTCTCCTGGTAGAGGTGGGGGAGACAAAGACTATGGGCTCCTTTTATAAAGCCGCATTAGCGGCTTTAGCACGCGTGACTTTTAATCACGCACTAACCCCCGCGCTAGCCTAAAAACTACCACCTGCTCAAGAGGAGGCGGTAGCGGCTAGCAAGGCCGGCGGTTTAGCACATGCTACTACACGCGTTAAACCACTAACGCGCCTTCGTAAAAGGAGCCCTATGTCTGAATTCAAGAAAGAGTGAGATAGGCACATGAGATCTCTTAGGGAGAGAAGGCTATAGTGGATGGTGCAGAAAGGCAGACTGGATGGGCTATTTGGCATTTATCTGCCATCATATTTCTATGGGGAATTTAGAAGACATCCAAAAACACACCTGTTTTAGAAATATTTAGGCAGCTAATTCGTAAAAATTTTATTATGCACTATTTTGATCATTTTAGTGTCTCTAATTATTGGCTTTTTAACTTTTTTAGTTCTATTCAACTTCTTTTATTGATTTTTTTTTTTTTAACTATTGTAAACCGCATAGAAATTTATAGCCTGGCAGTATATAAACTGATTATTATTATTATTATTATGTCTCTACATAGAGAAAGTGGAGATAAATTAGTCGGTCCCCTCATGGTCATTCATTTACCTAAGGGCATTTCTAGAATATTAAAAGCCTGATATTCCGTTTTTAAACTGTGACCACTGCAGGCTGAATTGAGACTGGGCATTCAAAGCTAGGCCACGTCCAGCCTCCAGGTACATGCAGTCACTGGGCACTGGTTGATATTCAGACCACAGCCCGGTTAGCTTGGCAAATAAAATTAGAACAGCAAACATCACTCCTGAAGATTTCTGTTTTGTCTGGCCTGTGGCATTCCCTGCTGCTCATCCACTTGGCGGTGACAGCTTGTGCTGGGCCTGCTGCTTTCCCTGCGTGATTGCTGTCAAAGGTTCATCTGCATGCTGATCCTCCTCTTGACGGTTATCCCAAGCTGACCTCTTTATAGTACAGACAATGCTACCTGCTCTTTCTTTTCACCCAAAAGAAATTTAGACCATGCCCTTTAGAATAAATGTAAGCAAAAGACTGAAACGTTGAAAGATAATCTGGAAAAGTGAAAATCTCAGATATCAATAAGTTCAAAAGAAATTTGCTGCTGAAGGGAAGTCGCTTAGAAAAAAAATAGAGACGAAAAATGCAAACTCTCCTTGAACTTTCTTCTAAAGGGACTTAATAAAGAGCAGTAAAAATGTAAGAGTTCTCATCTTAGATGTAAAACTTAATGGTCTGTAGCTGTTGGGGGCTTCCCCAGTATCTTTCCATAGTTACCACAGAGAAAAGTACAATTAACCCTCCTATATAAGGCTCCCAGATTCAGGTGCCTAAATGTGACCATGATTCTGAGATGCGCATGCAACTAGAGTTACCATATGGCTCCAGAAAAAAAGACAACGGATTGAGACGTACGGGTTTTACTTCCATTGTTTTCAGTGGAAGTAAAACCCAGATGCCTCAATCTACTACTACTATTTATCATTTCTATAGCGTTTAAAGGCATATGCAGCGCTGTACATTTAACATGTAATACACGGTCCCTGCTCAGAAGAACTTACAATCTAATTTGGAAAGAGAAAGAGAATGATAGGAAGGACATAGGTGAATTTATAGTGAATCGGAGTTAGGAGCTGAAAGCAGCCTCGAAAAAGTGGGCTTCTAACATGGATTTGAATACTGCTAAAGACAGAGTCTGACACAATCTGTCCTCCTTATTTTTCTGAATAATTTATATTCTGCATATCCTACAATTCTATGTGGATTACAAATAATTCAGGTACGCAAGCATTTTTTCCCATCAGTCCTGGTGGGCTCCCACTCTATCTAATGTACCCAGGGTAATGGGGATTAAGTAACTTGTCCAGGGTCACAAGGAGCAGTGGGGGATTTGAACCCACACCCTCAGGGTGCCAAGGCTGTAGCTCTAACCACTGCACCACACACTACATTGCTTTCAATGGAAGTAAAAACCTGGATGTCTCAATCCATCCTCCTTTTTCTGGAGCCTTATGGTAACCCTACATGCAACTTAATTGGCTAATGAACCCTTCACAAGCAATAATTGGCCACTAGCAAACAAAATATTGACTTTAATTGGCACCGGTTAGGATTTACGCCCATATGGCTGTGTGCTATTCTATAACCATAGCGCACAACTCAAAAGGGGAGGTGGCCATGGGCAGGGCACGGCTGTGTCACAGACCTTCTGAAAGGTTGCAAGGGTTGTCAGAGAACGACAGGTCAGCGAGTCCAAATTGGGCGCCAGTATTTACAGAAAAACCAGGAGAAGGTTTCCACAATCCAAACAAGATGAAACAAACCACAGTGGAGATAGGAAAGGTGTTGGTGTGCAGTGTATTCAACAGTCGTAAAAAGTCTGTGCGGTGGCTCGACACGCACGTGTTTCGGCCAATTTGGCCTGCCTCAGGAGCCTTACTCAATATATTCAAATCCTTGAAAGATGTTGACTATAGTAAACGATGCACCTCATAGAAGTGTTATGAATTAGAATCACGTGCGTGTCGAGCCACCGCACAGACTTTTTACGACTGCTGAATAAACTGCACACCAACACTTTTCCTATCTCCACTGTGGTTTGTTTCATCTTGCACCAGTATTTACACCAGCTCGATTCCTGCACTCACATTTAGGGTGCAGGAATCGAGGCTAACCGTGATTTTTAAAAGAGAACATGTCCTTTATAAAACTGAACGTAGCACCAAGCTTTTCCAGCACCAATTTTTAAGTGCTACCTAGATTCCATCTCTAAGTATATCAGCGGTCTCAAACTCAAACCCTTTGCAGGGCCACATTTTGGATTTGTAGGTACTTGGAGGGCCTCAGAAAAAATAGTTAATGTCTTATTAAAGAAAATAAACGGGATTGATGATAGCTCAATACATCATTCACTGGCTTTGAAGTATATCTCGGGCCTTTGATTGTGAGCACTTGAGACCCCTGTTTTTCTCTTAAATACCTATATAAGGTAGTGAGTACTGACTTGTGTGACAGCGTTTGTTTGTAAGGTGATAGTGTTATTCACAATACGAATTAAGAGGAAGTTATTAAAGAAATGACAACTTTGCATGAGGTAAAACTCTTTTATAGTTTATAAATCTTTCCTTTTGGCTAAGTCTTAACAATACTATTGTAATTTATAGCTAAAGAGACATATGATCAAGAAACTGTTTTATTTTACTTTTGTAATTATGATAAACATACTGAGGGACTCAAAATAGTACCTGGAGGGCCACATATGGCTCCCAGGCTGCGAGTTTGAGACCACTGAAGTATACAGCATGGCAGATAACACAGATGTACTTAACACCTATTAAGGTAGCATGAAATGATATTGTTTGTTGAAAGCTTCTATAAGGCTATTAATGACTGGGGAGTCAATTCTTTTTTTTTTTTTTTTTGTAAATCTTAATTAAATTTCCAAACTACCATAGTGCAAACAAACAATTTCAATATACATAAGTTTACACGAAATGCACATTAACTTACAGACATTAATGTACAACCATTCCCCATCCCCATCAAATAATCAGAAAAAGTACATACCTACAGGAAACCTCCATATATTCTCCGAATGAAATTCCAATGCAAAACCCTCCCACCTCCCCTGGATGTATATGCTTAAGGGCCAATAAAATAAAATCAATTATCATTCCTCACAGAACTTAGTGAATGGTTCCCAAACATCCATAAATTTCTTATACTGTCCCTGTTGTACGGCCATTAAACGTTCCATTTTAAAAGTATAACAGAGAGATTCCCAACAGAAAGTGTAATTTAATCTATCACAGTTCTTCCAATTCCTCAAAATGATTTGTATGGCAACCCCTGTCATTATATAGAGAAGTTTGTTATTTTGGGCATATATTTGACTTTTAGCCCTCATTAACTTACCAAATAGGATGGTATCGTACGTCAATGCCACTGGATTTTCTAATATTTTGTTCACTTGATCCCAAATGGATCTCCAAAATGTAAGTATCAAGGGACAATAAAATAGTAAATGATCCAAAGTCCCAGCTTTAAGATGACAATGCCAACATCTATTAGATTTTGAACTATCTAATTTCTGTAAATGAACTGGGGTCCAAAATGCTCTATGTAATTTAAAAAAACCATGTTTGTTTTGTAGGGTCATGAACAGACTCTTAATGTTAGCAATTGTTTTGTATGAGGAGGGATGGTATGGGAGAACAGTGGCTATGGGAGGCAAAGCAGCTGGACATGTTAAACCTGACTTCAAAGACCCTCACTTTTACGTCAGGTCCACGACCTTCACGCTGGGCCTTGCGAACCTCTATTGTTGCTTCCCACTGTCTTCAGCGCCCTTCAGACACTGCTTAATGGAACTTCCTATGAATGATGGTCAGCTCCTGATAGTTGATATTGGCTCTGTGATCTGTTTGCCTACTCTTGGTTGTCTGCTAACTGGACTGGTACATGTGTACTTTGCATGATCTGTCTCAGCTTCTTCCTGTTACCGCTGGCCGATGGTGAACACCTGGGAGCCCCTGTATTCAACACCAGGGGTCGCCAAAAGCGGTCTACTTCCACCAATTCCCTTAAAATAGGTGAATGGGGTGATGACTGTCCAGTAGAATGGATCATTGCTGTTTACGGACCTGCCACATGGACCGAGGACGATACCTGGGGCTATCGGACCCCAATCTATATGCTGAACTGCATTATTCGTCTACAAGCTGTACTCGAACTGATAACTAATGAGACCACCCGAGCTTTGAGTACCATTGGCAGAGCGAATGCTAAAATGCACACTGCTATCTAGCAGAACTGCCTAGCTCTAGACATAAGGTGATGTCTGTGGTAAATTCAACCTCACCAACTGCTGCCTTGAACTTGAGTAAAGTGATTGAGGACGTTGTGGATCGTGTCACCAAATTGGCTCATGTTCCTGGTCCAGACCTGGCGTGACCTTACTGCAGACTGGATCTCTGGTACCTTCGGCTCCTGGTTGCCCTCTGGTTCAGCAATAAAGACCATCTTGCTGGTTGCCGCCCTGTCTTCTCTGCTCCTTTGCTGCCTGCCCTGTGTGGTCCCCATAGCCATAAAGCTGCTCCACTGAATTATGGACTCTACTGTCAACAGTTCCACTGCTGCATTGGCCCTTGCCCTTTCCCAGTATCGTCCCTTACCCACTGGGGACCCCGACTTTCCTGACCCCTAACTTTATTTTGTCAGGCTTGGCTCCTTAGGTATGCCAGCCTGAAAGGGCGGAATGTAGGGTCATGAAATGGTTAACTGTTTAAAATATTGCTCTGGCCTACATAGCTGAAAACAGTGTACAATCTACTGACCTCATCTGCCTAAAATGTATGTCCCTACCTTACCACATTGTAAGCTAAATAGATAAGAGTTTGAGCCATGATGTACCCTGCCCTTCTGTACATGTAACATTTAGACCTGTAAGATTTAGATAAGCAGAGAAGTGAGCTAGTTTCCTATAGGACTATAAGTTGTATCCCTGAACCTATCATAAGTGCTGGCTTAGGACCAATAATAATTGTAGAAAAGTTATAGAAGTAACAAATGAAAATTGTAGTTTTTGCATATATTAAGTTTGAATATGTTTAATGAAAGGGCATAAAAGTCCATGCATTTCCTGATTCTAACACTCTAGTAGGCAGGCTGTTAACTGCACTAGAGTCCAGTATGCTGTAATAAACCTCTTGTACTTTCTTCACGCCTCTGACTTTGTGTGTCCAAGTGACCTTTCAGTTTCATAGATGCTGACACCGTACACCTCATCCTCCAAGTCCACATTTGTGGCCATTGAGACGCAGTAATCTGATGCTTTATCTCAATGCTCCAAATGTCACGAAGACTAGTTTTTGGTTTCTTATTCAAAAATACAGATATTAATTTATACCACTGAGCGGCCTGGTGTCACAGGAAGTCCACTTGAAAACACAAAACCGGCAAGCTATATTGATTTTTAAGATTTTTCCACTCAGGGAACCCTTCATGAATGGCCTGCTTCAACTGCAACCATCTATAACTTTGAGAATTAGCAAGACCACATGTTTGATGCAATCGTGAAAAGTCAAGCAGTTTACCATCTGATTGGGGAGTCAATTCAGAGTGGTTTACATGAGCTTCTGAAAAGGTGTTACATTACATGACCTTCTGTTCTATTTCTATATGTGTTGCCTGCTGCAATACATTACTAGAAGAACCTTTTATTAAACCAAAGTAAAATTTGCAGTTATAGCAGTTTTGCACAAGACTGTGCCACATAATAGCCAATGGTGTAGTAAGGGACGAGGGGCAGAGGGTGGTCCGCCCAGGGCGCTATGTTGGTGGGGGGCGCAGGCACCCATCCTCCTCTTCCTTCCCTTGCGCACCTAGAAAGTGACGTCAGAGGAAGAACCGACACTGGCGCTACAGTAACCTGGGGGGTGCTGCTCATGCCAGGAACATTACAGAGGTACGGGGGAAGGGAAGTGGCACATACATGACAGGAGGGGGCGGGGAAGGAGCATGTGGAAGTGGGGAGGGGAGGCAGAAAAGAGAGTGGAGGAGAAGCGCCTCTCACCCTCTCTACGCCACTGCATTAAACTACAGTTCATTTTTAAATTACATTTTGGAAGGATCTAAGCCCATGTCTTGACTATTGGTTTAAGACAAGTGAAGCATGAACATTGCTCCAGGGTCTTTATGGCAGCTACAGTATATTCATTATCTTAAGACTATTCCCCTCTTTTATTAAGGTGCGCTAACCGATTAGCGCACGCTAACACGTCCATAGACTAACATGCGGACTTTAGCTTGTGCTAAATCGATTAGCGCGTGCAAATCAGTTAGCGCACCTTAGTAAAAAAGAGGGCCTATGGAATCCAGACCAAGCTTTCCAGGCAGATGTCCTCAAACCAAAACTGGCTTGCTTATGCAAATCGTTCTTAATAAACAAATCACTTGAACAGCTGATCTCAGAGATCCGACTTTTTCGAGCACTGTCAAACTTTCCTGGAACAGAGATTTCCAGAGCTTTCTATATTCCAGAAAAATGCTTTGGTAAAGAAAGTGCCTTTTCATCACAGGAGTGCAGTCTCAGCCACCTTGAGAAACAGAATTCCCTACTTTCTGCATGTTCTTGAAAGCACTGCAATGTTACAATACCATTTTCTAAGAAGAGAACAGCTTTCTGTGTTAGGGATACTTCCCAGTTACTGAGGAGAAAGAGGCTGAAATGAAAGAATGCAGAGTTTGCTATAATTGCCAACTGTTCAAAGGAAAGAGCAAAATCCTTTAAGAAGCAAATCTTAAAAACAGTAAACATTCCAGTGCATCTGAAAGGTTCCAGTTGGGAGGAGTGTAAAAAAGTCTTTACTGATCAACGTGCCAAAGACCTGATGTAACAGGCCAGTGCTGTCCTAGCAAAAAATACACATTGGAGCTTTGCTAGAAGAATGACAAGAATTAGAGACTACACTCACAAGAGGAAAGCAGAACGTTAACTGCCTTCATCTCCCAGCATTCTATCACCTTCTGTGTGAGACTCAAAAAGAAGGCTTAATAGTTACAGGTACATCAATACAATATCTGAAAGAATCCTTCCATGTATCAAAAACGGATAAGCATGCCTTTTCGAAATGAAAGCATAAAAAAAAAAGCAATGAAACAGCTTTGTTTGGTGATAGTGTACCAAATAAATAAATGCTTTTTAAAAAAAATTTTAAAATAAATAGCAAGAGTTATTTGGCAAGAAGTGATCATTATTTCCACAACAAGCAAAATGAAAAAGGGTCCTGAAAGAAAACAAATATGACAACAAGGCCTTGGAATGAAATAAAATACCGTATATAACAGAGAAACAAAGATGACCGTGCATACACTTAATAAAAAAAAATAATAACTCAAGGGAATCTTTGTCAACCGATGCAAGTTACATGTTTTTCTCATTCCCTGTCCCGTCCTGTCCCGTCCCCCCGGCAACCACCACCTTTTTACAAAGCTGTGCTAGCGGCTGCCACATGGCAAACTCTCCAACGCCCATTAAATCCCAATAAGTATCAGAGCGATTTGTAAAAGAAGCCCATTACCAGGCAGATACAGTATGTAGAGGAGACAGCCATGATGTCAGCAAAGTTAACACTGTGTACCAGCTTGAGATATATACAGAAGGGGATTTTATAAGGAGGCAACTAGCTGCTATTTTAAGGACACATAAGCACCTAAATATCTTTATAAAATATTAGCACATGACTGGAATTGTGCCTGCTTGTAGGTATAGACACATTCACCTGACGTGTATTTTTATGCTTTTTAAAATTTTATTAGGGCCTTTATCAGTGGCATAGCCAACCGGTCAATTTTGGTTAGGCCTGAGCCTAAAGTGGTTAAGCATAAAATTTTCTCTCTGCCTCCCTCTCCACCCCGCCTCATCCATGGTTCAATTTCTCTTCACGCCCTCCCTCCCCCACTGCTGATCCAACATCTCTTTCAGTTTTTCAACACACACACTCTCTCTATTTCTCTCTCTTTTATTCCTGGATATAAGTGAGACGGATTGGATCTATTCTTTGAGATTCTGCCAGATGTTTTCTATGCCTAGAGGACATTTTTGCTGTTCTTTGAGTTCTACTGATTCTGCCTTCATTTGGTGACCTAATCATTCTTGGACACAGGCCCGGATTCTATAAACAGTGCCGATATTAGCGGGCCACCTAAAAACAGCCTCCAATCGCGTATCAATCATACATCAGTGCCATCCATAGAAGCGCGGGCTGTTTTTAAAACAGGCGCCATAAGTATAGGCCAGCATTTTACAAGTCTACATTCAAGGCACCTGGCTTGCACCTATCGAAGCGCTAGGGTTGCCCAAGGCCACTTCCAGCATAAACCACATCCATGCCAGGCTCAGGCATTCTTAAGCGTGCCTAGGCATACAAACAGTGCCTTTAACACAGTCGCTGTTTGCCACATTGATTTTTTTTGAAACGTGTGTCCCAATTGTTTAGTTAAATGGCGCTAGGACACCTACCGCCACCTATCTTCAGGACGCCGTTACTAGAATCTAGGCCTTAGGGATTATCCAATCTATTTTCAAAGTCTTAGATTTAGCGAGCTAAATCCGTTCTTAGTCAGCTAGATCCTTATAAATATTGATGCAATTTTAAACAATTGTATGCTAACAAGTGTTCTTTGTGTTCAAGTATCCTTGGAAAGACTGTGATGTCACTGCACATTTCATCCTGTAGCTGGTGTAGTGGAGCACAAGTGACCAAAAAAAAAAAAAAATCAAATCGTATAATTTAATGAGAACTGCTCATAGTATGGTAAATTGTAACCCATAAACCGTATAGAGTAAAACTTGGTTTGCGAGCATAATTAGTTCCAGAAGCATGCTTGTAATCCAAAGCACTCGTATATCAAAGCGAATTTCCCCATAAGAAATAATGGAAACTCAGACGATTTGTTCCACAACCCAAAAACTTTAATACAAAATACTATAAGTACTTGTATTGCAAGACCTCACTCGTTAGAACAGTCACTACACTCTTGTAGTGTCAGAGAGAGAAGAACCATCGACTCAGTTGTGATGATGTGATGCACATATACTGTATGTATTCGTATTGCAAGACCTTGCTCGCTTAAAACAGTCACTAAACTCTTGCAGTGTCAGAGAGAGAAAAACCATCGGCTCAGTTGTGATGTGATGCATATACCAGTGTTCTCAAACACGTGGCCCGCAGGCCACATGCGGCCCCCCCAGGGACTATTTTGCGGCCCGCGATCTGTCCTCTCCACTTCACAAGTTTTCCGATTGTGGAGAGGACAATCGTGTACAGACCGCGAGTGCTGTAATTGACTTGCGTCGGAGGGAATGTCGGCAAACGGCCTCCTGGTGGCGCTGTGCTTCTCCCAGTCTCAGCCTCCCTCCACCCGCTTTGGCTTGCGTCTCTAGGCGGCATTAGCGGCTGCCGGGTTGCACTGTGAATCTCGTGATCTCAGCCTCCCTCCGCTCCCTCTCAGCCCGGATCCAGAGCGCACGGCTCACTCTGCCCTGCAGCACAGCTCACTCTGCCCTGCAGCTCGCCCAAAAGCACCGGAACCAAGCAACGAGGCATCCCAGGCTGTGGTGGTGGTTGCAATGCAGAAATTTTTTTTTTTAACCCCTTATGATTTTTCCTGTGGTGGTGTTTCTTCACATAGGCTTTGATTTAATACAATTGTCTGACACACAGAAATTTTTTTTGACCCCCCCCCCTGATTTCTCCTGTGGTGGTGTTTCTTCACATTGGCCTATGTCAGTGGTCGGCAAACTGCGGCTCTTTAGCCACTTGAGTGCGGCTCGCCTAAAGTAGGGGTCCCCAACATGCTTCCCTTCTCACTGCCCTCCCCCAAGTCACCGCCATTGGGGAACAGGCCGCCACCACAGCCAGTAAATATGCTACCACCGCCACCATCGGGGAATAGGCTAACACCACCGCAATCGGGGAACAGACTGGCACCAAGTTCTTAGTTCTCCCTGCTTATCTTCCCCAGTGCGGAGCCGACCAATTCTCACCACCCAACGTCAATTCTAACGTCAGAGAGGAAGTTCTTGGCCAGCCAATCACTGCCTGGCTGGCCCAGAACTTCCTCTCCGACGTTATAATTGACGTCGGGTGGCGAGAATTGGTCAGCCCCGTGCTGGGGAAGATAAGTAGGGAGAAATAAGAACTTGGCGCCGGCCTGTTCTCTGATGGTGGCTTGAGGGAGGGCAGGGAGAAAGAAAGAAAGAAAGGGGGGAACAGGGAGACAGAAAGAAAGAAGGCAGATGGGACACAGACTGAAAGGGGCATGGAGAGAGAAAGAAGAAAGGGGGCACGGAGAGAGAGAGAGAAAGACAGACATATAGAAAGAAAGGGGGCATGGAGAGAGAGAGAAAGAAAGAAGGGGGCAGGGTGAAAGAAATAAAAAGTTGGGGGAGGGAAGGAGACAGATGCCAGACCAGGGGAAAGGAAGGAAGGAAGGAGGGAGGGAGAGAAAGGAAAGAAAGAGATGTCAGACCATGGAAATAGGGACAGAAGAAGAGAGAGATAAAGGGAAGGTAAGACATGGAAACGTAGATTTTGAAAAGAAACAGAAAAATTGAATATTAAGTTAATGGCAAAGATGGATGCAATATAGTAAAACAAATTGGCTTCAATAGAAGAAAAGGAGTGATTGAGAAGTGACCCAATTAGGCTTGAAAAACTGCTCAGAAATATGAAACTCTGAAGGGAAGGCTGTTAAACCTCCCTTGGAGAAGAGTTCACCTTCCAGTCACTGCAAACTTAACAAGTTTATGGGCACACTCAAAAACTCCAAAGATGTTTGAAAAAACAAAGTTTCAAAGTCTTTCTGTTTTATGCAAGAAATGTCTTCATTTGGTAAAAGTTAAAACTGCCACCACTGAGTTACTTAGCTCTGTTTATTGTCTTTGGGGGTCCCAATGTGGCCCCGTTTCGAATCCTGCTTCAGGAGACCCGATGTAGATGAAAATCAGAGAGTAACAAATGTGGACATGTGTGACTCTACAGTTCTTCATTAGCTAAATACTTTTACTGGTCGTGATGTTCAGTTGTATCACGGCTCTGGAGACTGACATGTAACAAACTCAAATTGCCAGCCTCCAAGGGAGGTTTAACAGCCTTCCTTTCAGAGTTTCATATTTCTGAGCAGTTTTTCAAGCCTAATTGGGTCACTTCTCAATCACTCCTTTTCTTCTATTGAAGCCAGTTTGTTTTACTATATCCAATCCTCTTTCTGGTTTCCATTTTGTTTGTTACACTTCACCCTGTACCTTGCATCTTTGAAAGATGGATGCAAGGCAGAAAGTGAAGATGGAGAGAAAAGCAGTCAAAGGACAAGAAGGCCCTGGAAACATAGTTAAAAGCACAGAAAAATAAAGTCACCAGCCAACAAAGGTAGGGAAAATGATTTTATTTTCAATATAGGTGATTGAAATGTGTCAGCTTTGAGAAAGGAAAGATATTAAACTTTAAATGTGAGGGCCACAGAAAAAATAGTTAATGACAATTTTGCTTAAGGTAAAATTCTTTATAGTTTATAAATCTTTCCTTTAACTGTTAAAGGAAAGATTTATAAACTATAAAGAGTTTTACCTCATGCAAAGTTGTCATTTCTTTAATAAGACATTAACTATTTTTTCTGCGGCCCTCCAAGTACCTACAAATCCAAAATGTGGCCCCACTAAGGGCTTGAGTTTGAGACCACTGGTATATACTGTATGTATTCGTATTGCAAGACTTTGCTCGTTTAAAACAGTCACTGCACTCTTGCAGTGTCAGAGATAGAAGAACCATTGGCTCAGTTGTGATGTGTGTATACTGTATGTACTTATATTGCAAGACATTGCTTGTATATCAAGTTAAAATTTAATCAAATGTTTTGGTTTGTTTTGCAAAACACTTGCAAACCAAGTTACTTGCAATCCAAGGTTTTACTGTATTATGTATATTGATATTAGTTCCCTAATATGGGTCGAGTTAGGAAAGAAACTTGTTCTGTAACTATGGCACATTGTAACCTGTTAACTGTATATTATGTATGTTAGCCTGTAACCCATTCTGACCTCTTTGGGGAGGACGAGATAGAACATGAATTAAATATTATCTTCTAAAAATGCAAACCACTCTGGCCCTGGGTTCCTACCTTGGCTCCTTGTTTACAGGACTAAACAAGACCGAGGGCTAGATTCTCTAATATTGGTGATAAAATTTGACAGACCGCTGTTGCAGCTGTAAATGTAACAATCTCAAAAAGACAAAAAGTAATTCTCGAAAAACTGCTCACACAAATGAGGTTCGCCAAATTTGCATGCGATGATTCACTGGTGAGAGCGATTGGCACATGCGCAGAAAAGACTACGGAAAGAGGTGTACATGTACCAGGAAAAGCTACACCTCCTCATGTGCACACTTTATTGCAATACAATATATGCCCATGTCATATGAGGGGTGGAGAAATACCAGCAAATGCTATGCTGTTGTGGCAATCATAGGCATGCCAGCACTAATGGATGAAGGGGAAAGGAGGGGAGGTGCAAGCGTCAGCTTTCAACAAGCGCACATAAGACATACCTTTAATACATGCGTGCGATAAGTGTGCTTTTTATGGTGTATTTTAAAAAAAATTTATGATGAGCCAGTCAGAAACATATGCCTGAGACGTGCTTTGCACAGTACCGGCACCCCTGGTCCAGCTGCTAATTTTTGGTCGTCAAAAGCAGGTGCCGCACTTGGGGAATCACCCGGCGATGATAGAGAATCGCTCAGAGTGCTCCTTTAAATATTGATGAGCCCATTTTACTACCAATTTAATATTAATGGCCTCGTTGTAATACATTTGCATGGCAGAGTTGAAGTGTGCCAAGAAGCTCATAAAAGACCACGGTGAGCCGCTCTGATAATCGGCTGGTAAAATGCTGCCACACTAAACCGGCTGGAGCCAGTTTAGCAACCATCGTTAAAGGCATGGTAAATTTCGAGAATCCTCCTCCTTCAAACAGTAATTCCATGCAAACACTCTACAATATTCACACTAGATCATCCTACCTTAAAAGCAAGAAATATTAGGTCTTGCGAGGATCCAAGATGGCAGATGAAACGGTCAGCTGAGCGTTCTGGCACAGACGCTCGAGCGAGAATCTGTCTTTCTTTGCTTCTAAGAGAAGTTTACCTCTGAAAAGCTGAAAAGGAGGAACCGCAGTGCTGCTGGAGCCTCGCAGCGTTCCGGTGCAGCCAGGCTCGGTAATATTGACGAGCTCCTGCGCCAAATGCAGGAAGTGTTGGCAGTGTCGGCACCCCCATTGGAGGCACTCTGTAGCGAGACAGAGGTGGTTTCCCCGGGACTGGAGATCACGTTGAGCCCTGACGCCAGAGCACCTCCCCCTCTTCCTCAGACTGCCAGCTCCCCATGGGTGGAGGAGCAATTGGAAGGCGGTGAATTTTTATCCCTGGAGGCTTTGGATATCAGAGAGGGGAGCTTGGAATTGGACTACCTACATCTGCAGGAGAGTCCTGTGGAGCCTGAGGTTTCTACTAATCAGATGGTGAATTGCGATCAGGAATCGCCACCAGGAGGAGAGGTCAGTTGGTGTGAACCCAAAAACTGAACCTGAAAAACATTCCATCACATTAGAGAAACCCCGAGAGGTAACTCTGGATGCCATTTGGGATCTCGTGGTAGATCTGGCCAAATCAATTAAAACTCAATTGTTTCAGCTGGAACAAAAATTAAATACTCATGAAACTGATATTAAAAATCTTAAAACTGACTTACAAGACCTTAAAAACTCAAATGTTGCTTCTAAACAGATTACAGAAACATTAGTGAGAGATAACATAAATCTGAGAAGGAAACTGGAATCTTTAGACAACTTTTCTCGTAATAATAACCTCAGATTAATTAACTTTCCTAGAGTAGCAACAATATCTCCTAGAGATATGTTAAAAATGCTATATGATGGAAGTATTAGAAATTTCAGAAGAATTGTTGCCACCATTTATCCAGGTTTATTATTTGCCTATACGAAAAGAAGAAGAAGAACATCAAAAAATACAAAAACCACAAGATGATCAGCAGCCACTAAATATTTCAATGATATTGGAATGTTCGGACAGAGAAATGGCTATACTGGCAACATTACTCCTTAAAGTAGCCTTAGCACCAGATAAAAACTGGCTGCTTAGACTTTTCTTCAAAAATAAACTAAAAGAATTTCTTGGATATAAAATACAAATGTTTCCAGACTTGGCACGAAATACACAAAAATGCCGTCGTGAATTTTTTTATCTTAAAACCAGGAGTTACTGCTCTTGGCGCAACCTTTTTTCTCCATCACCCATGCAAATGTGTGATACAGTATCAAACGCAAAAATATGTTTTCTTTGATCCCACCCAACTGACAACCTTTTTTGTCGGCTGCTCGCCTGAAGGCAGGGACAGCATGAGTGCTTATTGTTTAATTTGGACATTTCCTTCAGCTGATTTAATTTCCTGTTTTCTTCTTTCCCTGATTTGTTTTTAGTAATTGCTCACTGAATATACTTTCTGGATCCTGGTATTGAGGACTTGAGCTGAAGTTAAGCTTTAATTCCTTATTATGGTCGTTTATATTATTACGATTTGTAATGTTTGTTTGTTTCCTCACTTAACTTCATTTTTCTGTACAAGTGGATACTAGATATGTATTTGGAAAATATGATAAATAAATAATAAAAAAAAGAAAGAAATATCAGATCTTCAGCACTGGAGGCAACTTCAGGGATACTTTCCAACTAAAGAATGACACGGGGACAAATTTTTCCCCGTCCCCGCGAGTTTTGTTGCTGTCCCTGTCCCATTCCTGTAAGCCAGGAGTGCCCAAAAGGTTGATCGTGATTGACCAGTAGATCGCATGGGCAACATTAGTCGATTGCCTTTGCATTCTCCCTGCTTCCCCGACACCGCAAAACCCAGGTGAGTGCATTCATTGCACAAGCGCCGGGCCCACAAGCCTTCCCCCTCCCCCCCTGATATCAGAATTGATGTTGGGGGAGGGAGGCTTGTGGGCTCGGTGCATGGTTGGGAGTAAAGTCATGGGAAGGAATAGAGGGGACTATAAAGGGATGAAGTGAATTGAAGGGTTAATAGGAGGGACAGAGAATGCTGCTATGAAGAGCCAGAAGTGTCTGAAAGTTCTAAAGGGAAGAGTGACAGACTGATGGAAACAGAAACTTGGAGTGGAGCTGTGGCAGTGGAGAAGAAATAGGCTTTGAGGGTGACAGGAAATCAGAGAGGGAGAATGTGCTGTAATGGGGGAAGGGAACTAAAAGAAAAATACATAATTTGGGAAATAAGAGGAGGAAGTGTTTGCTGGGGGCATTTGGCAATGGTGGAGGTGGTTTGGGGCAGGGAGAAAGAAAGAAAAAAATAAAGGGGGCAGGGAAAGAGAAAGAAAAAAGAAAGACAGAAAGAAGGGGCAGGGAGAGAGAGAGAGAGAAAGGGGAGGGGGCAGGGAGAGAGAAAGAAAAAGTTGGGGGAGGGAATGGAGTGTGTTGGGTGGCAGGGGGCAGGGGGCAGGCAGGGAGAGAGGAAGAAAAAGTTGGACTCATGGAGGGACAGAGAGAGTTGTTGATTGGGGGGTGGGGGGTGGGAAGGTGCATGAGTTACTATATACCAAAATTAAAAAGGAAAGGTATGTGCATATAGTCATTGTATGAAACAAGTCAATGATAAAGGAGATTCACTACATTTCTAAATTAGTGATAAGTTTAAGGCATTGAACAGAGTTATTGCAGGAGAACTCTGCTGACACCCTGACATTTACCAGTTTCCTCAGCAGTAGAATACAGAGTGTTCACAAAATCTATTTTCTAATCATGTTTGTAGATATTGCAGCCTCTTTCATCTTGGGTTCATAGACAGAAAGCACTCCTGGCAGAATACCAATTTATTTTCATCTCTGGGGCCATAATTTTCTCTTAGAGCACGCACCAACCCTACTAGGGTCTTCCTGTGTTTACTCTCTCTCACACCCTGCTCTTCTCAGTATTCCCCTTTAACTATGGATTTTTTTCCTCAGACTACCCGGTTAGTCAGTTTAGAATGGATTACATGGTGGTCTCACTTCAGGAATGTTCCTGGCACATATTACTACTTAGTATAGGGGTGTCCGACATGTGACCTGTTGACCAAATGCAACCCACCCAATCTTGAGACATGGTGCTCTTGAAATTTTGAGCAAAAGAGATATTTTCACCTAACACATATGATTTTGAAGCAATATGGCAGATAGAAAAGCACAATATCACAGGAGATTTACGCATTTTTGATCATTATAAATTGTTATAGCAATTTAAAATGTTCATGCAGCCCGCACACATATGGATTTCTGATCCTTTCACCCACTATTGAACAAACCCGGAAGCTCTTGACTTAGGGGTCCTTTTACTAAGGCTCACTAAAGATTAGCATGCGTTAAATGCTAAGGCATCCATTATATTCTATGGGTGCCTTAGCAATTAGCGTGCCTTAGTAGAAGGACCCCTTAGTGAGTTACAGGAACATACCCTCAGGAACATGTAAGTGTTCAGGTTCATTAGAACAATCAAGACAATGGAACAATAAAGCAGAATGATCACATTCTAATTCAGAAAATTATATACTGCATGTTTGATTAGAACCTAAGTCAATGAGCCATGTTATTCTGCTATTCTTCACTGCAGTCTAGTCTTCCAAATTTAATGATATACTGTATAAAGAATATTGCAGGAGCCAATAGTTCAGTGCTCATGTCTGATTCTTACAAATGTTTATAGGCCACTGTTCCTTTCATATCTTTGAAGTTGTGTCCATGTCTGAGGTTTTTGGGTTTTTGTTTTTTTTTTAAGTTGATTCATCCTCCTTTCCTGATGAAAAAAATCTGCTTAACACTTGTGTGTTTTTTTTTTAAGTACAGCTCTAATAGCATTCCTTAATGTTTTTAAAGTACTTCTTATATCACTCATCTTTGTTTTCTTTTTTTGTTTTCTAGACAGAGGAACAGGCCAGGAATAATAAACTTAACAGCCTAATCTCAACTGTTGTATGAATACATCATGCACGGTCTTTTCCAGTCTGACTTAACTGAGGGCCGCTTTCCAGCAGAATGTCTTTGCATAATAGACATAAGCCAAGCAGGAATTACCATAGACGGTACCAGCCCTTGGATAGCAAATTAAAAAATATCCCACATTGACTGAAGTTAAGCTGTCGTGAGGCTAGCTTTGTCCAATCTGAAGCTTGAGAGGAGTTGAGCCAACCAACAAGGCTTCAGTCATAGATGCCAATATGCTGAGAAGAGAAACATTTTACAAATGGTGCTTTGTAAGCGGAAAGAGCCAACAGTGACACTATTTACCATCTTCTAAATATTTTACACAATTTTATGCATATTGTAGTCCTTTTACTAAGGCACGCTAGCTTTTTTAGCATGCGCTACATGCTAATGTGTCCATAGGATATAATGGACGCATTTGCACATGTTAGCGTTGAGTGAGCGCTAAAATGGCTACCACACCTTAGTAAAAGACCCCATTACTAATTAAGGAGTTCTGGTAATGCAAAACAGCTCATAAATATCCTCACAGACCAGATTACATGAAAAATTTGCATCGCAGGCCAAATTTTGGAAAATAATCATGTCTATGAGGTGTAGGTGTTTATTTTGCACCGTTTCCCAAGCAAAATTATATATATTTTTCTACTGGATTCAATTACATATAAGTCCCAGTAAGAAAAATATTTTATGCTATTGCACAAAGTTTTGCTTGGATTAATAAATCAGCCTCCTTGTTTCTTTTTTGTAACGGACAGTTTCCTTCTGTTCCTTTTCATTTCCAAATTAAAACAAAGACTGGGATCTGGTGCCATTAGCCTTCATTCCCACCAATTGATTACATTCCCTTCACAGACCCCCTACCATCATGGGCCCTAAATCCAGCCAGATATCACCATTGTACAATGACTGTTGCTCTCTAGCCCCCAGGGACTGTGAATGTTGAATCTCGTATAGCAGGCTTGTCGAGTTCAGTCCTCGCGGGCCACATATAGGCTAGGCTCTTAGGATATCCCTAATAAATATGTAGGAAAGGAATTTGCATATAATTGAAGCAGTGAACATCCTGCATATTCATAAAAGAATTCTGAAAGAAATGACCAGTTTGCAATCCTTGAGGTCAAAACATGGACGTCTGGTCTATGGCATCCCAAGCCTCAAATGATAGAGATGTTGAAATACCTACATGGCATAAATGCACATGAGTCGAGTCTCTTTCATTTGAAAGGAAGCTCTGAAATGAGAGGTCATAGGATGAAGTTAAGAGGTGATAGGCTCCAGAGTAATTTAAGGAAATACTTTTTACAGAAAGGGTGGTATATGCATGTAACAGTCTCCCAGAAGAGGTGGTGGAGACAGAGACTGTGTCTGATTTCAAGAAAGCCTGGGATAGGCACGTGGGATCTCTTAGAGAGAGGAAGAGATAATAGTTTACTACAGATAGGCAGACTGGATGGGCCATTTGGCCTTTATTTGTCATCATGTTTCTATGATCAAGGGAAAAACAAGTCCCTTCCACAATATGGTACACATCACTGATATGAAACCATAGGCTGATCCTCAACCTTGTGCATCTTTCATACCATAGGCAGCGGAATGCTTTTTTGTTTGAGGGGCCCAAAAGCTCCGCCCCAGACCTGCCCAATCTCCGCCTGTAACTCCACCCCCATAATAATAATACTAATTGTAATGCAATTTCTTCTATCCATTTTTCATATACACACAGTATAATCTTAATACATAATGGTAACCACAAAATTTTTTTTAAAAACCCACAAAGCACACTGTACGCAGAGAAAATGTTAATTATTTATATTTCAGGTTTTTTTCAAAGATGTCAAGGCAGATGATTTTAAAATATGCAATGTCACCTTAGTAACAACTATAGAAAAATAGACAAATATAGTGCAATATATAGACAGCAGATATAAATTCTCACAACTGGCACATTTTGATCACTAAATTGAAAATGAAATAATTTTTCCTACCTTTGTTGTCGTGATTTCATGGTTGCACTTCCTTCTGACTGTGCGTCCAATATTTCTCTATTTCTTTTTTTCTTATCCAACATTTCTTTTACAATCCAGCTCCATCCCCTTTGGGTCCAGGTCTCTCTCTCTTTTCCTTCTGCTTACCCTCCCCAGATCCAGTGTCAGTTCTCCTTTGTACCTACCACCACCTTTGTTCCAGGTCTCCCTCTCTCTCCCTCCTCTGTTATGATCTTCCATCTCTCTGTTCTTCCTCAGGGTATCTTCCCCTCTATGTGCACCTCTCATAGTCCTGCATCTGCCTCCTGTCTTTCCCCTTTGGTCCAGGTCTCTCTCTCTCTCTCTCTCTGTCTATCTTTCTTCTGCTTACAACCCCCCCCCCCCTTTTCCGGTCTTTCTCAGCCTTTCTCTCTCTTTCCTTCCTCCTTCCCATGTCCCCCTCACTGCCTTCCAGCTTTTGTCCCACCCCCTCCTCCAAAGCCAGCCTGCCTGCCTCCCTCCCGCACCGAAGCCTGGCCTACCCACCGCTGATTCTTCCTTCCCCCCAGTCCACCACCGAAGCCAGTGTGCCTCCCTCCCTCCCGTGTCGAAGCTTGGCCTACCCACCGCCGATTCTTCCTTCCCCCTCATGGTTCACCACCGAAGCCATTCTGCCTCCCTCCAGTGTCAAAGCCTGGCCTACCCACCGCCGATTCTTCCTTCCCCCGGTCCACCACTGAAGCCAGTCTGCCTCCCTGCTGCATCGAAGCTCGGCCTACCCGCTGCCAATTCTTCCTTCCCCCTCATGGCCCGTCGCTAAAACTAGCCTGCCTCCCTCCCTGCCATGCCAAAGCCTGGCCTACCTGCCGCCAATTCTTCCTCCCCCTCATTATCCACCACCGCTTGCCACCCACTGCTGTAGCAAATCCAAGAAGGGAAGAGCCAGGCGCGTGCAGAGGCGCCAGCCCACAAGCCTTCAGCCGATGTCAATTCTGACGTCAGAAAGAAGGTATAGGCTAGCTATTGGCTGGCCCGGACCTTCTCTCCGATATTAGAATTGGCATCGGGGGGAGGCTTGTGGGCTGGCAGCGTGCATTGGCTGCTCATGCCTGGCCCTTCCCTTCCTGCAGTTACGGTGGCAAAGAGCGGCAGCGGTCAGCTCGCGTACTCCCTGACCTACAGGATGGGCAATTTTGTGGAAGGCCATGTTTCATACACATTCATAATTTCAAAAACCTTAGAAAATGCAAAAATATCAAAAGCATGTCCTGCAATGAATAGTTATGGTCCTGGGTATTTAAGAGCTGTATTTGTAAATTTATGATAGTGATTTGATAAAATCCTACTCTGTGATGATCTGTATTTTATTAGCACAATTTAGTAGACAGCCTTATTCACTGTAATGTAATCCATGTTAAAACTAACCATTAAGACACATTATGATAGCTTTTTTTTTTTGGCATGGCTTAATAAATTGTCTCTTCAACTATCAGCAGGAAAAAGAGATAGTTGACCCATGTAGGGGGAATTCAATAAATGGCACCCAAAATCGGGCTCTGGGATGATCCAACCTAAGCTGGTATTTTGCAAAGGATGCTCTACATGGAATAATTTTTACAGAATACTAGCACATAGTTCAGGTCTAATTTGGGGCACAAGCATTTATACCTGCCAAAGACTGATATGAGGTCTGACAATTAAGTTTATGAACTTGCCACCAGGTGCTTATGTTGGCAAACAGCTCAGTAAGTTTCATAACCTTGGTATATCAGTGTCTCACAGCTGTGTGCGGGTTGACGTGTGGCAGTGTCTTGCTGAGTGTCGTTCATTATTGTTGCTTGTTTTTGTGTGCCGCCGTGAGATTGTCAGAGCTTGAATTGCAGCATGGGTGTACCAATATGACCCTGAAACAAAGTGTCAAAGTGCACAATGGAAGTCAGCCAATTCTCCAAGACCAAAAAGGTTCTGTCAGTCCAAATCAAGAGTCAAAACAATTTTGCTAACCTTTTTTGATATCAAAGGGATTGTTCATTATGAATTTGTACCAATTGGACAAAGAGTTAACCAACTTAACTATTTAAAATTGCTGAAAAGGCTGGTGATAAAGTTAGACCAGCAAAGATGCATCCGAATTTAATAACTTCCTCACCTCTCTAAGCTTCCCCCCCTGCATCCTCTCCAACCCATGAAAAAGGTCACACACTAGACTTCATCAGTTTCCTCAATCTTACTGCTTACAAAACTTCAACCGACGACAACCGCTGGGATCACGTCCCTTGGTCCGAGCACTTCCTAGGAGCTTTCAGTCTCCCCATCTTCATGTCGCACCTTGGGTCTCCACCCCATACCTCTAATTCTATTACTTTCCGCAAAAAAATTTCAAGCGATCAGTTCTGGACCAAATTTCTCAACCAATTCTCCTCCATGCCTATGCCTGTAGATTCAGTAACCAACTGGCACAACTGGATTACCATCTCTGAGTCCACCTACCACTCCCTCGCCCCTCTTTATACTAAAACCATCTCCTACTCCCGCAAGGCACCCTGGTATCTTCCATTTCACAGAGAACTGAAATAGAAATGCCGATCTCTGGAACGCATCTGGAAAAAATCTAAATCTCCTACAGATAAACAGACCTGGAGGGTCAACATTAAGCTCTACAATACTATACTCAAAAAAGCAAGGAAGAACTTATACGGTGACAAGATCACCAGATCAAACAACCAGAATAGTGCGCTGTTCAACATCTGGCGCTCCTTAACTTATAAAAATGACTCCTCCATGCTCCCCTCCTCCCCATCAGCCGATGTCCTAGCAAACTTCTTCAACGGTAAGGTCACCACCTTAAGAAGCTCCTTCCCGCCTGCAGTCTCCTTCAACTCTCTGGTGTCCTCCATTCCCAACCCTAACCCAAATGTCTCCTACCCTATCCCAGTAAACAGATCCTGGACTGCCTTTGAGCAAGTTTCCGAACAGCAGGTCCTCAAACTCTGCCTGAAACTGAAACCCTGCAAATGTACCTTGGACCCATTTCCATCATACCTATTTGAGAAAATTCCCGCACAGGCCATCTCATCTCTTACCAAACTTATAAACTCTGCCCTATCATCGGGCCTTTTCTCCCCAGAAATGGGACATATTGCGTTGACCCCCCTACTGAAAAAAGCTGACCTGGATCCCTCCACTCCATCCAACTATCGCCCAATAGCAAATATTCCTCTCCTAACCAAATTGCTAGAGTCTATCATATCCTCCCAACTCTCATCCTATCTGGAAAGTTTCTCTATTCTCTTACCCTATCAATACGGCTTCAGACCCAACTTCAGCACTGAATCCTTTTTGGCCTCACTAATCTCTAAGGTTCAACAACTTCTTTCTCATAATAAATGTGCTGTTCTCCTTCAATTCGACCTTTCTGCAGCCTTTGACGTTGTCCATCATGACATTCTAATCTTCCAACTCTCCGAGATTGGCATTAGCTCTACAGTCCTTGATTGGTTCTCGAACTTCTTACGTTTCCGTTCTTACACCGTCACCAAGAATGGCATCTCATCCTCCCCATGGAAACCGACATGTGGAGTCCCACAAGGTTCCCTCCTATCTCCTATTCTTTTCAACATTTATATGTCTTCCCTGAAACTCCTCCATCTATCCCCCCTAGAAACACTTTACACTTATGCCGATGACATCCTGGTCCTCCTTGAGACCGACTCGAACCTCACTAATCTCTCAGCGAACATCTCCTCATGCATAAAGAACCTCCAATCTTGGGCCTTCACTGTTCAAATGAAACTGAATGAGTCCAAAACGAAACTACTTTGGCTCGGCCCTAAATTAGACCAACTACCCACCTCCATCCCACTGTCCTCAGGCTTTTCATTACAGTTGGAGTTCTGTAGCAAAGTTCTGGGCATCACCATTGATTCTTCACTATCCTTCAACGACCACCTCAACTCCTTGATATAAAAATGCTTTTTCAGCCTTCACATGCTGAGGAAAGTAAGGTCCTGCTTCCATCAAAACCACCTCGCCGTCCTCGTCCAATCTACCATCCTTTCCAGATTGGACTATTGCAATTCTATCTACTTAAGCCTAACAAAGAAAAGCCTCCATAGACTCCAACTAATCCAGAATACCGCTGCTAAGCTTATCTTCTCAAAAAGTAAATTTGACCATGTCTCACCACTCCTGTCCAAGCTCCACTGGCTTCCTGTAATCTCCAGGGTCCACTTTAAATGTGCCTGCTTAACTTCAAGATCCTACACGGCATCCTCCCTCCTTTTATTCCATTATCCTGGAATTCCTCAAATCCAAATTCCACTAGATCCGCCCATAAATTAAAATTATCCTTCCCCTCTTTAAAAGGCATATCCCATGTTGATAAACTAGGGTCTTCCCTCCCCTTCAGAATCACGGAGCTCTGGAATAATCTTACCTCCCACTTCGTAACTTGAGCTCCCTTCAACTATTCCGTAAGCAACTGAAAACTTGGCTATTCTCTAAAATGTAACTTTTCTTTCCCTCTCTGGTACACTAAGCCCTCTAAACCTCTCTTCATACTTATTTCTATAATTTCATTGGAGTTCCGTTCTTTCCCAATTCCTGTAAACCATGCCGAGCTCCACGTTGCGGAGAAGATGCGGTATATAAACCCAAGGTTTAGTTTAGTTTAGTTTAGACAAAAACGACCTAAACTTTTTGCCAACAACTCATGGCTTTTGCAACATGACAATGCACCAGTTCACACAGCACTGTCTGTGAGGAAGATTTTAGCCAGTAAACAAATAACTGTATTGGAACATCCACCCTACTCACTTGATCTGGCCCCCAATTACTTTTTTCTTTACCTTAAGATAAAAGGAAATATTGAAAGGAAGACATTTTGATGACATTCAGGACATCAAGGGTAATATAATGACAGCTCTGATGGTCATTCCAGAAAAAGTTTCATGATGGGTGGACTAGGTGCTGGGGAGTACTTTGAAGGTGACTGTAGTGATATTCAGCAATGAGATAAGTAGTATTTTTTCTAGGATGTTTATAAGTTTAATTGTCAGTATCATATAATGTGCCTAAATTCTGGCAATACCCCCGACCCACCCATGCTCTTCGCATGGCCATTGGCCACTTTGGAGAAGTGTGCTATGAATTTTAGGTGCATATGTTATAGAATAGGGCATATAGCAGATTGTGACCAGGCGCAGCCAAGCTGGGCTCAGCAAGTGGCCTAACCCACTGCACACAAACCTCGGCTGAGCGGTTTGTGAGGTTGTTTGGTAGCTTGGTACTGCTTTAATGAAGGAAAGAGTTCAAAACTTTGGTGCAAATTATGTGGTAAAGTTTATTGTTCCACCACAAACACAACTTCCAACAAAAAAAATGGTTTTCAGGTTTGTATCTTTCTGTGTCTATGTTTCCAACACTCACATACCAAAACAAAACAATTCTAGTTCAAGCCAAAATGTAAAAGCCTTAATCACCATAAAGCTTTTCTTCAACAGGCCAAACTCCTTAGGGTTATAGGCAGAATACCCCAAGAGTGGGATATTCTCCAGTAATTCCCTCAATGGATCAGCTTGGAAGATCCCCTCACCAGATCCCAAACCAAAATGGCTGCCTGTGGCATGTATTTAAAGTTCAAAAACCAAAACTTCAGCATTTTCAATAAACTTGAGCAGACTTTACTTTTCCCTCCAGCTCCCTTATTAACAAGGGCTCTCAGCTTATGTCTCAGCTGGGCAATTCAGTACCTTCTATTTCCAAATCATAGGTACTGTCATTCTCAGCCATTTCACTATCTTGCACAAAAACAGTCAACCTTATCATTAGCCTCTTCATCACAAACCTCTGCCTTAGTTTGTTGCCTTGAGGTGGACTGCTGCTTTCTGGTTCTCTGGGGCTGTAGTCTGCTGCTTTCTTTTTGCTGTGTGGCTCTGACTTGCTGGAATTCCTTGTGTGTGAGAGTCACAGCCTTTTCTTTACCTGCAGTGAGCTGATTAGCTCTCACTGCTGGTGAGTGTGAGTAGCCTGCCCCCTGAGCCCTTCTAATCTGGCCTAAACCAGTCTCATCTTGATTGGGAGTGGCTTGTATTCCAGCCCTGCATTATCCCTTCACTAGCCCCTTGGCTGCTGGGACATGTAGTTTCTCTGGTTGCTTTCTTACAACTGGTTTGGGAAAAGCTAAACCAGTTCTAGATGCTGTAGGCATGGCTTGAGGAGGTTTAACTATAGGAAGGCTTGGCTTTTGAGTGCTCCTAGGTGCTGCTTTAGGAGTTAAACTAGCAGGCTTAGGAATACTTTTAATGTTTTTAACTTGACCTCCCTCTTTTTGTAAGGCTTCTTCACTAGGAACAGAGGCAGCCCTGTGACAAGATCCACGCATAACTCCTAATTACTACCAACTAAGTGCTTGTTAATACCAATTATTAATTGCTAGTGACTAATCAGCAAATTAGCTTATGCATGGTTCTGTAATCCACACTCAAACTTGGGCAACCTATATGGAATCCAGTGGTCAGTGTGCTTTAGGAAACAGGCTCAGTGTGAGCTGTGTGGCTCTTTGTCCCAGGTCGACTTATATTTACTTTGAGCCAGGCTAATATATTCAGGATAAGGGCTCTGGAAGGCCAATAAAAAGGTCAAAAGCATGTGGGCCCCAATTCTATAAACAGCGCTGAGGAACACAGCGCATGTCAATCTTAATTTAGGTGCCATTTATAGAACTGCACCTAGTGACACGCAAAGTAAACTTAGGCACCGGTAGGTTTTCTAAACTTAGATGCATTCTATTTATGCTAGGGGTTATTTTTGGCCTAAATACCAGCACCTAAATTAGGTACCTACGGACACCTAAGTCCAAAACAGACACCTACACGCAAAACATCCCCCGATCTGCCCCTAACCACACCAACCTTCTGGTAGATACCTTGGACTAGGCGCCTATCTGAAAGCGGTAGACTCCTACCATTCAATTAATTTAAGTGTAAACCAATTATGAGGTGCTAATTCCTTGTTATCGGCGCCGGTTAAGAGACTGGGATTGTTCTCCCTTGAGAAAAGGAGACTGCGAGGGGATATGATCGAGACCTTCAAAATACTGAAAGGAATCGACAAAATAGAGCGGGGAAAAAAATTATTTACAATGTCCAATGTGACACGGACAAGAGGACATGGACTGAAGCTAAAGGGGAACAACTCCAGGATAAATATCAGAAAGTTCTGCTTCACACAACGAGTGGTGGACACCTCGAATGCTCTCCCAGAGGAGGTTATTGCGGAATCCACCGTTCTAGGATTTAAAAGCAAACTAGATGCACTTCTCCTTACGAGAGGCATAGAGGGATATGGGTGACTAAAATTACGCCAGGTGTACACCTGGCTGGGCCTCCGCGTATGCGAATCGCCGGACTTGATGAACCGAAGGTCTGATCCGGAGATGGCAGTTCTAAATAATTACGTTAATTATTTAAAAAGCTTAAACAGCACCGATAACAAGGAATTTCCACCTCATAATTGCTTAAACATTTATTCCAGGTTGCCAAAAATTTAACGCGGTCGCTAAACTGGTTTCCGACGGTTTAGCCTGCAAGCATTTTAGTGGAAGATATCAAAACGGATTATCTCAGTCGTTAACGAGTTATCTAGCAGTCTCTGACACTGCCATGCAAATGGGCCCTTCAACACTGAAATAAGCACTCCAGTAGATTCTTAAAATTGCAGACATTCTCCAAGAGCGGCGTCAGCTTTTGGCGACAAAAATCAGCGCAACTGGTCTGGGGGTGCTGGTACAATGACAGCACTGTTAAAAGTGTATCTTGTGGCATGTGTTTTGACTTTGCATTATAGCCCCCATTGGTATTTGGAGAGATGCTGTCTCTCCCGCTGCCAACTGACACTCCCCCGCCCAGCAGCGGGAGAAATGCCCTATGTCGCCCACCGCCAACCAACATCCCCCCAACTCCCCTTAGCAGCAGGAGAGATGCCCAGTGCCAGGATGCATCAGGGGAGGGGCCTAAGTCTCTTATTGGCCCAGACACATAAGGACCCACCCATAGGAGGGGCCTTAAACAACCTGGGCCAGAACCTCAGGCCTCACCCCTGTGCATTCCAGGATGCACCAGTGTAGGGAAAGCCCACCATTTTGAAGAGGCAGGCCAGCTGGCTGGAGGGAGTAGGCATCGCTCCAGCCAGTCTGAAAATAAGGTATGGGGGGTCGTTGGAGGCACGGGGAGGGGGGTTACATGGCAGCAGGAGAGCGTGGACAACTCTCCCACTGCTGAGGGGAGTTGGGGGGATGTCAGTTGAGTGGGAGAGATTGGGCATCTCTCCCTCTGGCGAGGGGAGTTGAGGAGTGTTGGTTGGCAGCGGGAGGCATTGGGCATCTCTCCCACTGTTGTTGGGGGGGAAGGGGGGTTTGAACGGGTTCATTTATTCTGTGCATGTGCCCATTACTGTAGCCAGAAATGGGCACATGCAAATTTAGTGAGTCTTCGCTACTCTATGCCAATCTCATTTACATGAGCATTTTTTGGAGAATGACTCACTTTTTTACAATTGCAACTATAACCTCTGCGACAGCAGCCCGTCAGTTTTTTACACGGTTTTTTGAAAATCTAGGCCTTAGTGTCAGTTCAGGAGCAGAGCAAAAGCTCTTAATGGAACATCTGGAGTGGCTCCATCTCCTTCTTGCCATGAATAACTTTTATGTTTATCATTTTGAACCATCCCAAATAATATTCATTCTTGAATATTCCTAGTACTACTATTACTATCATTTCTAGAGCGCTGAAAGGCAATCAGTGCTGCATGTTTAACATGTAATAGACAGTCCCTGCTCAAAAGAGTTTACAATCTAATTTGGACAAACAGACAGGACATATAGGGGTTAGGGAATTTCTTGCAGAGAGAATGATAGGACAGAGGTAGGTATTTTATGGTAAGTGAGAGTTAGGAATTGAAAGCAGCCTCGAATGAGTGGGCTTTTAGCTTGGATTAGAGATGGAGCCTGACATAATGGCTCGGGCAGACTGTTCCAGGCATATGGTGCAGCAAGATAGAAGGGATGGAGTTGGCAGTGGAGGAGAAGGGTACATATAACAAGTAATTACCCAATGAACGGAGTTAACAGGAGGAAGCATAGGGGGAGATGAGTGAGGGCAGTATTTATCAAGAAAAGCACTTTGAACTTGAGAGGAACTATTTGAGAAAACCTGAATAAGCCAAAATATTCACTCTTTGGGAGGCAAAAAGACCAGAAGAGAAATGTCACCCCCCCCCCCCACCCACCCCTCCCCGCTGTTCTTAGAACTGGGATGTAGGACTTTTCTGGAGTTCTCTGTTTTTCTGCAGGCTGAGGTGGGTGAAAGGTGCCAGCAACCAAATCAATTTCTTTCACACTCACAAAAACTTGCTTTGTGCTAGAAGTCAATTCATCCACCAGTGTGATGGAACTTTTTACAATTATTAGGGAAAATGTTTAAAAGACTAGATTAGAATATTATCCCTGAGTGTTAGAGTGGTGAGAAAAACTGAATTTATGTTTCCTTTAATTGGGAACTAATAATTGACTTCTAAACTGTAAAAGAAAGGTTTTCTGAACCTAAGCTTAGAGTTTTGTCATCAATAGCCCAAGGGCGTGTTTTTTTGGCACCGATGAACCCTCTGCCTTTAGTTTTACAATGGAAGACTATGTCATAAATCCTCTTTAACTCTGGATGATATTTATGTCTTTGGAAGGGTTATGCTATTAATAGTTTTTGCCTTCATTTGTTTACATTTGGCCATCTGTTTGCAGAATATTTTAACTAGGTTTGACAGTTTTATGGCTAAAGCCTTCTTCACTTTGGAAGGTTCTTGATGTCTGCTTCCATAACTTTGGATAACTTTTTCCAGAAACATTCAAGAACACTGTTTTAAGAGTTTGGGGCTTTTCTACTATAATGCATTAAATTTTGGCCTTAACACTCTATAATTCAAAATTTGAACACGTGGCAACCACAAAACCTTTGCTACATCAGGAAGAGGATGTACCTACTATTTTGCATCACAGATCATGGGTTAACATCAGGGCAGGATTAATTTGTCGAGGGCCCCTAGACACACAAGTACACTGGGCCCCCTGCCACCCCCCACTCCACCATGCGCCCAGGCAGAAACAGGAAGCTGCATCAGAGGGAAGCTTTGGGCAAGCAGCACCACTTGCACAATTACAGTTCCCGTTGCCTTTCTTACCCACGTTGCTTGCTTGTCTTACTTTCCGTCGATTAGAGAAGGGGGGGGGGGCGCGTTGCCAATAAATGCTGGAAGGGCCCATCGCCGTTTGGAAAAAACAATGTTGATGCCCTCCTTCATCGGGCCCTCCTGACCATTTCGGGCCCTAGGCACGTGCCTACTTGGCCTATTGGTTAATCCTGCCCTGGTTAACATTCAGATTAACACATGGTCTCTGCTCATGGTTAGTACAGAAGCACTTAGCACCTCTTGTATAGGAAGCAGTGGTCTCACTTTAACTTTGCCATTAACCAGTTAGCACACAGGAAGGGTAGCACACCAGCTGGCTGACGCTTCCACACCTACTCTCCATCCATGGCATGCTCCCTGTCAGGAAATTTCAGTTTAATGTGTAGAAAAGGCACACTACCACAAAACTGCTTAGCATAGTCACGAAAGCCTTTTTCAGTGCATTAATCATGCATTTACTAGCAAATCCTATACAGTGGTGCCTCACACAACGAACTTAATTGGTTCCAGGAGCAAGTTTGTTATGTGAAACGTTCGTTATGTGAAACGCGTTTTCCCATAGGAATACATGTAAAAAAAAATAATTCGTTCTGCAGCATAAAATATGCTAAGATGACATAAAAAAGATAAATTTTTTGTTATTATTTTTATTTAGATACATCTAAAAACATACATCTCCCTGTCCTTTTACTTCCACTATCTTCCTATCCCATCTCTATTCCCTTTTGTCCCTCTCCCCATGATCAATCATCTCACCACCTCTCTCTGCCCTCACCCTCAGGGTTCAAGATTGCTTCCACTCTTTTTCCTGTTGTTCTCTCTGCCTGTCACCCTATGATTTAGCATCCCTTCTGCCCTTGTCCAATATTTCCCCTTCTCTCCCTCCCTCTCATCCCCTGCTCCAACATGTGCTTTCAGCGGCCTTCTCCCCCCTTAAGCGTCTTTTCTTCTCCACTCCACCTTTCCTCCCTCCCTGCCTCCACCTTTGTGGCGCTTTTGCACCCGACCGACAACAGAACAGGCCCGGTCGGACAAATCTCCCTGTCCTGTAGCCGCGAATCTAAATTACCTTCTTACAGCAGCTGGATTATTGAAGCTGCTGTAAGAGGTAATTTAGATTCACGGCTACAGGGCAGGGAGGTTTGTCGGCCGGGCCTGTTGTCGGTCGATCGGGGGACCTGACCAGCTGTGCACATTCTTCGGGGCGGACCGCCCCCTCCCCCCTCTTTCGTTCGCCATTGCCTTCTTCCTACCTGCCCTGCCGCAGCCGCACACAGCCGAACGGAAGTCTTCCTGATGTCAGCGCTGACGTCGGAGGAAGGGAGGGCTTTGCTTAAGCCCTCCCTCCGACGTCAGCGCTGACATCGGGAAGATTTCCGTTCGGCTGTGTGTTGCGACAGGGCAGGTAAGGAGAAGGAGACTACCCTCGCGGCTCGACCAACCCCGCTGCGATCCAACCCCGCAGGAACCACGGACTTCGTTGTGTGAAACGAAGTCCGTTGTACGAATCAAGACATAAAGTTCGTTGTGCGCAGCGTTCGCTGTGCGAGGCGTTCGCTGTGCGAGGCACCACTGTATTTATTTATGCATTCATTTATTTAGCCTGTCCTCCCAAAGGAGCCCAGAACGGGTTACAACAGTACATTCACAGTATAAGCAGGACAAACTTTGGTGGGAAAAACAAACTTGGTGTGCTTAGAGGTATAAATTTTAGTTTTTTCAGTATAGTCATAACATACAGATTTGGAAATATAGACTTAGTGGACATAGGATGTTTTAAAATTGTAGCATTTTCCGAAAAGACATAGCCTATGGTGGTTTAAATTACACTTCTCCCTCCGTATTCACGGTTTCAGCATTCACGGTTTCGATTATTTGCGGTTTTTAGCTTGCTGGCTCCTCCCCCCCCCCCAATTGCATCAGCTTGCATACAGAAATCACTGATTCCCAGCACTTTCTTTACAATGTTTTGCCTCTTCTTCAGGAACAGGCCTGTCTCCCACCATGTTATTCGCAGTTTCACCATATTCACAATGGTTTGTATTAGAAAACAGTGAATAACATATGAAAAAGTTATTCATGGTTTTTCTGTATTCACGGGTCTGTTAATCCCCTATCACAGCGAATACGGAGGGAGAAGTGTACGTCATTTTCTGTATGGACATAGCCTAACATAAGGTAAAATAGCTTTGTAGGTTTGTGCATCATTGGAGTATGGTGGGTTTTTGGTCCGGTGGTCTGACGTAAGGGGCAGGCAGGGATGCAGATGTAAGCCCAGGAACTGGGTTTGTAAAGAGAAAGGTTTTCAAGGCCTTCCTGAAGTTCCATAGACTGTTTAACAGTCTGACAGATGGGGGGATGATGTGCCATAATCTGGGTATGAAATGGGAGTAAGAGCGTTTCCGGGCTTTTTCAGATGTGAGTGAGCGTCCGAGTGGAATGGCTAGCTGTTTTTCTGCTTGGGATCTCAGAGTTCGGTTGGGGACATAAATTTGTAGTTTTGATACTATGTAGCTTGGTGTCATAATCAATGTAGGCACCTAATTTAATTGATTAATAGGTTTCATTGGCACTTAACACCTCATAATTGACTTTAATTGGACTTAATTGAAAGCTAGGCACTTAACTCAAAAAACTTGGTCCTATAGATGTAAACGCCTAGGCCAAAATGCCTAACTAAAAGTGGGCATAGTTATGAATGGATCATGGGCATGTTTTCAAGTTAGGTTCCTCTTTGTGAATTAAACATCATTAGATGCCTAACTTAGGCACAGGTATTTAAGTGAAGAAAACACTGGCATAAATAGGGTAAACCTAAAGTTAGGAGACATAGTGACACCTTTGCTCACTTAGGTGGCACTAAGCATGATTCTATAAAGTGCACCTAACTTTTATAGACTTATGCTTAGCACCTTACTAGTTGGCTGCCTAAATTTTAGACACACTTTATAGAACTGGGTCCTAAGGGGCAAATTCTATAAGAGGCGCCCAAAGTTAAGCACCTAACTTAAATAATAAATTGACTTCTATTATGATCTTTAACAAGCTCATAATTGAAAAAAATAAAAAATGAAGTGGGCGATAGATGCCTATCTTCTTAGGTGAGATTCTACAAAAGATAGGTGCTTATCACAGGCGCCTAGTGGTGCCTAACTCCAAAGTAGGCATATTTAGGGATAGAGAAGGACTTACGTGTCGCTAGGAGCAATCCTCTAAAGGACTTAGGTGCCTATAATATAGGCCTTTAAAACCCTGGCCTACATTACAGGTGTCTAAGTTTCAATTTCAGAAAACAGAGATCGGAAGCTGGAATGTATGAAGCATGAATCAAGGAAGATTGGAAATTGTTAAAGATCAAATGGAAAAAAACAAAACAAAATTGATTTGATAATAATAATAATAATTTTATTCTTATATACCGCCAAAGCCATGATAGTTCGAGGCGGTTTACATCAAGATGAGCTGGACAATCAGCGAAGTGGTTACAATAAAGAGTTATCGAATATAAGTCGATACAACGAAAGTGATGACAAACAGCGAAGTGGTCACAATACAAAGTCATCGAATACAAGCTTACAGAGTGGAAGAAGTGGAAAGTTATAAGATTCTTAGGTTACAAATCGATTAAACAAATTCGTTTTTACAGATTTTCTAAAATTGAGATAGGATGAGGAATACGTGATAATGTTACCCAGCCAATCGTTCCATTTGCCTGCCTGGTAGGCGAGAGTTCTGTCGTTTTGTAGTGGCAGGCCTTAATTGTCGGATAGTTGAACAGATGAACTTAAATGGACAGGACAGAGCCATTTTCAATCAAACGAGCATTGGATCTGCTACTCTGGTCATGAAACACACAGGAAAAATGGCACAGCATTCATCCTCAACAATAAGCTATCAAAGACGGTACTAAAGTACAATGTTTTGAGTAATAGAGTCATGTCAGTCTGTCTACATGGAAAACAGATTAATGTCACCTTGATCCAAGTATATGCTCTGACAGACCCAGAAGATGAGGATGTAGAATTCTTCTACGATCAACTTCAATATGTAATAGATTAAATGCCAAAATAAGATCTACTGATCATTATGGGGGATTTCAATGCAAAAGTAGGAAGTACACCTGAAGATGCAGTGGTTGGAAAGCATGATATAGGAGAAAGAAATGAAGCTGGAGATATCTTAGTACAGTTTTGCAAAATGAACCAACTGTCAATCATGAATACACATTTCCAACACCACAAATGCCATCAGTACACATGGACTTCCCCAAATGGCATGAATTGAAATCAAATTGACTACATCTGCATAGGATAGAGATGGAAATCTGAATTTTGACTGCAAAGACTAAACCAGGAGTTGATTGTGGAAGCGACCATGAGCTTCTGTCATGTAAGATCAAAATAAAGCTTCGCAAGAAGATCATTAGAGACCTCCAAAATATGACATTGAAAATATTCCTTCAGACTATTGGACAAATCTAGACAACAGATTTGCCTTTCTTGATACAGGAGATAGACAGCCCAAAGAATTATGGAATGACATCATAACCGTAATTAGTAATGAGGTTAAAACAACACTCCAGAAGAGAAACAAAGCCATGAAATTGCCTTGGATCTCAGAAGAAACCAGTAAAGCAGCAGAACAAGACAAGCAAAGCTTTCTGGTGATAGAAAAAAAGTATCACAAATAAACCGAGTGTTTCAACATCAAATTTGGCATGACAAAGAACAATATCTCAAGGATATTTGTCATAAAATTGAATTGGTATGTGTAAACAGAAAAAGCAGATTAGTGTATCAGGAAATTAAGAGATTGCAGCATTAATTCCAACCTCGATTGAGAATGCTTAAAGATGTCGATGGTATGATACTGAATGATCCAGAAAGCATTAAAAAGAGATGGTAAGAATAGATAGAACATTCATATAAAAAAGGCAATGAGGATAACACTGGAGAAATGGAACTAGAAACTGATGCTGAAGAAGAGCCAGATATTTTAAAAGAAGTCATAGCAGCAATTAAATCTTTATAAAAAAGTAAGTCACATGGAATTGACAGTATTCCAATTGAATTAATCAAAGGCTCAACTGTGTCAACAGATTTGGAAGGAAAAATCAAGACCAACCGATTGGAGATCACTGTTCATACCTACACTGAAGAAAAGAGAAGCAAAGGACTGTAACAACTACAGAATGATTGCATTAATTCCACATGCCAGCAAAATATTGCTGAAAATAATACACCAAAGTCTACAATATATTGAGCAAGAACTACCTGAAATTCAGGCTGGTTTCAGACAAGGTCAAGGAACAAGATACATTACTGCCAATGTTAGATGGATATTGGAGAATAGCAAAGAATACCAAAAGCCCCTATACTGTTGCTTCATCAACTACAGCAAAGCTTTTGACTGTGGATCATGATATACTATGGGGAACTCTAGCACAAATGGGAATACCCAAACACATAACTCAGCTGAAAAAGAGCCTCTACGAAACTCAAGAAGCTGCAGTGAGAATATGGTATAACACTGGTTTCCAATAAAATGTGCTGTCAGGCAAGGATGCATCTTGCCACCTTACCTGTTCATCCTTTCCAGCTAAGCCATCTTCAAAAAAGCAAATTTGGTAGAAAAGAGCATTGGTTTCAAATTTGGTGGCTGAAATATAAATAACCTGTGCTATGCAGATGATACAAAGCTCATCACCAGCAGCAAAGAAGACATGTTGTATCTACTGAGAAAAGTCAAAGCCAAAAATCATAACATAGGATTAGAACTGAACATAAACAAGACAAAGATCATGAATACAGAAAATGATGATTTTGAGCTTGAAGACGATAGAAGTTGTAAAGGATTTCAATCTCCTAGGCTCTTTGTAAGAAGCAACTAGCAGGGAAGAAATACTCCACAGAATATCACTTGGTCGCTCTTCAATAAAGGCTTTCAGCAAAGTATTCAGAGGCAAGGAAATAACACTGAAAATGAAGATCAGACTTGTTCACACACTCATTTTCTCAATGGTCAATTATGAATGCGAAAGCTGAACACTACGGAAACAAGACGGAAAGAAGATTGACTCATTTGAGCTTTGGTGCTGGAGAATGATTTTATGCATGCCGTGGACCGCCAGAAGAACTAACAAATCGATTCTGGAAGAGATCAAACTGGCTATGTCACTTGAAGGTCAATTGATGAAGTTATAATTGTCTCATTTTGGTCACACCGTCAGAAGAGAAAAATCATTGGAGAAGGACATCATGACATCATGTTTGGGAAGATCGATAGAACCAGGCGAGGAAGGCAACCTACAATCAAATGGCTGAACATGTTGAAAGCAACCATGGGGATGACGCTAGAGGACTCTACAAAACTAGCACAAAACCAATTTCTTTTTGGATCTGTAATTCATCAATTCACTAGGACTTGAACACGAGTCGATGGCACCTAACCAACAAGAAGCTTCAGTTAGCCGCGATTCTGTGATAGGCACCTAGGTGTGATGGGCACCTATCTTTTTAGATACATTTTACAGAATTTACCCCATTAGTGCTTAACATCCTTTATTAAAAGGGCCCCTTTATTTCTAGTTTTTTGCTTGTTTGTTGTGTTTCATTTTTCATAAACCTGATTGAGTATAATGCATATGTGTACTTTCTAAAGAGCAACACCATAATTCATTTATTTCCTTATTTTATTTCATATATCTGTTATTGATCAATCAAAACACGTGGAATAAGCAGAAAGGTAAGGCAATTCATTTGAACAAGGTATATTGCAACCCATTTCAGGATGGCAAATGTGATCTCTTAAATATGAGAATTGCTGACATGACTATACATGTGTCTTCTGCTGGTAAGTTAGCAGAAGAGCACTGATGATGGTCTCATTGGAGATTGTAAGGCTGCATTCAGGTAGGATTGCATTATGGACACCAGCTTCTAGAAACTCGTGAAATTTATTGAAAAGTATAAGCAGATGTTTTTAATTTTTTTTTTCACTGAAAATAAGGGAACTTCCTTAAATGAGAAAAAAATCCAAATGTGCTAGGGCAACTTTGAAGGACATAGAATGTGTGATCAGTTTGGGGGCAAAATTGACATTATGCATGTCACCACTACTGGCTTACTGTAGCTTAGGGTCAGGCTCAGGTATAGATGGCCATTGAGACAATAAAGCAGTGCCTAAAGCCCCACAACAGTAGGGGCCACTCTCCCCATAGATTCTATAGTTTAATCAATTTTGATAGGTGGTTATGGGTCCATGACCCTTACTGTCTAGGGGACCCAGATCACTGTCAGTCTGCCCTTGATTAGGTTAATGCCACATGTTCAAGTCAGAATTAAAGTAACAGTGCTGTAAGTCAGGTCTGTTTCCTGGGCTGGCCAGAGAGCTGGGAAAACTTCAGAGGAAATATTCTCAACTCTGGGGCAAAAGAATTCCAATTATCAAGCAACAGCAGCACCTACTACTTTGATTTAGGGCCATGATTACAGGCTCCAGGAAAGAGTGCTAATGCATAGACCAAATCCAAGGACAGCCACAGCAATGGCTGGGTAAGGTAAGTTGGTAGCATGTATAAAGAAAGATCCCCAGATAATTGCAAATGAGGGTTTGTGGTTCTGATTGACCTGGAAACTCAAACATATAGAAGAAAACTTGCTGGGGTCTAGAAAGAACATCATTAGAAGGTAGGATGATGTATTCTACTACAAAGAAGGAAAACACTTTTATCAAAATCAGAAGCTGATGAAGTCATCTTTAGGACAGGAACTACGTAGACCACCTGTTGTTCTACTGCAGTGATAACATAAGTATGGACTAAAATGTACGAGTGAACACTGAGCAAAAAAATGATGGAAGTGAACAGTCAGATACTGCAGTACTCAAAACAGAAAAATAAGGCTGCCATATTGTAATCAGAGCTCCAGTCTTTCTATGAATTAGTAAAAAAAAAAAAAAAAAAGCAAAATCTCTAAATCTGAATCCAAGAATGGCCATGAAGGGTCAAAGCAAGCAAAATCTACTTAACTGAGTCAAAACAAGTGGAAAGAAATGTTCAATGATATTGAAGCTATTTCTGTGGAAAGGTCATGTATTGAGTGCAAAAAAGGAAAAGATTATGGATAATGCAGTTATAATCATGATGTCACCACACTCAGAGGTCCTTTTACTAAAGTGCACTAATGGATTTAGTGTATGCTGAATGCTGTGCAGCCCATTGTATACTAGGGTTACCAGATTTTCCAATTGGAAAATCTGGACTTCTGGAACTACCCCCAGGCCCACCCAGATTCACTCATCCCTGCCCTAATCCTGCCCCCAGGCCCACCCCCACTGCCTGCTTTTGTCTGCCACTCCCCGCTGCCCGCTCTTGTCCATAAATTGCATCGTGCAGGAAGTCCATGCATATTACACGATGACATTGCACTGAGCGTGACATCTGCGCTTGCGTGGACTTCCTTCTTGCCCAACGCAATTTGAGGAGGCTTTTCAAAACCTGGACAAAGTGCCAGGACAAAAGGAGGACATGTCCGGGGATATCCAGACGTCTGGTAACCCTATGTATACCTATGGACTGCATGGCTTTTGGGGAAAATTCTAGAAACAGCGCCTAAATTTAGGCGCCAGTAGGCACCCTACCAGCACCTAAGTTAATTGGTAAATGCTGTTTAAAATGGCAAAAAACAGCAAGAATCACGCCTACGTAGGCGCTTTCTGGCACTTAATGCCACTAAGGGCATGGCTAATGCCAGAAGTGGCATTAGGTGCTGTAAAACTCCTACCTAGGCGTGATTCACAACAAAGCTAGGCACCAGAAATGTAGGCCAGGGTAATTGCCACTGGCATTTTACCTAGGGATGTGCATTTGTTAGCACACATTGGACACCTTAAAATTTCTAAAGGAACCTTTTACTAAAGCTTAGCGCATGCTAATAGACACGTGACCCATAGGTATAAAATAGTGCATGCAGCATTTAGCGCATGCTAATGTCCATTAGCGCTCGCTAAGCTGAGTAAACGGGCCCCTTTATGCACATAGAGGGGCATTTTCGATAGGACATCTAAGTCTGAGTTTGGATGTTTTGGGAAAGAGGTCCAGAAATCTAGTAGAGAAAATGTCCATTCTAAAAACAGCAAGACGTTTATCTTTTTATTTTTAATGACCTATGTAGACATTTTAGTCCTTAATACATCTATCTTTTTTGGCCATTCTCAAATATAAATACGTCCACATGAGAAATGCAAATGTTTTCCTCTAGGCAGCCTGCATTCTTTGAAAACTGTTCAGACAACTGAGCATAGCAATGGGGCTCATCTAAGAAGTAGTGTAGTGAATATCACATTAAAAGTCCCAGGTACAGGTGTCACTATGGGCTCCTTTTACGAAGCTGTGTTAGTGGTTTAACGCGCGTAATAGCGTGCGCTAATTTGCCGGCCCTGCTAGCCACTACTGCCTCCTCTTGAGCAGGCGGTAGTTTTTCGGCTAGCGCAGGGGTTATTCTCGCGCTATAAAGGTGCGTGCACTAAAGCCGCTAATGCGGCTTCGTAAAAGGAGCCCTATATGTTGCTTATATTGTATGGTGAGCCCTCCAAAACCCACCCAAAATTTACTGTACACCACAATAGCCCTTATGCCTGCAGGTGTCATCTTAATGTAAGTAAGTAGGTTTTGGAGGGCTTACTATACAACAGAAGATATGGTGACATCTGTATCGTGGAACTTATAATGTGACATTCACTGCAGTAATTTCTGCTCTCTGGGCTCAGATTTCTGTGTTAACATCTGAAGCTGCTTTGGCTGAGAACTTTTCATCACTACCTCATAATACAGGCTAGAATGTACTGGGGGGTTTTTTAAACATCTTTGAGTGGTGGAAGGGAGTCGTGACCAATGGGATCAACTGGTCAATTTGTGCACCTTTTGTAGCATTTAGATGCTTTTGAAACAGGTCTTGCTCCAAATATCTAAAAAAAAAAAAAAAAAAGCCCAGGACCTTTTGTTAAAGGTTTGATTATGCCTGACAAGCGTCCAAGTCTTAAGCCTGCCCAAAACACGCCTCTAACATGTCACCTTAAAATTTGGACGCACTGGAGACAAAACAACCAGAAAAAATGTCTAGAAAGTCTGTTTTGAGAATGCCCACTTGCACGTTTTGACTAGTACAGTTAGACATCCAAGTGCTGTCTTTTGGAAATCTATCTTTTTTGAAAATGAGCCCCAAAGTCAGTTGTGCTCTGTGCATCTACAAATTAACACCCACACAATCAGTTTGGGTGCATTCAACAGTTTTAACGTGCGTACTTATAAAGTGATTTAATCGAATGTATGAGATGAACCCAAAAGGCACTGAAAAATACAGCAATGAACTCCTTCTTCCCTCCTCCCAAAAGAAAGGAAAACCAGAATCACACGCAAGGACAATGCTCAGTGAAGTTTCCTTTATTGATTTCACTTCACTCATTTTTCTTCTTTTTTTTTTTTTTTCCATAGGGCAAGATAACAAAAAAGAACATGGTAAGGTTGCAGCTGATGCAAACATCTCTAGAACATCCAAATCCCTAACTCAAAGAAGTAGTCTTTCTCACGCTCTGTCCTTGTGTCTCTGGTAGTTACAGTAGGGATGAGTTGAATATGCAGGCACAGTTTCTGACACAAAGCGTGCCGCGTATTCCCCCTTGCAAAACCATTCAAAAAGATGTAAAATAAACACAAATGTCCAAATCAGATGGGTTTTCTTTTTCACAGAGAGCCTAAAAACTATCAAGAGCGGATGAATATTGCTCACTAAACTGTACAAAGTTATAGCTAGCATGCCCTCCAATTATACGAAGATATCTGCTGGAATGCTGTTAAAATAAATAATTTCTACTATAAACAGATGCAAACAAACTGTTATCTCTTTCAACATACGGTAAATAGAAAAAAAAAAAATACCAATCCTTTTACATAATAAATATTAAGAAAACCATCGACATAGTTGAAATGCATTCATATAAATTAACAACTTTAATTACATTAAGCAGAACGGACATTGGTTAAAGCGATGCATGTACTGTGGTATGCAAAAAAGAAAAAAAAAAAAGCTTCAAAATATCTTGGGTTTTATCATTAATTGAGGGAATGGTCAACTGATCAGCCACTTTTTGTTTTCTAAATCTATAAATACAGGAAGAAAAGCAGATCTTCATGGGAGATAAACATAGAAAAGTGATCTATTGTATTTCAGATAGCAAATAAATAGCAATGCACTCTAGGTCTAGGCCAGGGATCTCAAAGTCCCTCCTCAAGGGCCACAATCCAGTCGGGTTTTCAGGATTTCCCCAAAGAATATGCATCGAAAGCAGTGCATGCACATAGATCTCATGCATAGTCATTGGGGAAATCCTGAAAACCCGACTAGATTGCGGCCCTCAAGGAGGGACTTTGAGACCCCTGGTCTAGGCCAAAAGAATTTCTGACTGCTACTGAAAGTTCTATTAGACTCTTCACCTCCTTGAATCACACAAGAGATCTGTAGTGAGCTTCAATCCTTTGTAGTGAGCTTTAACCATTGATGTGCAGAAGGCCAGTGACTGTTAGGCCTTTTTATATAAAGGGAGATTGGCAATCTCCCCATTGCCCACAAAGGTCTATTGATATACAAGTTTTGGAATATGGATATATCTGCTGCAAATTATTTTTATTCTAATCAGTAATTAAGGAGATATGTTTCAGGTCCTGCCAAGTCACAAACAGGGAGTCCCTCCTTTGCAGAGTCATATAGGTAGCAGGATATACCTAGGATGTTCAGATAGCTTTGGAATGAAAGGGGAACAAGTTGACTCTTCCTATGGGAGTTTGATTGTATCTAATCGATCCTTATCTTACTGGGTTCAAAAATGAGGCCGTGCCTGGGATAATTTCCATGATGTCGCCTACACTCTCTAGATGCGAGCTGTTCTATCACTGCCTAACGAAGCGAGAAGGCTTTTCATTTCAAATTAATTTTGCAATCCCCCTTTTAGACCAGACCTCTTCAAAACAGAGCATTAATTCACTTCTTTACGATGACATGCAGAGTCGCTAGAATCCCCCTTGAAAAATTTGGTGCCCTGTTAATGGTTTCAGGAAAATGCAGCGCACATCAAAGGCCCTATTTACTAACGCTTAGTGTGTGGGGGGGGGGGGGGGGGGGAAGGGGGAAATTTTGTACAGATCACCCAAACTTAGGTTTTAGGATGATCCACAATAACCTAGTGTTCTATAAAGGTCATTCCAGGTGGAGTATCTTTTATAGAATACTAGCTTAGTTCACATTTCATGCCTAACTGTCGGAACGAGCTTTTAAGCTGCCAAAGGTGGGCATAAATGCTCATGCTCAACGAATAACAGTTAGACATGGGAATGCAGGTATTCTATAATACTGCACCTAAATTCTGGGAACATCTCCAATTCATCCACACTGTCCCATGGCCAAATCCCCTTTAGGAGTTGCTATGAAATTTAGGCTTGCATGTTATAGATCCACATGTAACTCCTAATGACTGCCAATTAAGTGCTTGTTAACGCAAATTATTGGTTATCATCAGCTAAGTCAATTACTTTGCACATGGATCTTCTGTCCATGAGCAAAATTGTGTACTCAACTTTGGGTGACCTATACATACGTCCCATTTTAATGTGCAATAGTGGTATTACTGTGAATTATTTGCTACAAAGAGCATGGGGGCCTGGCATAAGTCTTCCGAGGTTTCAAAGACTGTCAGAATCTGACATATGACATAAAAGACTGGCATTTTCAACCTAATCTCAGTGCTTCTACGAAGCAAACAAAGCAATTCTGAAGAAGTCTAATTCAACTTTCTTTTTGCAATAGGAAATTAAATTAGCATATAAGAGGGAATTTTTATGCAGCTATCTGTAGATAGTATTTTCAAGAGGTTATAAACTAGTTAAAATACAGTGGCCATTTTTAATGCTATTCAAAAGCATACAGTCTTAAACAAAATGATAGTGTCTTGTGCTGGACCCACAGTCAATGTTGCTTAGCATATTTTTCTATTTTATCATATACATTTTCATTTCCCTGTGCTTTCGCTAACATCAACCACAAATTCAAAACCTCATGGCTGAGCCAAGAAGCATGAGTGGGCATATGAAAACAGGGCATATAGCTACCAGAAGGTGGAATACAGTTATTGGTGGTGATAACTTAATAGATTTTTTTTAAAATGATTTATCTCCCCCCTCCCCCCCACACACACTTTTACAAAGCCACGTTAGGCTTTTTTTTTATCGCCATCCACGGTGATATTATTTCCGAAGCTCGTAGAAATTCTATGAGCCTCGGAACTAATACCGCCATGGCCGCCGATATAAAAGCCTAACTTGGCTTCGTAAAAGGGAGGGTTAGACTCCACATTTATTCTTTTGCCTTCTAGCATTGTTAAGAATTAATTTCTTAAGCTTCTGTTTGTATGTTCATGTTACTTAGAGCCATAAAATCTTTGTGTCTGCTAATTTAAAGGACACCAAGTAAACTTTGGAATTTAAGGATAGCCTGGATAAGGATTCATTCAGACTTCCTTACATTTCAGAATATACCGGTGCTACAGTTAAACTCCGATGGTTAAGATTTCCCAAATCTCTGAGTGTGACGTGTGACAGTAAGTTTAGTTTCAGGTAAGTGATGCTGGTAGGTTGGTGAGCAGAAGGGTCATTTTAGATGTTATAAACTAAGACTCTTATTTTAGAACTCTGTGATTTACAAATGTAAATACCTGCATTTCTATATCTATAACATATACATGTGTGACACACAATTTTCAAAAGCCAGTTTTTACATATGTATACCTCACTACATGTAGATTGCAAGGGGGTGTGATTTGGGCGGGGACTTGGGTGAAACTAAAATCTACATGCATATATCCTCATATATCAACATCTGCATTTACAGCTTCTCTCTTGCACATGGAGGTTTGTAATAAGTGCTTGTCTGGGCCAGCCCTTAACAGGAGGGATTAAGGTAACTCTCCCTCTTATTTTCAAATTGAGGGAGGGGGAAAGCACAAGGGAATAAGGACTGAGGCCTCTGTTGTTAATTAGTGACATGTGCACGTGTAGGTATGCAAAACGGCAGGCATACACATGTATGGGAAGGAGAAGCCTAATGGTTAGAGAAGTGGCTAAATCACCTAACTGTCCATTGCCTCCTGTGGATAGGAAAATACCTATTGTACCTTAATTTTTATAAAAAAAGGGTCAATATTTACTCATGTAGATTGTGGAATAACAACTTCCACATATAAATGTAGGTATATACACCTGTAAATTTCTATGCTTTCTTCATTCAATGTGCACACCTGTATTTTTTTTTTTAAGACTCTATGTCAGCATATCCTTTTTTTAAAAAAAATAATACTAATTCTGATTTTATGTTCTATTTAAACAGGGCAGTAACTGACAGTCTTTATTTAATATGTTGTTTGACACTTAATGAAACCCAATAAAAACTTTAGAATAGGCAAACTGTATTACACCTGGAAACCTCGCACAATTTTAATTGCAACTGGAGTGTTAAGATAAGGGCCCTCTTTTACAAAGGTGCACTAAGCATTTTAGCGCGCATGTAGCATGCGCTAAATCAATGTATGCACTAACCGCTAACATGTCCATAGGATAACATGCACGCGTTAGCGTTTAGCGCATGATTAGCGCGCGCTAATATTTACCACATGCTAAAAAGCCTTTGTAAAAGAGGGGGAAAGGGTAGCATGGTTTTTAGCGCCAGTCACGGCAGTAACAGCTCCTACACTCGTAGGAATTCTACGAATGTCGGAGCTGTTACTGCCGCAGTCGGCACTAAGAACCGCGCTATGCTTTTGTAAAAGGGGTGGTTAGCTTTTGATCAATAATTGGCTTTCAAACATATTTTTTTCTTTTGCAAACTGCAAACAAGTCTGTAAAACATATTTGTATAAAAAGCACATAAATGAATAACCCATTAGCTCTACTATGTAAACTAAATATCGTGAAATAAATTAAATGGAAAACAGCTATAAGCATGTACTTTGATATTTATACACAAAGGGAAATCTTTTTTGCATCTCATTAGATACGTACATACATACAGCTATACACAAAGACAGACACAAAAGATGGTGGCTGAAAAATAAAATTAAAAAAAAAAACATTAAAAAAACCTAGAATAGTACCTTTCCTCCTCACCCCAAGAAACATTTTTTTTACTAACATCTTTAGAAAACTATGTATATAAATATTTAAAGTTATAACCTTCCCGTGCCCTAATGGATGGACATTGCAGGACAGGTATTGGAAATTACATTTTATAATACAACTTAATTATTAGGCAGGAAATGAGAGACTCATATCGCTTATTGTTAAACACAACTTTTTGCCATTTGAGGACAATATTTTTATATGACGCCTATGTGAAAAGTCCAAAAAGGTGCCTATTTCACGCCTATTTAATACAGGCAACATAGGCAGCTTTGTGCCTTTAAAATAGGCACTCAGAAAACTCAGAAACAGCCTCCGTCACGCTCAATTTTTCTCACAGAAATTTACACCTGCTTGAAGGTATATATTTGTGCGAATACACGCATATTTTATAACATATGCATGTTATTGCAACGCTACCTCTCCTTTCTCACACTGTGCCATGGGAATACCTATGCAAGGTCCACAAAAAAAGTACAAGCAGGCTTTAAGTGCATCTACTTTTTATGTGCATAAATCTATACAATTTTAAAAAAGCCACTTTCTGCATAAAAAATATGTTCTGCAGAAAACATTTTTTAAAATTACTCCATAAGGATTATGAATTCTTGAAATCAATGGTTCCCAAACTTGATCCTGGAGGCACCCCAGCCAGTCAGGTTTTCAGGATGTCCACAATGAATATTCATGAGAGAGATCTACATGCATTGCTATGTAGATCTCATGAATATTTATTGTGCATATCCTGAAAACCTGACTGGCTGGGGTGCCTCCTGGACCAGGTTTGAGAACTACTGCTTTAAGCAATCAATACCCCATCATTCCCATGATCAATCCATTTACTTAGCAGATCTCATTTCCCTTCTGTTGGTCTTAGAAAATCATAGAATCTCCATCTGTCTGCTTCATTTTTTTTGTTGTTGAAATTGTACGACTTATTAGGTATTTTTGAAATAATTGAAACTCTGTGCCTCTCCACATAATCACAAAACTCTTTAAAGAGAAAAAAAAAAACCCTCTCCCACCTGAGATCACTCATCAGCTATTTGGCTTGTATTTCATGTTCATCCATTAGGATGTAATGGAGTGATGTTAGTATCAAATATTTGATTACGAAGAGCAGAGAAATCTCTGACTATCCTGTGGGCATTTATACAGTAGGAGGACCCTACAGAAACAATTATTTCAATACAATAGAAACTAGAAGAAAAAGAGTGAACTATTGACCTAACTTACACCAAACTGTCGTAGCACTATTGCTATGAGCTATGAGTCTACAGAAAAATACACCTTTTATCATGGAGACCAGACTTTTATAAATATTCATGGGTGTCTGAATTTGTTTCAATCTGCTGGCACAATTTGGAATTAAAGAGAAAATTGTATTTTTCAAAGAATAATCCCATTCTGTTGAAACCAATGAAATTGTCTGCTCCAAAGTGCTTTACTTTCTTTTTTAGCATTAAAACCCCCTTTTAGAAGTTGCCCTTCACAAATGCAAAGGAGTCAAGTTCAGACTACTCGTCGTTTGCTGGTCTTTCTGCCTCAATGCATTCCTGTTTACCCTTTAACCTTAAACCCTGACTTTTGTTGAATGAATATCTCAACCACACACAGACTGTTAAAGGCTCATACAAACATCTTTGGTGTATATGTCTAGTCTTTAACCAGGTACAAAATAATAATAATCATAAAAATAGTTATATTTTTTGTGTGCTGTCGCAGTTCTGGTATAGCTCACATTAAGTGCAGCTTTTAAACACATATGTGTAAAATGCTTGTTAAATAAGGATTAGACAGGTCAAACACCATTGTAGTGCAAATAGTAAACAATCCCCCCACCCCCAATTTTTTGTTTGCTTTTTTATTTTTTTGTTTAGTTGGTTTTTTTTTTCTTTTTCGTTGTTTTTTTTTTTTTTTATAAAACAAAGAAATGTTTGGCTCCCATGAGTGGTCAAACATGTTCCTTTCAAGTATCTCTCATCAAATTAAAAACAAAAATTAAACATGATACTGTTCTTCCAATAAAAATAGTCTTTCTTTCTCTCTCTCTCTCTCTCTTTTTTTTTTTTTTTTTGACTCAGGTAAACAGTTTCAAACCAAATTGGTTGCATAGTTCTAAGATCTTTAAGCACCTTAGTGAAATGTTACTTTGTGGTCTCTGAATATTTGCTGAGATAGGGCAGAGGACTAAGTTTTGAACACCTGCGCTTTATTTCATTACCAAAGTAATCTGATATATATATATAGGGGGTGCTGAAAGGTTCTCAGCCCAAACAAGAAGAGGATGACGTGGATATGGTTCAATCAATGATCTGAAGCAATTTCAAAAACAGGTAATTTTGTTTCTGCAAATTGGCACTTAACAAAATAAGGCCCCATTTAATTAAGCCTGGTTAGGGGTTTTTACCGCTGCGGTTAAAAGCTCCGACACTCATAGGAATTCTAGGAGCGTCGGATCTTTTATCGCAGCGGCCGGTGATATCAAACCCTAACGCAGCTTAATAAACGGGGGCCCAAGATAACGCTCTTTTCAGCTACAGTGGCAAAATAACGCTCAGAATGTAGGAAGTTGGTTGGTTGGGCTGAGAACTTTTCAGAAGCCCCTCATACAAATACATATGGATATAAATATATACATACACACAAATTCATCTTTATATGTATGCATGTATGTATATATATATATATTTGTATGCACTGCAGAAATATGCCGAATGAACACACTATTCAGAAACTTGGCTGTCTGGTCATTTAATGCCAGGTTGTCATTTCAGACAGTCAAATTTCGCTGCAGGCTTGACTAAATGAAGTCCTCCTTCCTTTGGCTTTAGTCTTCTCCTGTGGTCTTTAGGTGGTGGTCAGCTCATTTTGTTTTGACTTTATTTCATTTTGCTCTCACTAGCACTGCTGCCTTGGTTTTTAAGAGCAACCACATTCCTCCACGATCATGTTCTGGATATCTTTTTTGATGATATTCTGCCCGTCATCATAGTAAAGCATGGACATTGCCCTCAGCTTGGTGGGGACGCAGCAAGACTTGATACTGGTGAAGGGGCTATGGCCCCTCATACGATAATTATTGACAACCATGGAGTGAAAGGAAAGAGAGGAGCCCGAAGTGCCGGCAATGTGATTGGGGCAATCTCCCTCGCAATAGTTGGCGTGGTAGCCAGAAGGTGCTATGATCCATTCGCTCCAACCAATATCTTTGAAGTTCACAAAAAACTGCTTCTTACAGCAGATATTTACTTTCCCATCGCACTCCAAGCCACGTTTCCTCCTCCTGTGAGGATGCTCCTCTGACTGTCTGGCCAGGATCATAAGGAAAGGCCTGTGGGACTGTTCCTTCTCCTCTTCTTCTCCTTTAGCCCCTGTACTTGCTGCCGTGATTCCCCCACCTTCTTTCTCTTGCCCGTCCTTCTTCTTCTTTTTCCCTACTAGAACAGTTGTGGCTCCAGTCTCCTGGCACTGACTGCATGCTATTCGGATGTCCAGTGAAGTTGTGCCTTGATCCAAGAGGCCTTGGATACTTTTGGAGATAGGAAAGGTATGCCAGCCACTTCTCTTGGTATCGACAGCTTTTTCTGCTATAAGAAACTCATTTTTTGCCTTTTCTGGCCTCTGATCCTCCTCTAGGCCCTGAAGAACCACTTTTTGATGCTGCTGATATAAGCGGATGGTTACTCTGGTCCTGCTCCGGTTGGACTTGGAGAGTTTAAGGAAGAGCCAAAGATCGGCTTGCTGCACCAATGACAAATTATTGCCCTCCTTGGAGATTTCAAAGTGCAGAACTTTTCTGGAAGGTCCTAAATTAAAGAGAAACAAAGAAGAACAAATTAGTTGTGATTTTGCAGATGTTAATTTGATCTGAATGTGGTAATGATCATCGCAATAAACATTTTGACAGAATTTACATTACTCAGTATTTTAGGACCTCAGAGTTTTCCTGTTCTCATCTATACTATGATTATTAAAAATGAAATCAGTCACTGCTCAGCATTTATGTTTTCTAGATATAAGAAATATATAGGGAAATGGATTAAAAATGGATTACTCTACTCTATAGGTGCTGGCATCCAATCTTCTTGTAAGTCATGAAGGCTGGCTCAGCCCTACACTTTTTTTTTTTAATGTGCAGCACAATAATGACATCTGTGACAAAATTCATGACCGCGTGTACCAAGTGACCAGGAAATTTGGATTATGAACAAACAGGCCTGCCAGAGACCTATGGCCTCTTATATTAAACTGCGCTAGCAGTTTTTAGCGTGGTGAGCCGCGCTGCTCTCGACACTCCTAGGAACTCTATGAGTGTTGGGAGCAGCGCGGGAATTCAGCACGGCTCACCGCGCTAAAAATTGCTAGCACAGTTTAATAGAAGAGGGGGCTAGTGATCCAAGTGGTGGTGGCTGCCCAATTTCCTACTATAAACTTAAAACCAATCTTAAAACCTTTTTGTTCCAGGACGCATTCCAAACAATAAAATAACATTGTTCTTCCAATCGCAGCGTCCTTCTTACTTTCCCTCACGAGAACCCATCCCCTAATACCTCTTCTTATTTTTTTGATGTAATTACTCTTCTCCCCTTCCCCTATCTCCTTCTGTATCATTTATGTCAAATGTAATCATCTTAACCATGTTCCCCCACCCCTTTTTATTTTTAAAATTTTATGTTTGATATTGTTTTAGCATTGTAAACCAACCAGATACTCATCGATGGCCAGTATAACAAATATGAATAAACTTGAAAACTATAAACTTTTACTAGCAATATAGATCCTTACTTTAAAAAAAAAAGAAGTTACCCCTCCCCCTACACACCTTTTTTACAAAACCGTGAAAGCGGTTTCTAGCGCAGGCTGTTGCACTAAACGCTCTGTGCTCCCGACGCTCAAGGAACTCTAAAAACCGCTTTCGTGGTTTTGTAAAAAAGATTGGGGGGGGCTTAGTCTTTAAGTGCAATTTCCTTTTAAAATGTATGGCGAAAGCTACCCTTATGCCAATGAGGCTTTCTAATTCCCTGAAAAAGGCTATTTTTTTTCCTTCAGTGAAAATACTATTTGTGGATTCTGTTTTTAATTAAATGTGCCCTGCATAAGGTAATTATAGTACTGTAATGGTAAATATGCTGAGGAACGAGCTAAAAGCCAAAGAACAGCATATTTTAGGATGGTTTTCTCCTATGAATAAACTTGCTGGCAGAAGGAGGATGATCGTGAGTTTGATGATGAGGGGGAGTTCCTTTGATAAATACTCCATGTTCTTGGCAGAACTTGAAATGAGTAAGACGTTCTGTTGGGTGATTTGATCATGAGAGCATGAAGTAGTACTTATGTTAATGTATAATACAATATACCAAAGTGCAGAGGTTTTGTTCAGGGGATGCATTCCTGCTATATCAGGGTAGGCATATGGACTTGGTTAGTTCTTCTCAAAGAGTGCATTTTGCTGTGTGGAAAAAAAAAAAAAAGGTTTTGTGTGTTTTTCTGCGACTGTTGATAGTTGGTTCTGGAAAGTGTTAACAGCAGTCTCAGGGCTTTTAAACGTTCACTCTCGGGGCAGAAAGATAGAAGCAAGCCATTAGTGAAATGTTAAAACAGAGCAAGGAAAGATCAACATCAAAGCCGTCATGTAAGGATTGGGAAGGTTATTGAAAAATAATACTGTATGGACTGAGCTGCTGTTCCAAGTGAGTCAACGGTTTGGAGTTCTGGTAAACAACACATAATATGAACTGTTTTCTCTCTCTCTCTCTCTTTCACTCTCACTGCTATTCAAGAGACTTGTTTTTGAGTTTGAAAACTGCCCAGGATGCCACAGTCAATAACTTTCAGGCAGGGGCATAGCGAGGGTGAGAAGCGCCCCTACCCTCGTCTCCACCGCCCCGCTCCTTCCCCACTTCCCCCTACCGTGCGCATGGCCCCTCTTCCCCCTGTTCACCGCCACGAGTAACAACTTTGACGTGCTCCTCGCGACCCCAGCAGCTCTCACTTTGATGCCACTTCCAATGTGCGGCACCCGGAAGTGACATCAGCTTATGTAGTCGCGAGGAACACGTTGAAGCTGTTGCTTGCGGCGGTGAACAACTAGAGGTTGGGGAGAAGGGACGGGGCAGGCCGCGTGGTGAGGGGAGGAGTGGAAAGAGGCAGAGGGGGCGGAGAGAAGAAGGAGTGCCGATGCCCTCACCAACATGGCACCCAGGGGCCCTTCTTCCCCCCTCCCCCCATTACTATGCCACTGCTTTCAGGTCACATCAAATTTTGAGAAGCCGCAAGTCATCAGTTTGGTATCAGCAGGAGAGCAAGAAAATACATTTGAGCTGTCGTTGAATCTAAGAACACATATGGCTTCAGTGAACTGGTTGATGGAGACTTGTGTTGCGCTGACCCTCTCAGAACAGTGAAATGTGGCCTCCTTAAGGAATTGACACACAATCTATGCCACTGCACAATGCTTTGGGCTCTTTTGGGTTCTCTCTTTATATAAAGGAGCTGTATAATTGAGCAAATGAAATCTAAAAGTCCAGCTGATGGGTTCTGAGCTTAATTCTCTTCCAGTTGTGATTCGCCCTGAGTTTTATTATGTAAAATTCAGGTCAATGGTTAAGACTCATCTCTTTGGTCTAGCATGTCCTTGAAAATACTGGGAGCAGAGTCCTCTCTTTGGCAATTCTTTAGACTATTTTGACTCTAATTAATTTTGATTTTTTTTTTTTTAATTTTGGATTTTATGTTCATCTTTTTTTTGCTTTTCTATGTTTTAATGGCATTCTTCTCTCTTTCCTATTTATTTGTAAACCGTGCTGTTGCTAAATTGAAGTGTGGTTAAAAATTTGAATAAACATAATAATACTTAGGATATAAGTGGTATATAAATAAATAACGAATGAATGAATGAATGAGCTCTGCTATCATCCAATTTTGGCAAAGCAATAGTAAGCTCTATGATTGATAAGACTGGTGCTGCTGTTCCAAAATGGAGAATCTGCTTGCAGTGGCCTCAGAACCAGGGAGCAGAGTTTAGTCTCCACTGAAGCTCCTTGTGACTCTGGTCAAGTCACTTAAGCCTCCATTGCCCTGGGTACAAATAAGTACCTGTATATGACATGTAAGCTGCTTTGACTGCAGCCATATCGAATTGTGGTATATCAAATCCCATCCCCTTTCCATGCTTTGCATCACTTTCATTACCATATTTGAAAATTAGCCACCTGATGTTCAGCCAACAGCAGGCAGCACACTGACTGCCCACCGCTGGCGTTAAACCCAGACCCTCGATGCCTGGCCATTTCCCATGACCGGCATTAAATATCTGGGGTTTTCAATACTGGCTAGAACATGGACAGTTTAGGTGATATTCAGACTTAACTGGCCATAGTTTAGAAGGAAAAGATAGGCCTGCTTTTTTTGCGGCCACATTTGCCCACTTAGTTTGACTGCTTACGTCTTAAATATCGGGACCTAAGTAGTCAGACATCCGGAAAACCCCCATCCCCCAACATCACTAGCTTATTTTTCAGTGGCAATAACCAGTTAAATGCCTGGTTAGCCACCAAGATGCACATTAACTAGTCGGAAGCCGATCCCGGCTGGTTACCTCACATTGAATATTGGCCAATAGGCATTTAGAATATCAGTATGGGGAGTTGTTTTTTCTTTGCGATGTACTCATGAAAGGGATAGTGGAGGCAACAGAAAAACAAACCAACTGGTGATGCACAACAATCCCTTAATGAGTGTCTCCTAAACAACTTGACATGGGCTGTGTATTGACCATTATGGGGCAAGGGAGGGTTATGTGACTTGCCCAGGTAACAGAGAGCTGCAGTGGGACTTGAACTCAGTTCCTCAGGTTGTCAGCCCACTGCACTAACCATTTGGCCACTACTCCAGGAGTGACCTGAGGTCAAATCCATAAAGGCCACTAACAGACATCAAAAATCCACTTGTCAAGATTTCATTATGAAATAGAGCGTGCCAACATATGCATGCCAAAATCTAGGCGCTATCATCTGTGCCGTGTAAGAGGCAGATGTACAGTAAATGCTAGTGTCTAAATGTTAGCACATAAGCATTCAACTTATAGCATTCTGCAAGTTTTTCATGCAAGTGTATGCCCCACCCATGACCCATCCACATGCACATCCCCTTGTAGTTGTGCTCTAAAGCACTTAGACACTACCTTATCTTATGTTGTCTTGTACTACGTACAATAGGGGGGTTAGTGATTATACAGTGGCGTAGTAAGGGGGGTGCGGGGGTTGGTCCACCCCAGGGGCGGTCTTCCTAAGGGCGCAAAACCCTTCTACCTCTCCGCTCCTCTCAGTGCCGTGCACGCGTCCCCTTTGCCTTCCTCCGTACCTTTTCAACTTCCCTGGCGCTCTCGCTGATGACAAAGGGCGAGTCGGCACCGACGTGGGCATGCTGCTCATGCTGGAGAAGTTAAAAAGGTACAGGGAAGGGGGCGCGCATGCACGGCAGGAGGGCGGGGAAGAGGGCGGGGGAGGGACGCCACCACCCTGGCCACTGCTCACTCTTACTGCGCCACTGTGATTATAGGAGTAGGTTGTGAAGCCAGAGTTCAAGTCCTACCTCTCCTATTGACACTTTCCTCTGGATTTTATATAGGTTACCAAATGTTGGGTGTATAAATTTGCCCACAAATCCAAGCTCTGGGTACAAATTAGTTAACAATCAATAATTGTAGTTACTTGGCAACAGTTTTCATTTGCATGCACATCTGCCCTAGTAATGATTCTTTCACATGCGTGCCTCTCTTTTCTAACCTGCAACTCAAAGGGGCATGGCCATGGAATGAGTATGGGCAGATCAGGGATCATTACTAGGAGTTAGGCACAATGGGGCTCATTTTAAAAAAAGGACAATAGCCAAAAGACGACATAAACTGGCACTTGGACGTCCTCATCGCCAGGACGTCCAAGTGCTGATTTTCGAAACCAACTTTCGAAACCTCTTGCTAGGCTTTTATCCACTGTGCATCCAAAGTTCAAGGAAGCGTGTTGGAGACATGTTATGGGTGGACTTTGGATGGGCTTAATACTTAGGTGTCTTGCAGTGATATAATCCAACGTTTCCAAAGACATCTCGGACACGATTCAGATATCCGGAGACAGACCTGATTAGAAGCATCTAAGTGCTATAAAGGTACCCAAACAGACCAGATGACCACTGGATGCATGAAGGTATGACACAACCACACTCCCCCAGTGGTCGCTGACCCCCCAAACCCCCCACCCCCCAAGATCTGAATAAAACAGTACATACCTGTCTCTACAACAGCAACATCTGGTATGGGGAAGCCTAGTAGAGCAGCAAGCAGGTGTGTGGAGTTACCTGGTGGGTGGTGAAGTAAACCATAAAGAGGGGGATCTAGGCCCATATTCCACTCTACCCACTACATTTATGGTGGAAAGTGCGAGCCCAGCAAAATCCTATTATACTGCCATATAGGTGCCACCTGGAGCCATAAGAGCTATTGGAGTGGTAGACAGATAGTTATAGTGGGTTTGGGAAAGTTTTGGAGGGTTCACCACACACTATAAGTGGGTTATGGTGAAATGTGTACCTGACACCCTTTATGTGAAGTTCACAGCAGTGCCCTCTTAGGTGTCCCACTGCTCTGTTGGCATGTCTGTGTGGTCAGTGTAGTATAAATTGTGGCCTCTCCTATGTCCAAATGACTTGGGTTTGGACGTTTTGAACTTAAACGTTTTTCTGGTTGAAAATGCCTGAAGAAAGTTAGATGTCCTGGTGGTCAAGATGTCTAACTAGGTGATTTTCAAAAGGGAAAAAAAACAAAACTGGGATGCTCAAAAATGGATGTTTCTTCGCCCTGACTTTTGGGCATCTTGCGGGAAACGTTCAAAGTCGGATTTAGACGTCCTATCGAAAATGGCCCTTAATGTTATTAAAATGCTGCGGTTTGCATGCACAACTGCTGAAAAATAGGTGCCTTAAACTTGGTCATCAATTTTTCAGTCCAGCTTGTTGTGTCATGAAAATGAGTGAGTATAACAAAAAAGAACAAATAACCCGTGGTTATCAAGTATCCAACACTAGTATCCAAAAAAACCACGTGGATTTAGAATAGCAGGAAAGTGAACTGAAGAATTCCCCTCCTGGGGACAGAGCCTCAGATTTTAGAGCTAATTCACCAGCTAAGAGTTGTTCTGTGAACAAACGTTCACTTGCTATTATTCACATTGATGTCAGGTCAAAAGCTCGCCGGGACAAAGGCGCGCGCAGACAATTAAGCGCAGCGTGGAGGCGTGCGCCGCAGAAAATTACTGTTTTTAGGGCTCCGCCGGGAGGGCGTGGGGGGGAACCCCCCACTTTACTTAATAGAGATCGCGCCGCGTTGTGGGGACGTTGGGGGGGTTGTAACCCCCCACATTTTACTGAAAACTTCACTTTTTCCCTGTTTTTAGGGAAAAAGTTAAGTTTACAGTAAAATGTGGAGGGTTACAACCCCCCAAACCCCCGACAACGCCGGCGCGATCTCTATTAAGTAAACTGGGGGGGCTCCCCAACAAAACCCCCCGTCGGAGCCCCTAAAAACTGTATTTTTCTTCAGCGCGCGCCTCCATCTTGCACTCAGTTGTCGGCACGCGCCTTTGTCTTTCGCGGGGTTGTCTATGAGCCATTCACATCATAGGCTCTAGTTCCCCCTACCACCAAATATACTCTTCAAAAATTATTTATTTCTTTATTAATGATAAAAACTTTAATTTAGGGCCTCTTCTATTAAACTGCGCTAGCAGTTTTCAGTGCAGGGAGCCGCGCTGAATGGCCCAGCATTCGACGCGGATCCCTGCGCTAATAACTGCTATCGCGGTTTAGTAAAAGGGAGGGTTAATTTTTCACTTTTTCTTATTTTTTTAAAAAGGTGTTTTTGCATAACTTCATATTTCAAAATCATTAAGGTGGCGTGCTTCACTCAAGTCGCAAAACTGTAAGCACAGAATCAGAACCGCTATCTAAACCGTATATTTTCAATTTCATTCATGTGGCAGTAAAAAACTGCACTTACCTTTCTGATGTCTCAGCAGTTATTTTCTTATTGTGCACTGCCACAATTAAAAAAGCACCGTTGCTGCTGCTGCCATCGTTCATTTCCGACGCAGCCTGCGTTTCGCGGGACTAAGTATACTCCCGCTGCGTCCGGGATTCATACCGATTCTGAAAATCTGAAGCTCTGTCCCCTAGGAGGGGAATTCTTCAGTTCACTTTCCTGCTATGCTAAATCCATGTGGGTTTTTGGGATACTAGTAATGCAAATTAGTGAGCCATAACCAGACAAGAACATTCAAAGAAATGCACTTATAGTTCAAAAGCTGTTGATCTCTACATAAATCTCTTTAGAACTTCTAAGAACCTTCAGAAGCTGCGCTCAACGGAACCACCTTTCATGTTGAGCAGTGATGTCTGCTGCTAGCTTCCTCATCAGCTCAATTAAGAGTTTACATAAAGCATTCTTCCTATAAATTTCATATCTCATAAATCTTTGAAATTCATTTTGAAAACTCATTGGCAGGACTTATTATTAAGCTGTAACTGCACCAGGTTTCACCAGGTATAAATGCTGGCACCTAAGGTTAGACACAAAATCCGTGTTAAGCTAAGCTCTTTAAACGGCATGCACCTTCAGTGGCATAGTAAGGGGGGGTGAGGGGGGGGGCGGACCGCCCTGGGCGCCCCCTTCCCACTCCTCCCCCTGCCACGTGTGCGCACGCCCTTTCCCTTCCCCGTACCTTTTTTTAAATTTTGGTGTGAGCGGCCACCAACTTGCTGACCGCGGCGGCTTCAGCGCTCTCTCTGATGTCACTTTCGAGACCTGCGCCTAGGAAGTGCTGTTAGAGAGAGCGCCGAAGCGGGCAGTAAGCTGGTGGATGCTCGCGCCTAAGTTATAAAGGTACGGGGAAGGGGCGTGCACGCAGCAGGGAAGAAGGGCAGGGCAGGGGGCACCACCGCCCCGGGCACCGAGCACCCTCGCTACGCCACTGTGCGCATTTACAGAGTATAGGGTTCATTTTCAAAGCACTTACCCCCCCCCCCCCTCTTTTATGAAACTGCGATAGAAGTTTCTAGTGCAGGGAGCCACGCTGAATGGCCCGCGCTGCTCCCGACAATCATAGGAACTCAATTAGCATCGGGAACAGCGCGGGCCATTCAGCGCGGCTTCCCGTGCTAGAAACTGCTATCGCAGTTTCGTAAAAGGAGGCCTAAGACCTACAAAATTCTATAGGTTACTAAATAATACAGTCCATCTCTATACGTTTAGTGTGGATCTTCCCAGCGCCTGACTTCCAGTGCCATGCTTTTTGAGTACTATCATGCTCTCTTATGTATTGTCCTATGATGCCATGATTCAAAATGTATTGTTTATTACGTATTTTGCATTTATATACCACTTATAACCTAAGTGATGTACATTCAGGTACTCAAGCATTTTTCTCTATCTGTCTTGGCAGGCTATCTAATGTACCTGGGGCAATGGGGAATTTAAGTGAATTGCCCAGGGTCACAAGGAGCAGTGTGGGATTTGAACCCAGAACCTCAGGGTGCAGAGGCTGTGGCTCTAACCACATGCTCTACATTACTATACCCTGCTATGTTTTATTATGTATGTAAACTTGTAACCTGGGAGGACGGGATATAAATGCAAATAAATTTACAGTATTTGACCCTTTGTGATCTTGGGTAAGCCACTTTACCTTCTATTGCCTCGTGGGCAACTTTGACTATGAACCCACTAGGGCAGGGATATAACGTGCAGTCCTGAAATAACTCACTTTCAGATCAGATTCGGAAAAGGTAAGTAATACATCCAAACCGAAGCTGCAGTTAGCCCTCACTTAAACAAATATTGCTCAGTTTTGCTCTCTGATCAATGGAAAGCTGTATTGCAACCACACTATATGCAGATGTAGTGCTCTAAATTGTTTCCATAAGTCCTCCCTCATGCAGGCCTAATGAGATACAGCAAATAAACCTTCTTCCAGCTCCTATTTTCCTGACTTTGTCATGAACTGTCTAGTTTGTTGGGTTTTATTTTCCTTTTATGTCTTGAAATCTGAATTAAATATTGACTATGTCGAACAGGACAGTCTACTTCTGTATTGTTTATTTATAGAGAGGTGTGGAGTTGGGAGAAAAAAAATTAAGCCCAAAAGATGTCAGAGTGGACGCAATAGGTTATAGAACCAGACCTCTCGATCCCCGTCCCCTCCCCACGAGCTCTGTCCCTGTCCCTGCCCCATTCCTGCAAGCTCTGTCCTCATCTGCGCAAGCCTCAAACACTTTAAAATCATAAGTGTTCGAGGCTTGTGTGGTTAAGGCAGAGCTTCCTGGAATGGGGCAAGGACAGAACTTATGGGTACGGGACGGGGATACTGAGATCCTGCGGTGACAAATTTATCCTCACGTCATTCCCTAAGGGCCTATGCACAAGCCAGCATTGCAATTAACCATTCCTGCACTGAGCCTTATGCAGGTATTAGCTAGGATTGTAATGCCTGATGTGCTACTGCTATTTATCATTTCTAGAGCGTTGAAAGGCATATGCAGTGCTGTACATATAATATGTAAAAGAGAGTCCCTGATCAGAAGAGCTTACAGTATAATTTGGACAAACAGGATATATAGTGGTTGGGGAGTTTCTAGCAGAAAGAATGATAGGATGGACATAGGTATCTTACGGTGAGTGAGAGTTAGGAATTGAAAGCAGTCTCGAAAAAGTGGGATTTTAGCTTGGATTTAAATACTGCTAGAGGCGGAGTTTGACATATTGACTTAGGAAGTCTGTTCCAAGCCTAGAGTGCAGCAAGAAAGAAAGGGACGGAGTCTGGAGTTGGCAGTGGAGGAGAAGGGTACCGTTAGGAGGGACTTACCCAATGAATGGAGTTTGGGTGGGTGGAGGCATAGAAGGAGACAAGTAAGGAGAGATATTGGGAAGCTGTAGAGTACTAAAAGACAGAAAGCTTCTATCACATGGAGCATTAAGCAATCAATACATAGGTCATTTATATTTATCTCATTTATTTATTTTTCCAATTTTCTATACCATTCTCCCAAGGGAGCTCAGAACGGTTTACATGAACTTATTCAGGTACTCAAGCATTTTTCCCTGTCTGTCCTGGTGAACTCACAATCTATCTAATGTACCAGTAAGTCATTGCATTAGTCCATGCAGATCTTTTACCATTACCAGTAAGGCAGCTGAATGGGATCTAACACAGGCCCGGTGGAAGCTCTCTCGGCTCCCAATAGCTGACATAAAGAATGTTTGATGATCTGATCCACCCACTCCAGGCTCTCCCCCATCAAACAAGGGCCTCCATTAGGTGGAACGGACTGGATCATACCCTTGTTTGAAGCAGGAAGGGGTAATGGTCATTGATTGATTGATTTAAAAAATTTATATTCTGCAATTCTATGCGAAGTAAAATAAAACATCCAAATAGAAAAATAAACCAATTGATCAGCTTACCTATCCTTCTCATGGTGATTTAATACAAATTGCATTTCTTAACTTGTATTAATGAAGCCAGAACTGCTTAACATACATTTGCGTGCTTCACAGTTCATCTTAACTTTTTTTGTGTGTTAAGCCTTACGCTTAAAGTGAGATAACATGGACTTGCATACAAGTGTGTTAGCTGCTGCAGACATTAAGGGGGAAATTCTATGTATGGTACTGAACATTAGATGCATAACAAAGAGCTCTTTTGGTTGAGAGTCACCAAAATGGGGCAGAAATGTCAGATGTGTGTGAAAACACACTTAGGTGCCCATTCATAGAGTAACACCTAAGTGTTTCCGTGTGGTTCTGCAAACAGGGCATGGGCTCCCTTAAAATACGCACAATGCTTTAGAATTTCTAGAATCCACACCCAACTTACACACTGAGATTTACATCTGGTTTCAGTTGGTGTAACTCCTTGCACCTAAAATTAGGCGTGAATCACAGCGCTACACAAAATTCTATAAAGGGTACTGATCCCAGAGGCCCAATATAGAATCTGGAGTACCATTTACAGACTTTCTCCCTATATATGGGTTTGTACATTTTACATATGTTAAACGCTTGCATTCCTGTTAACATGGGGTTACCATATGACTCCAGAAAAAGGAGGACGGATTAATACATCCAGATTTTACTTCCACTGCTTTCAATAGAAGTGAAACTCAGATGTCTTAATCCGTCCTTTTTCTGGAGCCATATGGTAGCCCTATGTTAATATGCTTGAATCTATAGACCCCTATGTTCTTCTTGAGCCCAGGGTTTAAAAAAAATTCACAAAAGCTACTCCTATGAGATATAGATTTAGTCAGCATTTAATCAGTCAAATGAGGAGAGTGTGGCATAGTGGTTATAGCCACAGTAGCACCCTGAGGTTGTTGGTTCAAACCCTGTGCTGTTCCCTGTGACCCCGGGCAAGTCACTTAATCCTCCACTTCCCCAGGTACATGAGATAGACTGTGAGCCCATCAGGACAAATAGGGAAAATGACTGAGTACCTGATTTGTAATCTGTTCTGAGCTCCTTTGGGAGGATGGGCTAAAAAAAATGGAATAAATAAAGAAGTACATCCTCTGTCAGAATTCACTTTCTTTGGTTTGCTCAATTTGTAAATGGGGCAGGCTAAAGGGAAGGCTTTTGCTCAAAGGGGTCCCTCCAAACTGCCCACCCTATACATGCTGCTACTCCCTCCTCTCTTGATGAAGAGCTGGACTAATGCATTTTCCATGACCTCATAACCCTTTGCAAAAATAATTATTAAAAAAAATAAAATTAATAGAGCAAACCCACTACAGAGGAAAGAGCAGAAAGGCTTATTATAAAATGTAATATGCTGAAATGCTCTAAAGAGTTTTCACAATACCCTTACTTCTAAAACTAGTGTCTCCTCTCCCAGTGATCTAGCAAGTCTTGTACAATGATTCCAATTTTAGTTGCTGTTATTTGTCCTCCAAGTCATTTAGAGACAGACATTTTTCCACTCTTGAGCATTCTTGTCTTTTACACAAGATAAGAAAGAGGCAGGAGGGAGAGAAAAAATTAAAAAAAAAACCCTCAACTAATTGTGAAGATTTTTAAAATTAAAACAAAAAACATGCAGAGTCAGGATTTGAGCAGACGTGGGTGCGGATTTCCAAGTGAACAGAAAAGTCTTCGGCGTGCGCCCTCTAGTGGTCACTGCCTCATTACTATTCTTGATATGCGAGGCATCTTTTAGTAAATTTGAATAAACTAAGGTAAAAAAAGAAAAGAAAATAGATAGCGATGACATGAATTTATGACGCTGAAAACCTCCCATGTCTATGCCTTTCCTAATTTTTTTTTCAAGCACATTAGTTTAGCACTGCTTCTTATTCAAAATAGAAAAATGCCTTTTCTTTCTGCAAATTTTGCACTCTGAGGTGTTGCATTTATGTGCTGCTTCTGTTCTTCTTCTGACTGCCTCTGGCAACTCATTTTGTGTATCTGATCCATTAAGTTGCCAGCTTATTAGTTACTGACACGAAAGATCTTAATAGCATTGCAAATTACTGTCTGGTTCTGCCTTTCTCAAGAAAGCAGAGCAGAAGAAACTATGGCACAGAATCATTTAATATTGAATATAGTACAGTAATTGATTTTCAGATTTGGAAAATAACCTATGACTGTCTTATCAGATTTTTAATTCCCAGCAGAAGCCTTTGAGCTTAACTGGTTATCTTAGACTGCTAACTGAAGCCCAGTACATACTAAAGCATTTTTTATTTGGATGGGATGGCAGTGAAATAGAGAATGATTTGCTAAACTTTGTCCTGTGCTATTCATCTTCGGTTTGAAGAATACCTATGCAAGGAAGGAGCTCAAGAAATCCTGTCCTCAGATGACACCAGCAAGATATATATTCATTCTCTCTCCTCACTCATTCTCACTCGCTCACTGCACCTCCCCCCCCCCCACTCCCCTCCAATTGCTTATTGTCCCTGTCTCTCTCTCCTCTTTATTTATGCACAGAGCTTCCCCTAGTTTTCGAGTGAAGCAATGATTCTGAGAAAAAAAATTCAAATTACAGCACAGTTCAATTAGCATAGGGAACTGTGCAAACACTGCATCGAAACTGTATATGTATACAGTAGACTCAAGCAACCAGCAAAAAAAAAAATCAAATAAATACTGTACTACTTTAAATAAAAATGAAAATAAAATCAATTTCTGGTGGATATTTAAGTGTAAACCTGGCACGCCACATCTGAGTATGCCCACGCTTTGCCTACCACATGCCTGGAACAGTTTATGGTATGGCATAGTATGGGGTATAGTATTAATTAGGCCTATTTTTATAGTAACTCTCAAGCAACCAGAAACTACCTTTATCTGGCATCTATCAATCCCCATGGGAGCTGGTTAACTGAGAGTACTGTATTGTGTGTATATAATTACTTATATGTCTTATGCTGTTCTTTTCCACGTGACGTCCAACACATTTGGATTTTTGCATGTACAAGGGTGTCAGATGCCTAGACAGTTACTTTGTCATTTTTTGCCCATTACATCTCTCCTTCCTTAATTTTTGTCCCCTGATGGGTCGGAAACCCGCAAAAAACTAGCTCAAAGCTGGTGAATCCCAATGCATTTCTGGGCTCATTTGCATGGGAGGTCCACTTACAAGCGGTAGCAGGCCAACCCGTTAGAAAGGTTGAAGGCATTCATGAATGCACCATTATCATCAGCCTTTGTATTTGAATGGCTAGCTTCAGATCCACAATTAAAGAACTGCATACGAGTTGTTCTTTCCATCCTTACCTGAGACCTATCTAACACGCCTTAAGGCAGTTAGCATGTCAAAAATCAGAAATCTCACGTTCTTAATCATGCTCTTTGATACCCTACGGGCACACGATTGTGTGTACCTGTCTCCAGCAGGCTAGCTCTCCCACGTTCAGTGTTAATCAGCACTAACCTGTATTTCACAACTGCTCAGAAGCGACCTACGCGTATTTCACAAAGGGCAAGTCATCTTATCCGTTTACACAGTCATCTGAGACAGTCTCTTCTCCTTAACCACAGCGGTGCTTTGACATTTCCAGCCATTGGGGGGGGGGGGGGGTGGAGGGGGCAACTGTTAAGAAGTCTGGGAAATAGCGCCGACGGACATTCCCCATTTATCGTCAAAGATCGGTGGAACGGGGGCATATTTTGTCATTGGCTAGGGAGGACCCCTGCCAACAAAGATCACTACGCAATGCCTTCCTGAAAGCGGTGTCCAATCCCAAACTGTCTATCCTCCTCTATTTAGCGTGGAACAGATATACAGTATTAAAAAAAAAAGCAGCACAGTGAATTCAGAAGTGTAATACGGCAGAGAAGCACCGGTTTAGAAAGCAGCAGGGGGGCGCATTAGGAAAAATTCACACAATGGGAGGAACCATTTTTCTGCGCAGGTGACGGAAGACAGCGCCGGCGTGCGGCTGAAAAGCAGGTGGCCGGCGCACCGCCGGCTTTTCCCTTTCGGGGAGGGGAAAGAAGAGGTATTTTCAGTCGCATCCTGAAAACCAGACGGTTTCGTGAACTAGGGGGGATACGATTATAATGGAAGCACGACCTCCCCCCCCCCCCCCCGCTCATCCCGTCACCCGAAGGCCGGAAAACGCCTCCGAGCCGGCGCGCGACGGTCTGCTTTCTCTCCTTGCTGAAGAGAAGATCTGAGTCCACAGGTTGTGAGCGCCGGCCCCCCCTGTTTAGAAGGCTGCAGCAAACTTTTGGGGAAAAAAAACCCCAAAGACTTCCCGTTCCCCCCTGCCAGCTTTGCCCTGTCACGTCTGCCTAGGGTGGGGGCGGCGGATTGAATGGGATCATGCTATTATTCTAGCTTTTATTGTTAGACGACGTGGTTTTATAACAATCTCTAAAGAAAGGAGATCTGACAGCTGGTCTTAGATCATCCCCCCACACACACACCCCGCGCGAAGAAACAGTTCTCTACAGACGCTGCACGCTGAACTTTTTATTAATATGCATGACCGAGAGAAAAGTGGTGTGAAAAATGTAGTCAAGGTTGCACGGAAAGTAAAGATCGCCTCCTCCCCACCCCCCACCCCCGGCGCAAAAGTCACAGCCGGGCTACTGCGCGAAACAACTGCCCCTAACTGTATGCGTTTGCTTTCAGTTTCACTGCAAGGTTTGAGGGTAACGCGGCGCTTTTGCCTCTGCTGTGTTTAAGACCCCTTGTTGGCGAGCTTAAGTGACATATGGACTACTTTGCCATGTTACAGTGACTCTGTTCCCGAGAATCCATTAGCAGAGTCTCCTTTTTTCTTTCCTAGAAGCTTCATGGAGGAAACAGTAAATCTGCCACTGGTATTTCAAGGACCATTTTTTTTGCAGTATAGAAGCCCTTTAGCGGCTGCTGTCCTGTCTCACATTTCTCAACTTTTTTTTTTCACTGCTTTTCATGTTTGACTATAGCAAATCTAAACAAGTGATCTCCAAGCAAAGCTAAATCTGCAGAAACTGTGCTTTCCTCTGTTTCTTTTCTCCCTTCCTTCCTAAACCCCCCCCCCCCCCCACTTCCCTCTGAACTATACTGACTTGCTATAACTTTTAAAAAAAATCCTGTCTTGTGGCAGACAAAGGGTGCACAGCCTCATCTCTCTTCCTGCATGTTCCCATCCTACCTGATTCTGCGAAGGTGATGATCTCGGAGGTTTGCTCCAGGTGTTCATTCATGTGTGTTCTCCTGGCAATGTCATCTTCAATTTCCACATCGCCATCCTCGCCCACCTTGGCCACATGCAGCTTCTTGATGGCATTTAAAAGAGCTGCTTTCGGTACTGGCCGGGTGATGTGGGGTCTGTCCCTCAAGTGCAGCATGTTCAGTATGTGCCTCTTGACCGCCTCCACCATGTCAGTCTGGGAAATGGGCACATCCTGTTCGAGTCTGGAGAGGGCACAGGATGGGCAGGCACTCGCCACACTTTGTCCCTCAGCTCCTGGAGTTGGGGAACTCCTCACTATAATCCAGCACAGCCCCAACAGAAATCCTCTCAGCATAGGCATCCTGGCAGCAACAAAGTGGTGGTGTTCCCCCGCCGCCGCCCCCCCCCCTTTTTGTAAAAGGCCCCACTTTTTCTTCTCTTTCTTTCCTTTGCCAGCCTACCAACACACACAGTTTTTCCTCTTCAACAAAATCTCTGGAGCAGAAAGTTTTCTCAGAAGTTTGGTGGTGGGGTTTTTTTTTTTCTCTGCAGGTTCTCTCAGGATGAAGTGAATTGCTGTAGATATTTGTGGCTGTCAGTGAAAAGAGTTCTGAGTTCTGTCTCAGAGAAAGAGAGAGAGAGAGAGAGGGAAAGAGAGAGAGAGAGAGACAGGGAGGACGATTGGTCTGAAGTGAGTGAGTGAATGAGAGGGAGGGAGTTTTGTCTATGAGTAAAGGCTATGATTAGGGAGGGGGAGTACAGCCCATATTCTGACAGGCTGCCTTCCTTATGTTCAGTGCTCCCTAACACACACCTCTCTTCAAATATCACCATTGTCATGCTTGCTGCTGCTATCCCTGCTCCCTCTCCCTCTCCTCCCGGTTCATTCCCTTCTTTTTCAGAACTTTATGTCTCTTTTACCTCTGCTGTATGTATTTCAGCACTGCTCCTATAAGCTCTCATCTTAAGTGAAAAGAATAGAATTGTGAATACAGTCCAAATAATACACACACACCCTGAGTGTCTCATAATAAGCACCAAAGATGATGAGAAACACTGGCAGTACTGGGAGGGGGGGGGGGGTGCAGAAGTGTTAACAGAGAAAAGGAAGTTACGGAACAGAATGTTTAAAGCCAGTTTAGTTGTTGTTTCTTTTTAATAAAGTTTAAGCAGACCTCAGTAGAGACTTCTTCCCCTTTCAGTTATTTTACAAGCTTACAACTCTGCATACTAGTAATCCATCCGGTGGCTTTGCAAAAGACTTGAAGTTAGAAAGGAATGCGCACTGTGAAGTTTACCACATGACTTTTCCTTACTGGAAAAGGACAGGATGAAACTGGGAGACTGAAGCAGCCGCCGCAGGGCACAGAAGGTAGAAGTCTTGGTAAAGGGGTCTCTTCGTCCATCCTTGTTCCAGAACCCCTCTCCCCTTCTGAGCCACATCCACCCACATGTATACAATTGTCCAAATAGAGCTGTACATATATAGCAGATAGAGATATAGAAATAAATAAGCCAAAGAATTAACAAAATAATATAAAAGAGTGAACTTGGTAATACTGCATGAGAGAGCATTAACAGTGTGTCTTCAGCCTCTACACCAAATAGAGCTTTGCATCATTCTGACACACAGCTTATACATTATATGGGAACACCATGTGTATCTGAAGTGCTCCTATGTGAAAATACAGTACAGCATATTACCATTTCTGCTTTATTGCATGGACTGCATAAGATATAATTTGCACTAGACAGATGTCCAGTGGTCTGTGCAAAACTTCAGCTTATAATGTGACAGATTTCATGATGTCACCATTCTGAATCATCCACTTTAACATAATTTGTATGACTGACTTTAGAAAAATACTAAAGAAGGAACATTTTGCTTTGAAATGAGGGGCTCCTCTTTGCCCCTTTTTTTTTCTCTCTCTGTCTAAAGTTCTCCCGTGGGCATGCACTCGGTTCTGCAGACACTCGGTCTATTCAGGGATTTTTTTTCACCTTACACAGTGCACAGAACTTGACCTGTGATGTGACAGTTTAAGAAAAAAAAAAAGCATGCTGTCATCAATAAAAGCATTGAAAAGTTTCCAAAGCACATAATTTAGAGGAAGCCTGGATTATAGTGGACAGCTACAATCCAATCACTAAACTATCCACAATAGCTGACATGTTATACTGTAGTTTGCAACATACACCCGTGGCCTGTATGACACATTATAAGAAAACTCTGTTACAAACACCGTTTTTACACAGACCCTGTTATGTAGCATGGCACTTCAGCATTGTAATATTATATATCTCATAGACAACCGGTGCTGTAATCATGACAGGTTTCAAAAGACAGTCTAAAAAGAAAAAGAATGAAATATTACTTGGACCAAACTATGGAAAAACACACATAAGATACAGTTAGAATTGTCCTCACACCATTGTAGTCATATGTGAGAAAACGCATGCACATCTACACTGAAATGATTTTTTTTTTTTTTTTGTCATATGTTCAGCAACACTGCTGCTCCTTACAAATATCTAAATCATCAAAATGCCACTATTCAGCCCTCAGGTCCTCAAAACCCAGCTTGATTTTCAGAGAGTTAGAAGTAGACAGCTGCATGACCAATGAAGTAGTCAACCGATCACAGTCAGGCTTGAATGAGACAGAAGTCAAAGCACTGGTTTACCTGTTTGCCAAGGAAGGTTCTTCGTACTAGGCGAGCAGTCGGACATTTCACTCTTTGCTATATGAATACTGTAACGAGTGATTCTTCTCTCTCCAGACCTTAGTATCAGTCAGACTGGAGCGAGCTTGAGCTGGATTGGTTCAGTCGTCATTGCGTCAGTGACTGGGATGGTTCATCCCCATGGTGGAAATTGTTCTCATAATATTATGTTCATTTAGTATTTAGAAGTGTTCTGTCCATGGAAAGCAGGTGACAAAGAGGCACGTGTTAAACTGATGTACTAACGCAGTTGTCTTTCTCATACCCCCTCAAAAATGGATAGCTCCTGCCCCCAAAAAAGGTTGCCCAAAAGCAATGTAGATTGCTTAAAACATTGTAAACTACTGTAGATTGCTTAAAGCAGGGGTGTCCAATGTCGGTCCTCGAGGGCCGCAGTCCAGTCGGGTTTTCAGGATTTCCCTAATAAATATGCATTGAAAGCAGTGCATGCACATAGATCTCATGCATATTCATTGGGGAAATCCTGAAAAACCGACTGGACTGCGGCCCTCGAGGACCGACATTGGACACCCCAGGCTTAAAGCATTGTAAATGGACTAGAAAAAGACTGAAAGTGTCATCTAATAAGCAGGCTCTTGTCCTCAAAAGCTTGTGCTTCAGTAAATTGGTTAGTCTAAAAAATACCACCAGCTTTTAACATTTTAGGAATCATTTGTAATCTCTTTAATAACTACTCAGTTCACTGAGTACACATTCCGCCCCCCCTCCCCCATTCTATATATGGTGCCACAATTCTGTGTCAAAACTTGGTGCATATCATGCGTATTCCATAATTGCACATACAACTTAATTGACAAATGAGCAGTTAATTGGGTGCTAATAATTATTAGTGCTAGTTGGAAACAATTAGAATTTATGCACGCATCTTCCTAGGCAGGATTGCATAAAGATGCATGCGTAAATTTTCCACGTCGATTTGCCAAGGGCGCACGGCCATGGGAGCATCATGAGTCGATCGGGGGCATTCCTGGAAATTGTGCACAGTGTATCTAGGCACAAGGATTTACACCAGATTTGAGTTGGTATAAATCCTCATGTCCAAAACTGGGCACTGATCCTGTCACTAAGTACCCAAATTTGGGTACAAACTTTTAAAACCGTTTCTGCACCAAAACACAGAGCCAACTCTGAAGTAACTGAATGACAATTATAAAAGCCCATTTCTAAACTGTTTATTGCAACTCCTGAGATAAAATAAAGAGTCCATGACCTACTTGTACTTGTAATTCTCATAACTATGGCCTAACTCAGGGGTGGGCAATTCTGGTCCTCGAGGGCCAAAATCCAGTCGGGTTTTCAGGATTCCCTCAATGAATATGCATGAGATCTATTTGCATGCACTGCTTCCAATGCATATTCATTGGGAAAATCCTGAAAACCTGACTGGATTCCGGCCCTCGAGGACCGGAGTTGCCCATCCCTGGCCTAACTGTATTAACAGTTGTACTGATCTACCTGTACCAGCAACTCTTTTGAATGTTTGTATCAAACTGTCCATTGTAACTTCCTGGGTAACTGACCCAACTTCTTGTAATGTAATCTGACTGTGAACTGAATAGGTAAAGGCAGAATAGAAAACCCAATTAACATAAAATGTAGAGAATCCTAGGATAGGTAGCATAAAATATGTTTTACTATTTGGGATCTAGCTAGGTACTGGGGAACAGGATTGGCCACTATTGGAAACAGGATACTAGGCTTGATGGACCTTCAATGTGTCCCAGTATGGCAAATCTTACGTGAGCCAAGTATAGGACAATTAAGCCATTGTGACATCACTGATGAGGTTGGCTCTTAATGCCTCATTCCACCAATGCCTATGACATCACAGTCTCAGTTCTGGAATGTTGCTTCTCTTTGGGTTTCTGCCAGGTACTTGGGACTTGTATTGGCCACTGTTGGAAACAGGATACTGGGCTTGCTGGACCTTCAGTATGTCCCAGTATGGCAATTTTTATGTTCTTATATACGTATGAACAAACAACTAGATAGATATACAGTGTTACCCCATAAATTTGCAGTTCACAAATCATGTGGACCCAGTCATTTGTGATCTGCTCCGACCGCCTCTTCCTGTAATAAAGTCGGGCTACACCAATCAGGAGCTGCTTTGACATGCAGCTCCTGATTGGTGTGTAGCCCAACTTTACTAAAGAAAGAGGCGGTCGGAGCAGACCGCGAGTGATTTCCTTCACCTGCCGGTGCGCTCCAGCTGCCCTCTCTTGCCTCTCCAGCTCCCCTCTCCTGTCTCTCCTGTCGCATTTGCGGTTTTAAAAAAATTATTGGGGGGGGGGGTCCTGGAACGGAACCCCGGCGAATTTCAGGGGAGTACTGTATGTATATGTATGCATAAATGTATGTCAACCAACATCTGCGCAAAGAACCATGAGCTATATTCTTCTGTAACTTTCTTGATGCTTCAAACTTAAGATAGTGAGACTTACTGCCTCTTTTACAAAGCCGCGCAGCAACGACCCCGAAACCCTTTAAATCTCTATGGGCTTCAGGGCCATTAGCGCAACACAGCTGCTGGCATGGCTTTGTAAAAGAGGCTGTTAATCATTCCCTTCACAGACTTGTGTTATATCTGTGACTACCTGACCTAAAAGAAAAGTGTTGAGAAGCATACGGCAATGTAAAATGGACAGAAAAAAAAAATATTAATTTTCAGTTTCAGAAAAACAAACAAACCCAAAGCATAAGAACAGAATGCCTAATTTTTAATTCTGCTCATTACAGATGGTTCTGCAGTTATACTTTCTGTGCAATAATTTCTAATTCATAGAATAGAAATCTTACCTCACTCCCTGATAACTTTGAATGATTTGCAGTGTTGTGCATAACACATGTTAAAGTGAACTATATGAAAGCTTTCTTTATTTAAAAAAAAAAAAAAAAAAAGGTCAGATAGAGCTTAATCAGCTTCTCAGGGCCATGTGGAGTTTGGTAAGGGCTGATGCATTGCCAGTGTTTTCATGAGCAGGGCGAGAAATAGTAAAACCTTTGAAAAAATGGGATCGAGATGAAAAGATAGGGCTTCCCTTTATGTTGTTTTGCTGAGTTTAAGACACATAACATAAAGTTGTCCAGTTTGTCTGCAGCTGCCAATTGAAGCTTTCACAGCAAGTTTCAACAGGTTCCCTGAGCTCTGGATCACCGAAACCTACTCCCCCTCTGCTACAGAGAGAAACAGGATAAAGAGAAAGGGGCTAGTGAGAAGGAGGTAGAGGACTTGGCATCCCTTCAAAGACAAGGAAGGACTTTACAGTCTTTTGTGACTCACTGGCTACTTTTTGAGCTGAGAAATAGGAATTGGGAAGGGGTTTGATTATTAATTTACAGTCAGTTGGCTTCCATACTTGTATCTTCCTCTTTAACCTGTATGTGTTGTGTAATTGTTCCTTTTTGGACTTTTCTTCTATCCACTCTTGCATCAGCTCCCTTCTCCCCACCTCATCATCATCATAGATTAGCATAATTACAATATTCCAGAAGTTTGTTTGTCTTTTTGCCTTTTAAATACCATGTCCAAAACTTCTTTCCCCTTCCTTCTTCCTTGCTCTCATCGGTTCTCAATTTAGGATTTAGTATGCCTACAGCAACACCTGCTGGCAGACAGAGGGCAGTGCAGGAAGTGACCAGTTATCTTGGAGTTCATATGGGGTGAACATAAGCAGAATCAAGTCTTTCTGATTTTGTCACTCTAGTTTATGAGGGGGTGCTGAAAAGTTCTCACCCAACCAAGAAAAGCATGATGTGGATATGGTTCAATCAATGATCTCAAACAATGTCAAAATATAGAATTTCATGTCTGCAAATTGGCAATTTAACAAAATAAGAAAGCACTCTTTTCAGCTACAGTGGCAAAATAGTGCTCAGAATTTAGGAAGTTGGTTGGTTGGGCTGAGAACTTTTCAGCACCCTCTCTTAGCTTTTTACTGGTGGAAGGTACAATTAATGAGCTGGGCTCCAGTATTTCAGGACAAGCCAGCTCTGATTTTTAGCATACGACATACAGTGATTTGTTGACTTGCTTTTCTTAGGGAAATTAGAATTACCAGTCTAAATATATAATGATTCTAAAGCTAGAACAGGATTAATTTGTTGTGGAAAAAAGAGTTGTTTATGTGAATAGAACAAGGCAGGGTCTAAAGTCATTGATCACCATGGTATTCATGAACGCTAGGTCTCTGTGCTCATCTTGGATTCATAGGCAACACCTCCCAAAATAAACAGAACTGCTCCGATACCCCATGACTTGCACCGAGATTACCTTCCTTGTCAATACCTCCATTCATTTTGACAGCATAAGGGCCTTATGGCTTTGAAAGAGTCCCAGAAGCTAAAAGCACTGCCCCTGGGCAATGGGCCATATGGGTGGGCATGTAGGCTAGACCAATAAGACAGCTTAGAGTATGAAAGGCAGGTTTCTCAGGATAGCCTTATTTGAGAAAAGACTTCTTTAAACTTTTTTTAGGTCAGTTAGGAAAAGAGGCAAGAAAAGTTCCTTATTTCTCTTTATCATCTGGATGGTAAAGTGGGCCGACATCACCATACTTGAATGGTAAGTCCTTATTCTATCCATAGCAATCTATGCAAATAACAGTATATCAGATTAAAATGTTTCTTTGACTCACAACCTTTAGAGACAATTGAATAACTGCAGTGCTCTGTGGAGTTACTTTTATTGACAAAGCAATTGTCCCACACCAATATTTTCATACATGGAACAAAAGGCAACTCATGACCTTTTTCCTAACATAAATTTTTTTTAAAAAAGATTCTGATTGCTTTTTTGGTTGTTAATGGTGCCAGTTATCTCCTTCCCCCTCTCTGCTCTGGAACAAGAATGAACGAAATAATATTTTTCTGCTTATAAAAATGTTTTGGCAGGTTTCAAATCGGAGATATCGCTATTCATGTGAGTGTGGCTATGATTTCTAACTGGAGGGCTGATGCCAAGACTCAAACCACAGTTCAGTGTTTTTGAGTGATCTGGAATACATTTGTAAGTTTGTTTCTAGGCATGTTCAGATACTCTTGTGAGAGCCAAAAGGAGAAATGCTAACATACTGAGAGCAACTTATCTACATTTTATAAATCAGCAATGTTTTAATCCTACCAGCCACCAGAAAATGGCTGATTGCCATTTCATTATTCAGCTGACAGAAATTGGATGATTTACTGACTATTTTAAACACTGAATCGTGCGCAAAAGCATTTGCTGATCTGCTTTCGTACTCTGCAGAACACAGCACAGACAAGATGTCCATGTACTATATTGTCTAAAAGAGTCAGAATGTGACAATTTGCTACCATTTTTTCCTGCCACTGATGAAAAGAAAATGTGCCAAAAACGCACACGCAATCATTTTATATTTCAACTCTTATGTAGATTCAACAATTAGGACCAGTTTTCTGACTGCAGCTGATGCTTATGGATTGATTTCAAGCCAGTCTTTCAAATCATAAACATGAAGTTCAACTGAGGATAGGACCTCCATTGTAAGGGTAAGATAATGCTACTTTTTTGTCCCTGTTCTCTTTATCTTCCAATTTCTATTGATGTATTGTTAGGTGCCATTGACTCATGTTCAAGTCCTAGCAACTTGATGAACATCAAGTCTTCATGGCAGACTACAGTAGAGTGTCAGGCCTTTCTTCGATGTTGCTACCGTTGTCACATCAAATGCAATCCTCTGCATCCAACACTGCCCATCTGCTGCTGTCCAGATAGGTGGTACATCGTTAGTCTGACATCTCCACTGAAACCTGTCTGCCTTGGGAGGCCCTGCTGGTAGTGAAACAACCGACGGCATAGCTTTCAGCTTCTCAGATGCGCACAAGCCCCAGTGGCATGACAACCCATGCACCATGACTGGGGAATGATGTATACTTACTCTATCAGCATCCTTTCCAGTGGTAGTTCAAGATGAGTTGTATTCATGTACATTGTGTATTGCCCTGTCCCCAGAGGGCTTACACTCTAAATTTGTACCTGAGGCAATGGAGGGTTACAATTAGGGTTACAATATGACTCCAGAAAAAAAGAGCACAAATTGAGACATCTGGGTTTTACTTCCACTGAAAGCAATGGAAGTAAAACCCGGATGTCTCAATTCATCCTCCTTTTTCTGGAGCCATATGGTAACCCTAGGTTAAGTGACTTGCCCAAGAACACAGGGAATGTCAGTGGGTCTCAGTTCCTGGTCTCTCTCGTTCACAGCCTGCTGCTCTAACCACTAGGCTACTTCTCCACTCTACAAGGAGAGGGCTGACTTGAAACTCCTTCACATTTGATTTTCAGTGACATATTGAATGTCTTAGCCCAAGCTGGCAAAGAAAAGGTGGGCCTATTCTTTTTTTTTTTTTTTTTTTTTACTTCTTGAGCTGATACAATATGGCAAAGTTTTCTGAAAGCTGACTGGTTCGCTGATGCTGTTATTAAATGGCATCATTTCCTGCAGTTCGCAGAACAATATCGCAGCATTATTTTCCTACTAGCATGGTTATCTTTGAAATATTTTATGCTGCAAACACCTTCTTTTATCATATATACAGAAAAAAAGCTGTTGAGGCAATGTGAGTTATTTCACACTGTATCCAGCATCTTACGATACCTTCCACATGTTAAACTGCAATTTCTTTTTCTTATTTGCAGCTTATTTGAAGCCTAGCCAAGCCTCTGAAGCCATCGCAAAGATAGATGGAGTTGGCAACGTAACGTCAGTGCAAGCAAATTCTCTGTTTATGAAGAGCTTGGGTTTCTAAACAATCTGACAGCCAGAGAATCAAAGAGCAGTAAGTTAAGCTGTTGTTCTGCCATGTCTGGAAATGAAAATTGATGCTGGTTGTCTGGTTATGTATTTCATAATCAACTTTGAAATCTGAAAATTTGGAAAAGCAGGGCTGTGCCAAACTGTTTGATGTCAGCCCGAGAGCTGGCTAACTGTGGTGCTCTGAGTGCTGTGAGTATCTACATCAGGGATGGAGAACGAGGGCCACAATCCAGTCGAGTTTTCAAGATTTTCACCAACATGATCTATTTGTATGCAAATAACACTCATGCATATTTTGGGGGGAAATCCTGAAAACCCGACTGGATTGCGGGCCTCGTTCCCCAACCCTGATCTACATGCATTGCAATGGTGAATAGCACGTGTAAGAGAGTGGCAAAATTGCACAGGCACTATTGGCTGGCTCAACACAAATGGTGTGTTTGTGGAGCATTTGCAAAAATTAGGTGAAAAGGCTACTGAGCTGAGAACTCACAGAAAGCAGTTTCTTTGCAATTGTGCACCAGCAAAACCTACTTCAGAAAATTGGCCAGAGCTACAGTTTTCTGCAGAATTTAATTGCTCCTCTTGGAGGTAGAGTGAAGTATCTGTGTGATAACGCCCTCAGTTTTAAGTAGACTTTTATCACAACATACATGCCACAAGCTGCATTGAAATCTAAATAGGAGAGTGCCTCATTTCTGCAGAGCAGACCAATTGTAAATTTCCTGCTTAGCTAGTCCTTAATAGTCAATATTGTTGCATATCTGACTGGCTTACTGGTTCTAATGGTATCAGTGTTAAAAATTAACTACCATCCCTCTCTTATAGGAGAAATAAAAGAGGCAAAATCTCTTATACTATTATAAAATTTTCTGTCTGGATGTTTCCAAGTCCTTGCCCCCTTAATTACATACAAGATATTTAGTTTAAATGGAGATATATTTCAAACCAGAGAGATGATAAAATGACAGTGTCAAGTTGACCAAAGATCTTTCATGTAGTACAAAAACTCCATCATAGATCCCCCAGCCTCAAGTGTTACAGGTAACAGATTGAATATTTGCTAAATATAGAGCTTCATTTATTAAGAAGGTACCATGCAACGTCAACCAAACTTATGCTGGCTATTACAAAGCTGTGGTAGAGGTTTCTACTGTGGGCCAGCGAGGTGAATGCTCCGACGCTCATGAATGTTGAAACATTTAACCTCACAAGCCCAAGGCAGAAACTGCTACTGCGGCTTTGTAAAAGGGGGCTTTAATGAACTATCTGTGAAACCTCTATGTTGTTAGAGGCTAGTCAGCATTTTGCCATAGCAGTTAGCAAAGAGAAAATATTGCTACCAGACATTAACAGAAATGGCAGATAGCAGGTGATGGAGTTAGTCATCACAACCACTTCAGTTGGCATTGGATTTCTTCCTTATGTGCCATGTTAATTGGTAATCTGTAGCGATGGCCTCTCTCATAGCTACAACGCACAGTTCCCACCCGTTTTATGCTCATTTCAGCAGTCCTCCCACATTAGTGGTTCATTAGTGGGAGAGTGTGGTGCAGTGGTTAAAGCTACAGCCTCAGCACCCTGAGATTGTGGGTTCAAACCTATGCTGCCCCCTGTAACACTGGGTAAGTCACTTAATCCCCCCATTGCCCCCAGATAGATTGTAAACCCACCATATGATTGACAGTGTTTATGAATGGGAGTGGGGTTGGAAGGAAATAAAGCTCTCTGCAGTGCGCCACAGCCTCAAGGAAAGCGAACAGAATGTTGGGTATCATTAAGAAAGGTATCATGACCAGGACGAAGGAAGTCATCCTGCCACTGTATCGTGCATTGGTGCGCCCACACCTGGAGTACTGTGTCCAGTACTGGTCGCCGTACCTCAAGAAGGACATGGAGGTACTTGAGAGAGTCCAGAGAAGAGCAACTAAGCTAATAAAGGGTATGGGGGACCTCTCATACACTGACAGACTGAAAAAGCTGGGGCTTTTCTCGCTGGAAAAGCGACAACTCAGAGGAGACATGATAGAAACCTTCAAGATCATGAAGGGCATAGAAAAAGTGGACAGGGACAGATTTTTCAAATTATGGGGAACCACAAGTACAAGGGGGCACTCAGAGAAATTGAGAGGGGAAAGGTTTAGAACAGATGCCTGGAAGTTCTTTTTCACCAGAGGGTGGTGGATACATGGAACGCGCTACCGGAGGATGTGATAGGTAGAAGCACGCTACAGGGCTTCAAGGAGGGTCTGGACAGGTACCTGGAGGACAAAGGGATTGAGGGGTACAGATAAGAGTAGAGGTAAGGTTAGAGGGATAGGATTAGAGGTAATTTGTAAAATTAGACAGAGACCACTGTTCAGACAGTGGGCCTGATGGGCCACCGCTCTTGCGGTTTTGTAAAATGGGGGAGGGGTGGGGGGGGGGGGAATTACAGCATGAAAACTCTTCCTAGAATAAAGTGTGGCTGCTTTATGGCAAATTTTTCATTTTCAACAAGCTTTTTTCCTGTATATCTCTATTGTACTTAGGCTATTTCACAACACTAAAAAAAAAAAAAAAAGTTTTTATCCTGGAAAGAAAAATAGCTTCTATTCTGTGTCACCTTGTTTCATCCAATTTGGTCAGGCACCCTCAGGAGTCTCCTCTATAGGGCACGGCACCAGCAAGGAGACTGCAAAAGGGCAGCAATTAAATAACAGGCTTACGGATGAAGCAAAAAAGTTATTCAGGAGGAGCTGATTTCAAGACACCTAGACATTCTGATTACGTATTAGTCATTCATCCCCAGCTGATAGAGACCATTTTAAGGATATGTGGCATACTTAAAGGCATTCATCACACTGCAGTGAAAGGCTGAAAAGTTTCTGCGGTTGATTAAGACGGACTTTCCTTATGCATAAAACCAAGATTTCTATAATTCTGGAAGCCGACCAGCATCTTGTATTTTGGAATGGATCTAAATGAGATGAGTTATTAGAAGGTAAAGAAAGAAGGCTTCATTTGACAGTAGAAATTCTTGCAAATGGAACATCTAGAAAGGGAGTGAATTTGTCCCCGGGGGATAACCACAGGAAACCATCCCGTGCCATTCTTCAGTGTCTATCTCAAACTCAGTCCTTCTACACCAGCATTCTTCAATGCAAGGCTTGAGGGTCAGTGTCTATGCCCATTCATACTCTGATCCTTCCCTCTCTCCTTAAAGAATGACATGGGGATGTTTTTGAGGGGACAAATTCTGTCCCCCTGTCATTCTCTATAGGGGCATGTGCTAAGCAGTACTAGCTGTTTAATGTGGGCTAACAAGTTAACACAGTGTAACCCTGGTCCTACTCACTAAAGTCCCGCTCGGCTCTCTTTCCCCAACTGCCAGATTTACACTGAGGCCTGGCCTTCCCTGTCCATCCTTACTCCCAGAAAGTGCAGTTTTCCCTCATCTGCCTCCTGCCTCCAGCTCAGACAATCTTTCCCTGGTCTGCTCATGGGGGTCATTACTTGCTTAATAAATCTTGAAACTTGCTCACCCCCAAGCTCACTTTCTCTCACCTCTGTTTCTTCAACAGAGGTGACCTATGCTTTCCCCTTTTTTTTCAACAGCCTTCATGGGGATGCCCTCAGTATACTCCCTTTTTACACTGGTCATTGGCAGGGAGTATGGATGTCCAAAGATCATATGCCCAGTGAGGCATAAGAACATAAGAAGTTGCCTCCGCTGAGGCAGAGCAGAGATCCATCTCACCCAAATAAAAATGTTAGACTCTTAAAATCACACAATGAAGAAGTCACGAGGATAAGATGTCAACAGATCAGCCGGGAATGTATAGTTCAGAAAATACTCTATTGATGAATATGTCAATATAGATCCAATACTCAACACTGGCAATGTTTCAGCTTCTATGCCTTTATCAAGAGTCTAAGGGAATTATTGCATATTAAGCCTCCCATGGACTGCTATAAATGCCAGCTTTTCCTAATTATGACTGGGATAGCTATGCAGATGGTAATTCGTAATTGGAAAAATTATGATCGCCTCAATTTTCCTTTTTGGTGGGCGAATTTATGCTCCAGCTATAGGTATGAAAAAATAAATGCTGACATGTTAGGACATAGTAATTTATTTAAATTGGTTTGGGACCTGTTGACATCTTTTATTACTTCACTATAGTTGTCTTTTGTTTTTAATTTAATTTTTGTTTATTTCCACGCATATCCAGGGAAGGGTGTGGGGGATTATTTCTATTTTCATTTTAGCCATTTGAGTATTTACATCCAGGGTGGGTGGGAAGTGGGTGGGATTACATTACTATTTTAAATAGGAAAATGCTATTGAAATAATCTATGTTTTTGTGTTTTTATGGTTTAGTCATTGGGTGGGTGGGATAAAATGGTTGCTCATATATGTCTGTAGATGTATGTGCTTTTCTTGATTTATTATATGTATACATATTTGTGTTTTGCACTGTTGATGTTTGAAAAATCAATAAAGAATTTTAAAAAAAAGAGTCTAAGAGACCATGTTGAAACAAAGTGAGACACAATTAAAATTAAAAACTGAACGTAACCAAACAGTTTCAAGTTTATTTAAAATTTCTTATACCGCCCAATCAGTCTTCTAGGCGGTGTACAAATTTGTAAAAACAAAGGACAAACTTTAAATAAAATAAAAGTTTGACGTGACACTACGTCACCAAACTCTAACTATAAAAAACTTTTTAAAACTATTAAAAACAGACAAACAGGAACATAGGGTAAAAGGCAAGAACTACATGAGGCAAAGTAAAAGAAAACAATTAAAGAAAAAACAAGAGGGAGGGCTGCTGTAAGCTCAGTAGTATATTCACTCAGTTGCTCTTAAAAGGACAGTTAGGCCTCAAAGGCATCATGGAAGAGAAATGTCTTTAGCTTCGTCTTAAAGTTATTAAGATTTGATTCTTCGCATAAAAAATTTGGAATACTGTTCCAAAGAGAGGGGGCAGTGACCGAGAAGATGGTAGATCTCATTGTGTATATAAACTTCAGTGACAGTATAGAGAAAAGATTATTAGCTGTTGATTTTAGGGAAATAGAAGGAATATAAGGGGTAAGAAGATTATTTATAAATTCCGGTTGATTGTTTTGTCTAGTCTTAAATGGTAACAGAAGAATTTTGTAAATGATTCTGTGTTCCACTGGCAACCAGTGGACTTCTTGCATCAAGGGGGTGACATGGTCAGATTTCTTTGCATTGAATATGATTTTTACAGCGGTGTTTTGTATTATCTGAAGTCTTCGTATTTCCTTTTTAGTTATACCCTTATAAAGGGCATTACAATAGTCGATGCACGAAATCACAAGAGAGTGAATCAAAATATTCAAAGCTGCGGCATCTAATAGTTTCGATAATGATCTGATCATACGTAGCCTATAAAAGCAATGTTGGACCACTGTACTGATATGAAAGTGATAATTGAATTTATTATCAAAAGTTACTCCAAGTAATTTAAGTGAAGGTACGGTTTTAATAGGTTGAGATTTGAAAGTAAAAGGAGATTGCAAAGAATGTCCTTCCTTGGGAAAAATCATTACTTTAGATTTTTCAATGTTCAACGAAAGCATATGTACGTTAATCGTTTCCAATTTTTGGTTTATAAACTTTATTTTTAAAGGATTATTTAGATCTATCGGGTGTATTAGTTGGACTCATCTGCATAGGCAAACATTGTAAACCTGATAGATTGCCCTAATGTCAAAATCAAAAGAGGGGCCAGAAAAATATTGAAAAGTAAGGGAGATAAAATAGAACCCTGAGGAATCCCATAATCAGTTGTAAATGAGTCAGACGATGTAGAATTAAACACTACCTTGGAAGAACGATCTATAAAAATAGATAAAAACAGTCCAAGACCTGGTCTTTAATGCCAATTTCATTCAATCGGGACAGAAGAAGCTTCTGATCTATCATGCCAAATGCTGATGATCTAAAGAAATAAGTAAAACAGATTGGTGATGGTAAAGGTGATAGAGAATTTTAGTGGTCAACCCATTAAGTGAAAGTTCTGACATCATTAGAAACACCTCATATGAAGGAATAAGCATATACATAACAACATTGCAAATTGGACATAAACAAACTGCAGAATTAAAACATATGTATAAAAACATATATATATATATATATCATAAAAAGGAGAAAGAACATATGTTCTAAAATACAATAAAACCGTGCCAAAGGATGAAAGGCAAAATAAAGCAGCAATAAAAACATGAAAACATAATGCAACCAGATGATAAAAGGCAAAATAAGGCAGCATTAAAAACATAATATATGGCATAATTAAACACTTTATCAAAACCTTAAATAAAAACATATAAAGGATTTGCATCTACCTAAATAGTATAGACAACATTACTGATTGCACGTGAGCAAACCACAAGACAGATCACATATACATAAAAAAGCAATTACATATTTTATAAAAATAATTCTATATATTATAAGTACAAAATATATATATATGTATCCTAAGCCACAATAGGAGAAAGGGCAAAATAAAACTACAGGAAGGCTATTCTTATGTTCTTACATAGGGCTCCTTTTACTAAGCCGCGTTAGGGCTTTAACACGCGGAATAGCGCATGCTACGTGTCCCGCACGCTAGACCTTAACGCCAGCATTGAGCTGGCATTAGTTCTAGAAGCATAGCACGTGGCAATTTCCTGCGTGCGCTAAAAATGATAGCGCACCTTAGTAAAAGGAGCCCTTAGATGGTCTGAAAAAAACTACATAGGGTTATACACCTCTATCATGTGCACATCTGGAATCCACACATAACTCGGCATTCTTTTACATTTCCCCACTCCTCTGGAATGTGTTACCTGTAAAGTTCCATAAAGTAATATCCCTAAAGAAATGTAAAGCCCGATTGAAGACACATTTGTTTTCTAGAGCTTTTAGAGATTATGACTCTGGGTGTCATGATCTTTTTCACTTTCACATCTAGGGTTCACACTGCGCGTCAGTATTACAGAAGTATTGCCTGCAATCCACGAATTGTAAGGATGTACTCCATATGATTCTCTACATCGCTGTACTCCATATGATTCTCTATTAGTGTAGAACAGCACAACTTGGACCCCTGAGGAAGGAGTGTTTCCCCGAAACACGGACCGTGTTGGGTCCGATCTCCATTTTTGGGAATACACACTAGTGATTTTCAATAAAAAGTTCCTGTATCTTGTACATCACTTTCTGTAGTTTCTTTTTGTTTTTCTTGTTCTCCCTTCACTGCAGACCTATTGGATTTTTCTTTGTTTTGCCTTATGATCTTTCTGGGACCATGAATCCTTGAATGCTCGGTTATATATTTTAAGTGTTTACTTTCTATGTGAGCTCTTTTGATTGATATCTTTCCTATTTTAGACGGAGTTCATTTTCTGAGCTTTTATTTTATGTGTCATGTTCAGAAAGGGCAGTATAGCAAACACAAAAATGAACATAGACATAAATAAATATGTAATAGAAGTCAGATGTGCACTCTAAACTGAATACAAATATTTGGGAGGGTGAGTAGGCATCATACAGATGCCCGCCTTCTGGATCCACTGTTTCTGCAGGAATGTGAGACTTCTTTAGCTAGTGAAACACTAGCGTGTACAGGTTATGTGCTCATTCATTCATTCACTACAGTTAATAGAACTCAAACAAAATATTGTGAGAGCTAAAATAGCGCAAGCCTGGCTAGTAGAAGACAATCATTTCAAAGAATGGGACGGCAAATTAAGGGGCCCTTTTACCGAGCTTCTGCTTACTTCAGAAAGAATAAGAACATAAGCAATGCCCCCGCTGGGTCAGACCTGAGGTCCATCGTGCCCAGCAGTCCACTCACGTGGCGACCCAACAGGTCCAGGACCTGTGCAGTAATCCTCTATCTATACCCCTCTATCCCCTTTTCCAGAAGGAAATTGTCCAATCCTTTCTTGAACCCCAGTACCGTACTCTGCCCTATTATGCTCTCTGGAAGCGCATTCCAGGTGTCCACCACATGTTGGGTAAAGAAGAACTTCCTAGCATTCGTTTTGAATCTGTCCCCTTTCAACTTTTCTGAATGCCCTCTTGTTCTTTTATTATTTGAAAGTATGAAGAATCTATCCCTCTCTACTCTCTCTATGCCCTTCATGATCTTGTAAGTCTCTATCATATCCCCTCTAAGTCTCCTCTTCTCCAGGGAAAAGAGACCCAGTTTCTACAATCTCTCAGCGTTTGAAAGGTTTTCCATCCCCTTTATCAGACGCATCACTCTCCTCTGAACCCTCTCGAGTAACGCCATGTCCTTCTTAAGGTACGGCGACCAATATTGGAAGCAGTACTCCAGATGCGGACGCACCATCGCCCGATACAATGGCAGGATAACTTCTTTCGTTCTGGTTGTAATACCCTTCTTGATTATTCCTAGCATTCTGTTTGTCTTCTTAGCGGCCGCTGCGCATTATGTCGTCGGCTTCATTGTCATATCCACCATTACCCTCAAGTCCCTTTCTTGGGTACTCTCATTTAATAACATCCCTCCCATCGTATAGTTGTACCTCAGGTTTCTGTTTCCCACATGTAATACTTTACATTTCTCAACGTTGAACTTCATCTGCCATCTCGTCGCCCATTCCCCTATTTTGTTCAAGTCCCTTGCAATTCTTCGCAGTCCTCTTTAGTCCGAGCTCCACTAAATAGTTTGGTGTCGTCCGCAAATTTTATTATTTCGCACTTCGTCCCTGTTTCTATATCATTTTTGAATATATTAAATAGCAGTGGCCCGAGCACCAAGCCCTGCGGGACCCCACTCATAACCCTCCTCCAGTCCGAGTAGTGGCCCTTCACTCCTACCCTCTGTTTCCTACCCGCCATCCAGTTTCTGATCCATCTATATACATCTCCTTCCACCCCATGGTTCTTTAGTTTCCGGAGTAGGCGTTCATGGGGCACCTTGTCAAAGGCTTTTTGGAAATCTAGATATATGATGTCTATGGGGTCTCCTTTTTCCATCCGTTTGTTAATTCCTTCGAAGAAGTGCAATAAGTTCGTTAGGCACGATCTCCCCTTGCAGAAACCATGTTGGCTGGTTATCAGAAGTTTGTTTCTTTCAAAATGTTCATCGATGTTTTCTTTCATCAATGCTTCCACCATTTTCCCCGGAATGCCGAGGAATCCCATGGTAATTTTTGCATGTGTGCGCGCTTCCTGCATGCTAAAAACTAAAATGTATTTTATATCACTGGGGCAGGTCCAGTGTTTGTACTAATTGTTTAGTACATGGGCACTACGATGAACTAACCGATTAGCACAATTTTGGCATGTGAGTCCCTACTATCTACAAAATAGATGGCGGTAGAAGTTCAAACACTAATGATCATTAATAGGAAAAATTGGAAAATTGGTCATTTTACCCCTGTGGTACAAATGGCCTTAGCACATGGGAATGACCCACATAAGGACATGCTAAGGCTGTTTTTACCATTGTTTGGAAAAAGGGTCCCTAAATGATTTCTTAGTGGTAACCTTTTTGTCCCACCATCATCTTCATGAACTCTTCACAGCCAGTTGCTATTATGTCAGCAGCTACAAAGGGGCCAATATTCTGACCACGGGAGTTAGCCAGGCTGACTCCTGTGGTCGGTACTGAGCCCAGATATTCAGTGCTGGGCTGTTTCCGGTGACCAGCACTGAATATCTGGTCAATTTTTGGCTGCGATAAATTTAACTGACTACATCAAAATTAAGCACTGGTTGACTAAGTTTATAGAGACCAAAGATAGACCAGCTATTAAATGGCCTGATTGGGCTGCTGGACTTATCCCCTCTTTTACTATGCTTTTTAGCATGCGATAAATATTAGCGTGCGCTAAACGCACTAAATGCTAACGCATGCATGTTATCCTATGGGCGCGTTAGCGGTTAGCGCATGTGTGGATTTAGTGCACACTAAATCCACACTACAGTGCTTAACACACCTTTGTAAAAGAGGGCTTTAGGGCTCCTTATACAAAGGTGCGTTAGGGCCTTAACGCGCGTAATAGCGCACGCTAAATTGCCATGCGCGCTAGACCTTAACGCCAGCATTGAGCTGCGTTATTTTAGAAGCGTACCGTGCGGTAATTTTGTGCGTGCACTAAAAACGCTAGCGCACTTTAGTAAAAGGAGCCCTTAGTCTGCCAATGGTCTGAATTTCATGATATGGCCAGCTGGATGCTAATATTCAGCAGCCATATCACACAGAATATTAGCACTGAGGCGGCTATGTGCTATTTAGCTAGCCAGAAGCCGTTCCTGGCTAACTGAATATCTCTATTTAGCCGTTCCTGGCTACATAGTGCTGAATACCGGGCAGACGGTCTGGAAGCAAAACTTTGTCTATCCAGATTGATATTTTGCAGTGGTAGGAGTTTGATTTAGGGGACTGGTGAAAAAAATATGGGATGAGTTGGTGCCGATGTGAGATTTGGGATCTCTATGCTTATCTACCCGAAGTGGTAGAAAACAAGTAAGGAAGACCACTGGTCCAAATCAGTGGGCCAATTGGGGTTTAGCTGTTGTCAGTTAACTAAATTCCTCTATCTCCAAATTGGAGACCCTCAACTCGCTCACCCAGTATAGTTTTCAGGATATCCACAATGAATCTGCATGAGATATATTTCCATAGACTAGGTCTAAGAACTATTCCTAAAATCAAACTTACAAGGGTAGAAAAAAGTCTAGGATGGGAGCCACAACCATACTGTAAAATCCTTATTTAACTTTCCCACATATGAGTTTGAAAAATATTTCATCTGCATTCCAAATACACGTGTACTTGACACAAACATGAAATGTATCAACTAGTCACTTGAGCATTTTATGGCGTGTTATATTTTTACTTCATTTGTATTATTTTACTTTGTACAGCACTTTAATGTACAGGAGGTGATATTTCAAGTGAATAAATCAAGGCAAAGGACTAGACCAGTGGTTCTTAAACCTGTCCTGGGGGAGACCTGGCCAGTGGGGTTTTCAAGATATCCCTAATGAATATGAATTAGGCAGATTTGCATGCCTATCACTTCTATTATATGCAAAGCTTGAAAACCCAACTGGCTGAGGGTCCCCCAGGACAGGTTTAAGAAACATTGGACTAGACCATATGGGCATTTGTAAATGAATATTTCCAGTGTCCTTATATCCTGAAATGCTTAAGGATGAATTCATAATTGAAGTTATGAGCTTGTAGCTTAGTTAGAAAAATAATTTTGCATGTGATCTCCAAATAGTTTAAGAGATCGGCAAAATAGCCATACAACTAGCTCTGTACTTCTCTGTTGCTCTGCAGGACTTCATCAAAAAGATTCTTTGATGAACTCATTCTTCCCAGGAGAAAATAAGTGCCCCTGCCTCTCCCCCCACCCCCACCCCCCTACACACACAAATCACCTCAGGGAACCCCTGGCATAATTCTACCATCATACTTCACTCTTCCTGCCTACACAGAGCTGGCACCACAAGTGAGAATGTTCAGAGCTGTGATGACCTCATGCACTGGGAGAGCAAAACAGTTGGCCTACAACATTTGGTAATGCTGCTGAGTATCGACACAGTTATTGAATATATTTATTGTACTGAAGCTCCAGAGACCTGTGGCAGAACTGGAGCTTTGATTGATGAATAGACAAAGGGCAGAAGGGAGAAGAGAGCAGAGTTGTAGGGATAGATTTGGGTAGCCATGTGCACAGGGAAAAGAAATTTTGTTATGATTTCATTTTATTCCCCAGTTTTTTTCTGATTTGAGGGTGTTTGTTTGTTTTTTCAGTTAGTTTCACACATCGACTTGAATAGTGATTTTCATATGTGCGCTACATCGTTCTACAGCTCACTAATCGACTTAACATGTGTTAATTGACATATTTCCGGTTATACCTAACCTCTCTCGGCCTACTAATGTAATTGAAATTTACTAATGAACTTGACAATATTTTCTGTAACATCGCTGTATATGTACAGTCTCTTCCTCTGTAAACTGCTCTGAACTGCTTGTGGTAATGCGATATACAAAAATAAAGTTATTATTATTATTCATCATTGCATGCACCTGAAATCACTTTAACATGTGCTACATTTTTTATAAACTCACCAACACACGCTCACAAGTACATATCCCTAGTTTTGGGCATGCTTGCTATTGAGTGCAATGAGGCCCTGCTTCAGGAGCGAGAGTTAACTTGATAGAAAGGGTCCCACATGTCTGACCTTTTGTCAGGTTACTTCAGAGGCTCTCAGTCAGGACCTGCACAATGCAACTGCTGTTACACCCCATAGTAAAAGAGATTCGATGTACGCTGGCAGCACTTCCACCAGAGTGCATTTCAGTTCAGTTGGTAAATATTTCCAGGTGCCCAGTTCTAATTTTAGGAAGGTCAAGTTTGCAAAGGTTAAATAGCAAGCAGGATTTCCATAAGTCCCTATCAGTTTGGAAAAGCAAATGTGATTAAAAGGCAGCATTCTTCCAGAGATTAACTAGAGGCTGTGTGCACTCCGTGTTTTATTATTATTATTTTTATTTTAGTATTCTAATTGTCATTCTAATACAAGCACCAAAGATACATTGAGTTCCACTTGAAAAAAAAAAATACAAGCTGGAAGGAATTAATTGTGGATAAAGAAAAGGGCATTATATCAGTTGGAGATAAGAAAGGACATGTTTTGAGCAATCCCATGGCCAAAGATGGGGGTAGACCTTTTTATTGCCTTTAAAAGGGGGGGAAAAAAAAAGCCCCAATTACAACAATCATTTATTATAATGACTAGAAAGGCAATGCTGAGTTTTGGGCCAATGAAAATAACATCGGTTTGTAAAATTAAGCAGACGAATGAACTTGGTGGTCCCGGCTGCCGTGTTGCAGCGGCAGTGGCACTCTTCTGGTTTGAAGAGCTCTTTTGTTTCGTCACATGTTTCTAGCCTCTCATTAGTCATCACAGAGCAGCTAAAGCCCGTCAGTTTGCTCAGCTGCCAGTGATGTCACTCCTACCGGAGTCATGTCCCACGTCTATTAATCACAGGGTTAGAGGAAACAGAAGGCGGGTGACATCACTGATCTGACAGATCCGGCCAAATCCTGCTCAGCCCCTTTTTTGGCTTATAATGTTTCAGATGGGTCACATGAAAATGATTACCATCTCTCATTCTGAATATTTGACAAATCGTTCCTTATTCCCCTACACATGGCTACAATTTTTCTGCTGCTAGAGCATTCTGTGAAGTTTCTTCAGAATAAACCCAGGGATCCAGTAATGATAGGGTCCATGTAACAACAAATTGTTTCATTACTGTGTGACTTGCTCTAAATACTCAGCTTTCATCACTCTTGAAGCGTTGTATGGATGTATCGTATGAGTGCTTTTGTACTGTGCTTCAAAATAAATGGCAAAGCTTGTCTTATTCCTTTGTTTATATCATGCTATGTTTAATTTATTACTGTTTGCCAGTAGAGACATTGTGGTCCAGATTCTCTATGCGGTGACGATGTTGGCGGCCGCTGATCACATGTCAATCACGCGATGGCATTGTATAAAGAACTGCGCCTCCAGGAAAGATTGGCGCCAGAAATGTAGGCCAGGGTTTTTCAGGCCTACATTTCTTGCCGCGCCATAAGCCTGGAACAGGCTGCCTGAATCAATACGTCATGCTCCGTCTCTAGCAGTATTCAAATCCAAGCTAAAAGCCCACTTTTTTTAAACTGCTTTCAACTCTTAACTCCCCCTCACTGCTATCAGATACATATACCCATGTATTATTTCCTCTAACAGAATCTCCCCAACCTTGAGATATCCTGTCTGACTGTCCAAACTAGATTGAAACTTCTTCTGAGCAGGGGCCGTCTGTTTTATGTTAAATGTACAGTGCTGTGTACGCCTTTCAGCACTATAGAAATGAGAAATAGTAGTATCAGTAACACCTATCAGCAGTAACACCTACCAGCACCTAACTTAAGGTGCTGTTTGTAGAACTTCCCCCTTTGCTCCTTCTGTGTACTTCTTTGCCAGTCTAGCATTCAAGAAAAAGATATACAGTGTTCGCGGTATTTTCTGACTGCCTCTTCCGGTCAGAAGATACAGGAAATGAGTCCACGAATCAGCCTTCTGCACAGCCAATTCCTCCTCCTATCCCCCCCTGGTCAGCTAATCAAACTTCTGCACAGACGATTCCTCCTCCTCTCCCCCATGGAGCACACCATGTATGATTTACTGCACCTGTCGGTGCCCCAGCTGCTCTCTCCTGCTTTTTACAGACTCAAAACCGCATTCGCGGTTTTTCAAAATTTGTGTGTGTTCCTGGAACGGAACCCCTGCAAATTTCAGGGGAGTACTGTACCCGATGGCAGTGAGTGTTTTGCTGCTCACCACTGGCGTTAATTCTGGATATTCAATGCCTGTCCTAGCTTCGGTATTGAATATCTGGTCGGTTTTTAGCCAGCTGACACATAGCCAGATAAATCAATATTCCGCCCCTCACTGCATAAGTCAACCCGCTTAAAGATAGGATTGCTATTTAAGCGGCCTGATTTAAACGGTTTACTTATATGGTGAGGGGCTGAATATTAGTACTTAATTCGATTCCGCCCCTGGAATGCTCATGAAATAGCCACTTTTGAATTCAGCATTAACCAGTCATTTTCAGTGTAGAAAAACGGTTTAATGGCACTGAAAATGACCACATAGCTGCAAACAAGAAAAAATGTAGGCCTTCTTTTACTAAGCTTCAGTGGCGTACCTAGCATATGTGACACCCGGGGCCCATCATTTTTTGATAGACCCCCATCTATATCAAAAATATGATTTTTAGTAACAATCCACATATCGCACAACAAGAGTGTACCTAGGAAAAGGCAGCATCTTAAACACTGCAGTGAGCACTAGAACACCAACACATACATTGTAAAACTAAATATGCCAGATCCCGCAGTCAATTGATCCTGTAGTCAATGCTAACTGAAAACTATGTCCTTTTCATACACACAAAACAGAGATACACCCTCGCCCAATATGGAATAATCACAAACTAAAAATAGAAATATGTAGACAAAAGTTAAACTTAACCGCCAAGAAACCAGACTCTGCATACAATGCAACACCACAAAAACAGTGACACATGTCCCCTAATACTGTGCAAAATATAAAGGCAGTAGATGTAAATTTGAAAAAACTGAAACATAACAATCACCACTTTACAAATTAACAAATAAAAATAAAACAAATAATGAGAAATAAGAAAATACCACTTTATTGGACTAATCCATTTTTCAATTAGCTTTCAGAGGCCAAATTTTTCTTCAGAACAGTACAGTATATTGCTGTTATGGTATCCTGGCCTGAGGAAAGGGGTTTAGTCCAAAAAATTGCCTTATTTCCATTTCCTATTTATAAACTTTTATCAATACAGTTACAATACTACTTGATTCTAAGTAAAGCAGCAAAAAAATCTTTCTACCTTTTGTCGTTTCTGCTTTAATCATCTTCTTTGCTCTCTTCTTTCTATACAGCATTTGTCCTCTCTCCCTTCCATGCAACATATGCCCTTTCTTTGCCCCTTCCACCCAGCTTCTTTCCTCTCTTTCTACCACTTCCATCTACTGTCCACCCTCTCTTTCTTCCATATGGCATCTTCCCTCTTTCTATGTCCCTTCAATAAACTGTATATCTGGGGTCCCTTCTCTCCTTTGCACATGATTCATTTCAGCTTCACCCCTCTCCATTTTTCTGTCTCCACCCCCTCCCCTATGCTTTGGCATCACTCTCTTTCTCTTCTCCTTTCCTTCCTTCCTACCCACTCCACACCATGGTGTGGTATCTCTATCTCCTTCCCTTCCCTCATGCCATGGCATCTCTTCCTCCCCCTCCATGGTCTGGTATCTCCTTTCCTTTTTCCTTTCCCTCCCTCCCATGGACTTGGCATCTCTGGTTCCTCTCCCTTCTCCTTCCTTCCCTCTCTCTCCCCAATTGGGTGCTGCCGCAGCAGCATGTGTCCCCCCTTGCCTGTGCAGTATTTCTACCCTCCTCCCTTCCCCGTGCAGCAGCAGCAGCATGTCTCCCCCCCTTGCCTTTGTAGCATTTCTCCCCCTTGCCTGTGCAGTATTTCTATCCTCCCCCCTTCCCTGTGCAGCATTTCTACCCTTCCCCCATCCCTGTACAGCATTTCTTCCCTCCCTCCTTCCCTGCCCAGCATGTCTACCCTCCCCCCCTTCCTTGCCCAGCATGACTGGCTGGCTCCCCTGCTGAAAACTGCAGGCGTCCGCTCCTCGCGCGATCAGAGGGAACGCTTCTGATGCAGCTGCGGATCGTGCAAGGAGCGGACACCCACGGCTTTCAGCAGGGGAGCCGGCCAGAAGATGTGCAACGCCGGTGAGCATCCGCGGACACCCCTGTTTACTGCCGTTGCTGCTGGTTAAGGAAAGCAGCAGCGGCAGAATAGGGAGGGTGGCCGGCTGTGCACTAGAGAGTTGCACAGGGACAGAAGTCCCACCCGTCCCCGTGAGGAATCCCTCCGTCCTCAACTGTCCCTGCCCGTCCCTTTAAACTTCAGAAATAGTTATTTCATTTAATTATGCTACTGAATTAAAGGCTCTGGTAGAGACCCATTTACAAATAAGCAAAGAGACTTTATTAATTTGGAAATATTAATTGGGAAGAATACATACTTTTTAAATGGGTTTCTACTAGAGCCTCTAATGTAAATATAAAATATAAATATTCAGCTGAAGAGAACCCCCAAGCTGTCAGCTGAGGACTTCCTTTGTAGTTGGCCGGGGGTCCCTTTTGCTAAGCTTGGCAGGCAGCAGTAGCGTCCCTGAGTCACAGATGCTGGCACCTCAGTGGCTCATGGATATTGTCAGCAATTGCTATGCTTGGTGGAGAGGGAGTTCTGGCCGTCTGTAGAGGAAGTCCTCTTCTGGTGGTGCTTGGGGATCCCCACCAGTCACAGCAAGGGTCAGCAAGTACTTCAACACTGTAGAAATAAAACCAGAAATGCATTTCCTTTTCTTTTGAACACAATACAAAGACATCTGCTATATACATTTCCCAAAGCTAACATATTTTAGTCAATAAACTCCATTTTTTACCTTTGTTGTCTGGAGACTTATTTTTCCATCAAGTTGGTCCCAGTTTCTTTTTTCCGCTTCCCCATCTTCTGTAAATTCTTCTGTTGCTGTCCATTGGTTCCTCCTACCATGGTCCAGCATTTATCCCTTTCTCATCTTTCGCCCCTGCCCACCAGTCTCATGCCCAACGTTTCTCCTTCTATCACCCCTCTCTAGCACCATGCCACATCTCTCCATCCATTCCCTTCACCACTATGTCCAACATTCCTTCCTCTTGCATCCATTTCAATCTGTCCGTTCCACCACAATATTTCTCCCTCTCATCTGTACCTCACTCCCTCCCTATGACCAAAAATTCTCCTTTCTTCCATTCCCCTTGTACACAACCATCTCTTTCCCTCCCTTCCTCTTTCCCAAGTCCATGCCTTCTGTGTCCAAAAATGCATTCCCTTCCACACCTCAGCATCTCTTTCCTTCCCTTCCTCTCTCCCAAGTTCATGCCTTCTGTGTCCAAAAACGCACTCCCTACCCCACCTCTTCCCCTCCCTTCCTCCATCCTCTCTCCCAAGTTCATGCCTTGTGTCCAAAAACGCACTCCCTCTCCCACCTCAGCATCTCTTTCCCTCCCTTCCTCCATCCTTTTTCCCAAGTTCATGCCTTGTGTCCAAAAAGGCACTTTTTCCCCCCTTTTGTGTTCCGCGTTTGCCTCCCAGCCCTCATCTTAGCAACTTAACTTGCACAGGAGAGAGCTGAACAGGGACGACGGGGGACCCACGGGGTTAAATACAACTCAAGCCGCGAGGCTCGTCTTCTATTTCCTGCCTGCCCTGCAGCGCGCACATGGCCGACCAGAAGTCTTCCCCGATGTCAGCGCTGACATCAGAGGGAGGGCTTACGCAAAGCCTGCCCTCCGATGTCAGCACTGACATCGGGGAAGACTTTCGGTCGGCTATGTGTGCGCGGCAGGGCAGGTAGGAACAGAAGACGAGCCTCGCGGCTTGAGTTGTATTTAACCCCGTGGGTCCCCCGTAGTCCCTGTTCAGCTCTCTCCTGTGCACCCCCTTGGGGCGTGCACCCGGGGCACCCGTCCGCCCCACCCCTCCTAGGTACGCCACTGCTAATAATAATAATAATAACAGCTTATATACCGCAATACCGTGAAGTTCTATGCTAAGCTCTATCGCAGCCTGGAGCACTAAATGTTCTAATGCTGCTCCAATGCTCATAGGAATTCTATGAGCGTTGGAGCATTTAGCGTTCAGGGCCGTGGTAGTAAAAATAAAAAACAAAAAGGGGAGGGGGGTTAGTTATAGGCAGTTTTGTATATTAAGGGTCTCTTATACTAAAGTACTTAATGCGTGGGTTCATGTGCGGAAACAAGCTACCACACAACAGTTAAGGGATTTTGCACTAGTTTGTCTTTTTCTGAGCATTAAACTGTACATTCCTACATTTTCAGATTTTTTTATTACCTGAAGGGGAATGTCATGGGCAGAGGGCAGGCATGGAAGCATTAACCAGCTAGTGTGTTATACTTTACTCCTGGCGGAATTCTACAAGTGCAGACTTCCTCATCTCCTCAGACACAGGCAGTAGAGGAGGAAGCGAACCACTGCACTACTTCCCCCAGCTGTTTATGTGAACCATTATTTTACATGCGCAGAATTCCATCAGGAGTAACATCTACACTACAGTGAGCTAACACTAACACACGACCTGCAATAGAAACATTGAGAGCATCCCTCAAAGGTGCCATGTAACATTGTAAAGCCTGGTTGATAAAATCCTGTGTTACTCCATGGTAAGTGCAAATTTTAGTTAAAGGGCTCCTAAAGGTATTTTTACAGAGAAAGGGACAGGGAGGATTATATTCTGTGATCATACTAGAACTTTAAACGAGTGGTTTTATAGAGATTCAGTCTAACATGTAATACCTTAACTATGTGCTGCTACTAATCACTTATATAGCGTTGAAAGGTATGCAACGATGTACATTTTGACATTTATAGATGGTCCTTGCTTGGAAGAGCTTACAATCTAACTTGGACAGCCAGATATGACTTATAGGGTTGGGGATGCAGAACCCAAGGTGAGAGGAGTTAGGAGTCAAAAACACTCTCAAAAAGGTGGGTTTTTCACTGGGCCTTGAACACTGTCAGAAATGGAGCCCACCATAGGGATTTGGGCAGCTTGTTCCAAGCATATGGCTCAGCAAGGTAGAAGGGATGGAGTCTGGAGTTGGCAGCTGAAGAGATGGGCACAGATAGGAATGACTTACCAGTTGAGCAGAGCTCACGGGAGGGAATAAAGGGGGAGATAAGTGAAGAGAGATAGTGAGGAGCAGCCGAGTGATTGCATTTCTATGTCAGTAAGAGGAGTTTGAATTGTATTCGGAAACGGATGGTAAGCCAATGAAGTGGCTTTAGGTTAGGGGTAATGTGAGTATAGTGGCTCTCTCGGAATATGAGTCGTGCAGCTAAATTCTGGACAGATTGGAGGGGAGCGAGATGGCTAAGCGGAAGGCCTGATAGTAGCGAGTTGCAGTAGTCTTAAGAGCGAGATGATGAGGGCATAGATAAGTGTTTTGGTAGTGTACTCAGAAAGGAAGGGTCGGATTTTGGTAATATTATAGAGGAAGAAGTGGTAGGTTTTAGCAATAAGTTGTATCTGGATGGTGAAGGAGAGAGAGGAGTCAAAGATCACCCTGAGATTACGAGCAGACAAAATAGGAAGGATAAGAGTGTTGTCCACAGAGACGGAGAACAAGGAAAGCAGAGAGGTGGGTTTGGGCAGGAAGATGAGCAGCTCTGTTTTAGCCATATTATATTTTAGATGGCAGCGAGACATTCAGGCAGCAATGTTGGACAAGCAGGCTGAGACTGGTCTGGGTTTCAGTAGAGATATTTGGTGCAGAGAGGTAGATCTGGGAGTCGTCAGCAAAGAGGTGATACTGGAAACCATGGGAGGAGATCAGTGCTCCAAGTGAGCAAGTGTAGATTGAGAAAAGAAGTGGTCCCAGGACAGAGCCTTGAGGTATACCAATTGATAGTGGGAAGGCTGTGGAAAAGGAACCATCATTGCATACACTGAAGGTGTGATGGGAGAGATAGGAAGAAAACCAGGAAAGGGCATAACCCTGGAATCCCAACAAGGACAGGGTATCAAGAAGTAGGCAATGATCAACAGTATCAAAGGCAGCAGACAGACTGAGAAGGATGAAGATAGAGGCCTTTGGATCTGGCCAAGAACAGGTCATTGGAAACCTCAGTAAGGGCTGTTTCCATAGAATTCCCTTCTCCTGGCCTGGTGCCAAGGCTTTTGGCAGTCCCTGTGGCCAGCATGTTCCCAGCCTTCTCTCGTATCTGATGGCCCTTTACCTTCCATGAAGCTCAAAAAATAGCCGGCCTCGGCAGTGATTCAGCTACGTCACCCGTGGCTCCCCTTCCTTCTTTCCACGTCTGCCAATGATGCAACTTCCTGTTTCTGCTCGGGTGGATTGCAGCAGAGGCAAACATAGAAAGCAGGAAGGGGAGCCGTGGGCGACGGAGCTGAATCACTGCCGAGGCCAGCAGTTTTTTCAGCTTCATGGAAGGTAAAGGGCCATCAGATACGAGAGAAGGCTGGGAACATGCTGGCCACAGGGACTGCCAAAAGCCTTGGCACCAGGCCAGGAGAAGGGAAGTTCCCGGATCATGACTCCCAGGCTGGGAACACCCATCTCATGGCTTGCACCTGGGGGGGGGGAACATTACTAAAAATATTTTTTTTACATGGGGGGGGTGTCAAAAATGATGGCGGGGGTTTCAAAAAACAATGGGCCCGGTTGTCACAAACCCTAGGTACGCCATTGCGTTCAAGTAACTTGGATAAGAAGAGAAAGAGGGAGATGGGGCAATAGTTAGAGGGATACGTTGGGTCCAGTGAGGGTTTCTTGAGGAGGGGAGTGACAATGGCATGTTTGAAAGCATCAGGAACAGTTGAAGTGGAAAGCAATAGATTGAGGATGTAACAGATAGCAGGAATGACAGAGGGCGAGATAGCACTGAGTGGGAATCAGATCGGAGGAGTAGGTAGTGGGTTTGGAGGATGAGAGAAGACATGTGGTTTCCTCCTCAGTGATCTCAGAGAAAGAGGAGAGGTTGTCAGGTGTTGAGGGGAGGTTATTGGAAGGAGCAGATGGAGGGGAGGGGAAAGCAGCCTGGTTGAGAGCTCAAGGTAACTCTTCTGAATCTTGTTGTAGAAGAACTCTGCCATTGTCTGAGGAGAAATTGAAGGGGGAATAGGCGGCAAGAGTAGTTTGAGTAGGGAATTTACAATGGTAAAGAGACGGTGAGGATTGGAGCTAAGAGACGTGGTTAAGTGGACAGACTGGAATGATGTCAGCATGAATTTGAAGTGTATGAAGTCAGCGTGCACATGGGATTTAAGCCAGATGTTCAGCATAACAGGCACATGAGCGCAGGTAGCAGATGCGGAGGGGGGGGGGGTGAGCTAGGGTTGGGGTTTGGCATGCCTAACAAGATGTGAGTTTGGAGAATCAAGGGTATCTAGAGCAGAGGAGAGAATGGTATTATAAGAGAGGACGGCTTGGTTGACAGTCTTGTGTGATTATAGTAGTTGAGGAGAGGGATGAGATGGCAGTGGAGAGGGCTCTGGGGTCAATAGCCTAAAAGTTCCTGAATGTGTTGGTGATGATTGGCCGGATCTGGGGGGGGGGGGGTAGGGTGATGAATACTGAATGTTAACAGGTGATAGAGAGGGGAAAGGTGGTATTGCAGAATATGGTAGCTGAGTAGTTGGAGGAAAGAATTGGGTCTAGGCAGTGTCCTTTCTGGTGTGTAGGGCCGATGGAGTAGAAACTGCTGATATGGCGTAAGTGCTCACGCCTAGAGTTTAGACACCAAAATGCAGACTTACCATATATACTCGAATATAGGATGAGATTTTTGGGTCAAAAATATGGCCCCAAAATGGGGGTCTCGTCCTAAATTCGGGTCATTACCTAGTGACCACTCGACAAACTCCTGGACTTGCTGCAGGCCTGCCGTTAGGCTGGGACAGGAGGGATCTTCTCATCTCCCATCCCAGCCGATACTAACAATTTTTTACACACACACACACCCCTCCACTTCCCCACATACCTTTTCCCAGGTGGTCCAGCGGTGTATCCTGCACTGAGCCCCTCCTGCCGATCTCGTGATCAGCAGCCAGCGACGCACCCGGATTGGCATGCAGGAACAAGCTTATCGAGCTCCCACCCAGCCCTGCGCCGCTTCCAGAAAGGCTGCCGCCAGTTTTCACGGCAGCCATTCAGGGAGCGGAAAATAGAATAATATCCTAGCAAAATAAATTCAAAAGGGGAGTAAAAGGTTAAAAGGGCAATTGGCTTTGATATACAGTTCCATCTTTCTGTAGTACAATCAAAGCGGTTTACATTTACTTTCTCGGTCCCTAGTAGAAAAATAAAAGAAAAAAATACAGGAATTTATCCTCTCTTAAACCCCAACTGAACAGGAAATTTATTATCCAGATACAATTTTAGTTGGACGGGATCATAAAAATATATCGTACATTCTAAACTCTTATCATACTTTTGGCAGGAAATTGAATTAAAAATACACCATAATTTTACTGTACATGGGATGGAGAGCCAGGATTTATATTGCTCCTGGGTGTCTCTGCCTATGTCAAGGAAAGCAGTGCATCTACTTTATATGCATGGTATACTCGTGTGCGATTTTATAACAGCTATTTTCAATATGTAAAATATGTATGTCCCTCTCAGCTGTGATTAATGGCCCTCAAGAGACCTTTCAAACTACCCCCATATGGCAGCCCTTTGCATAAGTGTGTTCTTGCACAATTTTTTTTTCATGTAATTTGAAGTTTTACAATATATTAAAGTGTGGTGCAAATTCTTGCAAGTAAGCTAGTTTATCCTAAAAGGTTTGCCCGGATGGATGATAGTATAGGCCCATCTTTATTTCAGGCCCTTTCCATCCCGGTATTTTAACCCATAGCGATTCCAGTTTGTTGGTCATCTCTGCTGTGTCCATTTTTGTCGATTGCATGCTTTCTTTTATGTATAGGGCTATTCCACCTCCTTTCTGTCCTGACCTGTCCTGGCGATAGAGCTTGTACCCCGGCAGTGTTGTATCCCATTTGTTTTCTTCATTCCACCACGTTTCATAGACTCCAATGATGTCTATGTCCTCTGCATTGGCCATGGCTTCTAATTCCCCATTTTGTTTCTTAGGCTCCTTGCATTAGTATATATGCAATTTAGATCCTGGTATTTTCTTGTCTTCATTTCCTTTCCCAGTGTCTTTAGTTTCTTCATTTTTGTTACAATCCTTCTAACCTCCTCTTCTGGATTAGTCAACTCCTGTAATTTGTCCATTGTTTCTTCCAAGCCTTTTTTCCCCTCGGTATCTTCACGGGATACCTTCTTCCGAATCGTCGATGCTTGGTCGACTGTTGGCTTTCCCCTTCTTCTTAGTTTAAAGCCTGTTCTATTCCTCTCTTGACGTTGTTTGCTAGAAGTCTTGTTCCCGCTGCGCTCAGATGCCGTCCATAAGTGGAACCCTTCTTCCTCACACCATCTCCTCATCCACGCATTTATTGATTGTAGTTCCTCCTGCCTTTTCACATCTGCCCTTGGTACTGGTAGGATCTCTGAGAAAGCTATCTTCTGGGTTCTCATCTTCAGCTTCCTTCCCAGAATCTTGAACTGTTCTATCAGCGTGCTTCTGTAGTCTCTCCTGCTGACATCGTTCGTCCCAATGTGGATCATTACTGTGGTCTCTTCCATCTCCGCTCCTTCCAGGATCTTTCCAATTTTGTCCACGATGTCCTTGGTTCTCGCTCCTGGGAGGCAGGTCACCAGTTGATCCTCTCTCCCTCGCTATTTCGCTGTCCACATGCCTCAGGATTGAGTCTCCCACTAGGATCGCTGACTTTCCCTTCTTTAGGTTTCGCTTCAGTCTCAGGCCAATGTCCTTGGTGTGCTTCGCTGCTTCCTCTCCTGGGCATCGACTAGCCATTTTTTCCCCCTCGTGCGATGTTCCTCTGTGGGTGTCTTCTATGAGGTCATCTGCTTCTTGTTCTCCCTTCCATGTTGGTGTTGGTGTAACTTCATCGTTCATTTGAAGTTCGTTTTCTTCCACTCTCCTTCTGTAGGCTTCCTCAATTAATTTCTCGAGTTCCCTGACCTCCTCCTCAATGTGTCTCTCATTCATGAAATCTATAGCTGTCCTGATTGGGTCCTCTGTAGTGTGAAGTCCTTCTAGCTCCTGTATCTTGTCCTCTAGTTGCTTTACTTCCTTCTTCAAGCTTTCCAGCTCCTGGCATCGACCACATGCATATGACTGTCTCCCCGAGGGGAGGTAGTCATACATATGACAGTCTGTGCAGAACACTGGAAAGCTCATCTTCTGGTTTCCCTCTGCTTCCATTGTCGTTCTCTCTCTCTCTCTGCCTGCTGATGGTGTCCTCTCTCTCTGCCTGCTGCTGGTGTTCTCTCTCTCTCTCTCTGTCTGTTGCTGGTGTCCTCTCTCTCTCTCTCTCTCTCTCTGCCTGCTGCTGGTATCCTCTCTCTCTCTGCCTGCTGCTGGTGTCCTCTCTCTCTCTCTCTGCCTGCTGCTGGTGTCCTCTCTCTCTCTCTGCCTGCTGCTGGTGTCCTCTCTCTCTCTGCCTGCTGCTGGTGTCCTCTCTCTCTCTCTCACTCTCTCTCTGCTTGATGCTGGTGTTCTCTCTCTCTGCCTGCTGCTGGTGTCCTCTCTCTCTCTGCCTGCTGCTGGTGTCCTCTCTCTCTCTCTCTCTGCCTGCTGCTGGTGTCCTCTCTCTCTCTCTCTCTCTCTGCCTGCTGCTGGTGTCCTCTCTCTCTCTCTCTCTCTCTGCCTGCTGCTGGTGTCCTCTCTCTCTGCCTGCTGCTGGTGTCCTCTCTCTCTCTCTCTCTCTCTGCCTGCTGCTGGTGTCCTCTCTCTCTCTCTCTCTCTACCTGCTGCTGGTGTCATAGAAACATAGAAACATAGAATATGATGGCAGAAAAGGGCCTACGGCCCAACAAGTCTGCCCACTCAAATAACTCTCCCCTCTAAGTTCTTCTTTGAAGTGAGCCCACGTGTTGATCCAATTTGATCTTAAAGTCAGTCACGTTACTGGCCTCAACTACCTGAAGTGGAAGATCATTCCAACGGTCGACCACCCTTTCGGTGAAGAAGTACTTCCTAGTGTCACCATGGAATCTCCCACCCCTGATTTTCAGCGGATACCCTCTTGTTGCCGTAGGACCTGTAAGGAAGAAGATATTTTCTTCCACCTCAATGCGGCCAGTAACGTATTGATCTCTATCATGTCACCCCTTTCTCTGCGTTCTTCGAGAGAGTAAAGGTGCAACTTACCTAGTCATTCTTCATAAGGGACATCCTTGAGCCCTGAGACCATCTTGGTGGCCAATCGTTGAACCGGTTCCATTCTTAGCACATCCTTCCGATAGTGTGGCCTCCAAAACTGTACACAGTACTCCAGATGTGGTCTCACCATGGACCTGTACAGCGGCATCACCACCTCGGGCTTTCAGCTGACAAAGCTTCTCCGGATGCAACCCAGCATTTGTCTAGCTTTAGATGAAGCTTTCTCCACCAGATGGGCTGCCTTCATATCTTCACTAATGATTACTGCCATTAGTGAAGATATGAAGGCAGCCTATCAGGTGGAGAAAACCTCATCTATAGCTAGACAAATGCTGGGTTGCATCCGGAGAAGCTTTGTCAGCCAAAAGCCCGAGGTGGTGATGCCGCTGTACAGGTCCATGGTGAGACCACATTTCTCTCTCTCTCTCTCTCTCTCTCTCTGCCTGCTGCTGGTGTCCTCTCTCTATCCCTCTCTGCTTGCTTGCTGTCCTTCCCTGGTGTCCTTGGGTGTAGTGACATGGCCCTTCTTGAGGCCCTTTGCAAAGGCGCTCTCGCTAAGGCGAGCGCTTTTGCCGCTCGCCAAACGGCCGCACGCCGTTGGCTCCTCCCCTTTTAAGGGGGAGCTTTGAGTCTGCTTCGGGTGATGTCAGGGAGTGGGCGGAGCTACCTCTCACCTCAGCCCCTCACCCTCTGCCTTCTCTCTACTCCCTCGTGCCTTCTTCGGTGGATTTTCTCCTCTCTCCCTCCTCTGCTCGACTTCACCTGCCTGCCCTGAACTCAGGCAAGCTGGCAAGCTGGATCTTCAGAAAGATATAGCGGCACTGGAAAAGATTCAAAGAGCGACCAAGATGATAAAGGGGATGGAACTCTTCTCGCATGAGGAAAGACTAAAAAGATTAGGGCTCTTCAGCTTGGAAAAGAGACAGCTGAGGGGAGATATGATTGAAATCTACAAAATCCTGAGTGGAGTAGAATGGGTACAAGTGGATCGATTTTTCACTGTGTCATAAATTAAAAAGACTAGGGGACACTCGATGAAGTTACAGGAAAATATTTTTAAAACCAATAGGAAGAAATATTTTTTGCACTCAGGGAATAGTTAAGCTCTGGAACACATTGCCAGAGGTTGTGGTAACAGCGGATAGCATAGTTGGTTTTAAGAAAGGTTTCAAAAAGTCCATAGTCTGTTATTGAGAGAGACATCCACTGCTTGCCCTAGATCGGTAGCATGGAATGTTGATACTTTTTGGGTTTTGGCGAGGTACTAGGGACCTGGATTGGCCACCGTGAGAATGGGCTACTGGGCTTGATGGAACATTGGTCTGACCCAGTAAGGCTATTCTTATGTTCTTAAAAAAAAATACTGAAGGGCACAATAAAACCATGTGATAAGCCAACATTAAAGTGCTAATAGTGCAGTGAGTACATTGATATCCTTATATACCCAAATAGAAGACTTTTTCAATTTCAGATGTAAAATCATTGTAAGATCCAAATAAGATTTGTAAGACTTGAATCTAAAATCATTGTAAAATCCTAAGAATGAGCATAAATAATTAAAAATATACAATGTACATATCAAACAGCTCTTCAGACACAGTCTGCACTAACGCTATTGAGTGTTCCAAGTCCAGACCTTTAAAATATATATATCTATTCCCATAAATGCCATTTAGTTATAACTTACAATTAAATGTAAATGGTCCAAGATTAGTCTCTCAATATTTCAAATAAACATCAACTAAGTAAAATAACTTTCATATACTACTTAATCGCTGAAAGGATTTACATAGCTATTATTTCATAAATATCTCGATGTTATAACTATCCACAATTCTATATCTTTGTTCCATGCTCAAAATAAAACCAGATCTGAAGAAAAAAAACAACAACAAAAAACTAAAAATGTGAACATAGGGCGAAATTCTATAACCAGCGCCTAAATGTGGGTGTCGGTAGGCGCCCTGCCGATGCAAAAATGCAAATCTAATACAAAATCACTCTCTTGTTCAGATGTTATTTATTTGCAATCATATCAACTTGTGATGAATCATATGCTCAGAGACATAGAGGCAAAAACAAGGGGCGAACCCCAAGAATATCGCCTCACCACCCAATCAGCGCATGTTCAATATAATAATAATAATAATAACTTTATTCTTGTATACCGCAATACCATGGAAGTTCAATGCGGTTAACAAAAAGAAGAGACTGTACATTTACAGCGATGTTACATACATGGCAATGATAAGGCATATAATATGAAGGCATGACACAGACAGGACATTTAGATAAAACAGAGATTGATTATGAGAGGCCATATAGTGGCTTGGCAAGGTAAGTGAAGTCAGAGAGTTTGGAGGCATATCGAGGTCAGGGAGGGGGGCAGGGAAGGAGGGAGGGGAGAGTTAGCGGAATTTGTCAAAGAGGTAGGTTTTTAGTGACTTCCTGAACAATTGGTAGGGCGGAGAGTTGGAGATGAGGGCGGTTAGGCAATTGTTCCATTTGCCCGCTTGGAATGCTAGGGTCCTATCAAGGAATCTCTTGTAGAGGCAGCCTTTTAGGGAGGGAAAGGTGAACAGGTAGGCGTTTCGTGTACTGCAGTTGATATAAAAAAATATTCAATATGCTGTGTACCCACAGTCTATCACATTCACGTAAAATTAGAAGTTGCAAAATAACAAACTTAGCTTAAATTGCAGGTTCCGACATGGCCCGTTTTGATCCTGCTTCAGGAAATTGAATACTTGATTCAAAAAGTTACAACTGAGGTGGTGTTGTCTCAAAAAGAATTGAAAATCATTTAAAGATGTAACCAACAGTTTTCCTTCCTCTACCCGCTTTAAGGCAGGGTTGAAGCATCTACCGACACCTAAATAAAAGGCAGCTGATGACTGCTGGAATCGCAGCTAGGTAGCCACTTTAGCCCACCTAACGCCACTTCCGAGGTTGACTATACCAACTTTGGCGTTCTGCGGCCTAAAGCGTCTACCTAATTGCAATTCCGGTGCAGTGATTGGTAGTTGGTAGGTGCTTCACTCTTTTAGTTTTTTGCCATTTCTAACAGCATTTTTCATTTAACTTCGGCGCCAGCAGGGCGCCTACCGACATCTTAAGTTTAGGCGCTGGTTTTAGAATTTTCCCTCAAATGTTTTTCTTCCCCTTTTAAAGTAGTTAATTTTCCTTCCAGAATCATCTTGTACAATATAGATGATGTCTTTCCTTCCAGAATCATCTTTGTGTCCTTACTTTTTGATTATAGATTTCACGGGCAGGAGATCGCTTCTGGCTTGCTTCACCACTAGGATGCTGCGCTGCCATTTCTACCTACTGGTCAGAGAGCTGGTCGTAAGTCTGAGCGGTCATTAACCAGGTAAGTAGGTAATGGAGGAGTAGCTGTATTGAAAATGTGATAATGATAAGCACCCCCCACTGGCAAGACTATCCCCTTCTTTTACCAAGGTGCTAATGCGTCCATAGACTATAATGGACGCGTCAGCTTAGAGGGAACACTGCTTCTGTTCCCTGATCATTTCAAAATATAACCATAATCTATCATTAAAAAAAAAAAAATAAGGCAGAGAGTAAGATACATTAATGATTTTTATATATCAAAATCAGCATATTCAACAATTCTTCAAAATGATACAAGGGAAAAAAAAATGAAATTTCATTAGGTTGTACAGAGAGGCTGGAACACTTTCTTCAGACGTGCTTGAAAGTGCTACAGTACATTAAGAAAAATGACATTGTGTTAAGGAATTTATTTTCTTTCCCTAGCAATAGCTTAACGTTTCTGAGAGATCTTGCTGAAATTGGAGATAAGAAAATGACGAGATAAGTAGACTGCCTTTCAAATGTACTGAAAGCTGTCAAGTGCGTCACTGTCAGTTGTGATTAATTGCCCTCTGGAGCCCCTTCAAGTTCCATGCAGTGTATTTATGGAGCCCCATCCATGTGTTCTGGCCATATTTTGCTGAGCAGCCCATCACGATCATGGGAATGAAAGCAAATGCAGGATGCTCGCCACATTCTTACTCACCCCTTCTAGTTTTGGTTCATGTCAGTTATGAATCTGGCTATACAATCAGAATTTCACTCTAGAAATGGACCCTTGCAGCAGTATCCCCTGGAGAAGACGTATAACAGTGGAAATATTTTCTGAGTACCCAGTATTGCTGGGATTTTTTCTAGGTGGGTTTTTTTTGGGGGGGGTGGGGGAAGGAGGGAGTTTTGTTATCTTTCTTAATTGAATTTGAATCTGTTTTCAGTCCCTAACCTTGTCGTCTTTCCTTCCAGCCCCAGTGGTGTTTAGCTTTCTTTTAGTTCATCTTAATTCTTCATCTAAGAGGGGTTAAGCATCATAAGGGGAAGCGTATTACAGGGTACCTGGGATAAGAGGGTAATAAGGCACCCATTGCAAGCCTATTTTATAACGGCATCTTCTTTTCTTTATAAAATACTAGTGTAAGCAAAGGAAGATGCACTTACATATAGGGCACGATATGTAAATGCTCATGTCTATATGTTACTCAGACTAAGAGCAAATTCTACACTACTGTAATTTACATGGACATTTCCATGCTCCATTTAAACTCTGCCCATTCACATGCCCGCTGAAAGTACTTGCCATCATAACCTGACATGCACTTTTCTGCTAACTTGTATTATACAAGAGGGCATTCATTACGGTTACCAGACGTCCAGGAAAACCTGGACATGTCCTCTTTTTTAGAGGACTGTTCAGGTGCCCAGAGGGATTTCCCAAAACCGGGCAGTTTGTCTGGGTTTTGGAAGTCCCCAACCTCAGGGCCACGTCTGGAGGGAGATCTGCGAACAGGGCCCGATTATTCAATAGGCCCAATAGGCATGTGCCTAGGGCCCGAAACTGTGAGGGGGCATGCTGAAGCCCCCCCCGGCACTCAAGATCGGCAATGTCCCCCCCCCCCCTCTGGCACTCAAGATTGGAAACGGGTCTCCTTCTCCCCTCGGCATCAATAGCACTTCAGATCGGCCAGTGCTCAGCCCAAAACTCCCTCTGACACAGCTTCCTGTTTCTGCCCAGGCAGTTCGAGTCAGAGGGAAGCTTTGAACTGAGCATCGCACTGCTGATTTAAAGTGCTGTTGATGCTGGCGGTGGCCTGTTGCTGATCTTGAGTGTCATCGTGGAGGGCGGGGGCATTGCCGATCTTGAGTGTCATCGTGGGGGGGGGCCCATTGCCAATCTTGAGTGTCATCGCAGGTGGGGGAGGGGCATTGCTGACTTTGTTGCCAAAATTGGAAAGAAAGGTGAGAGGAAGGGAGAGAGATGGGCCTGTGGTGGATGGAGAGAAGGGGGCAGATGATAGAAGTGGGGAAAAGGGAGAGAGAGAAGAGGGCAGATGATGGAAGTGGGGGGAAAGAGAGTGAAGGGGCAGATGATGGAAGTGGGGAGAAGGGAGAGCAAATGCTGAATGGAAGTGAAGAAAGAGAACACATACTGGATGGAAGGAGGGATAAAGAAAGAGGACATATTCTGGATGGGGGAAGAAGATAGAGTTAGTGAGATAGTGGAGGGGTGAAGGAAAAGGAGTGAAGGCTTGCTGTGGGTAGACACAGTGGAAAGAGGGAAACTGAGGACTGCATAATAAAGAATTTAATGTAGACGGAGGCAGAAAATAAAGAAGGAAGACCAGAGAAGAAAAGGAAAGGGAAGAGAGAGGAGAGAAAGATGCCAGAGAACGAGGAAGGAGACAAAGATATCAGTTCTGAGCGGAGGAAATGAGAAGAGATGCTAAAAACCACAGGGGGGAGGGAAAGAGAGATGGAAGGAGAGAGATGTCAGACCTTGAGGGAACAGAGGGAAGATGATGGATGCCAGACCAAGGGGGAGGGGGTCAAGAGGAGAGATGGCAGGGAGAGACAGACAGTTTCTGGAAGGGGCAGACAATGGATGGAAGAAAGAGAATGACAAGAAGATGAGGAAAGCAGAAACCACATGACAAAGGTAGAAAAAAAACTATTTTTTTTTTGCTTTAGGATAAAGTAGTATTGTAGCTGTGTTGATAAATGTTTAGAAATAGAAAATGGAAATACGGTGATCATTTTATTGGACTAATTTTAATACATTTTTGACTAACTTTCAGAGACCAAATTCTCCTTCCTTAGGTCAGGACAGGATACTGTAACAGTAGTATACTTCACTGACCTAAGGAAAAAGGGTTTGACCTCTGAAAGCTAATTTAAAAACGTATTAGTCCAATAAAAAGGTATTATCTTATTTTCAATTTTTTGTTTCATTTTTAGTTGTTAATTTGTAAAGTGATTTGTTATTTCTCTTTTTTTCAAATTTATATCTGCTATCTTTATATTTTATTCAGTATTGGGGTATATGGATCACTGTTTCTTCACCCCCTAAACTGTACCGTTCCTTCAACTTGTAACACAAGCCAGCATGCTGAATGCTCTGCACTGCTCCGTTGATCGTCAGAACAGCGCAGAACATTCAGCCCGCCAGCCAGTGCTAAAAACTTCTTCCATGCTTTGGTAAAAAAAAAAAAAAAAAAGGGGGGGGTTAGTTTGTGATTACTTATTCCATACTGTGTGAGGATGGTTCTGTATGTATGAAAGAAATGGTTTTCTGTTAGCATTGACCAGCCTTGTTTGGCGAAATGCATCAGGCATGGTTCCTGGGAGCACCTTGAAGAAACCTGATTTGAATCTCTTTATTGTCTGCCAATCTTCTTTTGTTCCACATTGGATTCTTTGACAGACTGCTTGCCTTGTTGTTTTGTTACAAATTAACATACATGTGGAACACACCAGAGGAGATACAGATTTGGTTGTTTATACATACATATGGATTAAAGTTGGACGACATAGAGTGAGGCAGTTGAGAGGAGTTGCAAACTTGGTTATTAATAGGAGTTGCAAACTTGGTTATTAATATAGACTTATGCATTTGAACACTTTTATATACGTATGGAAAGGGTTCAGAGTTAAAGTCCTGGGCAACTAGGTGGGAAGGGAAGGAAGGGGGGTTTTGTTCAGTGATGTTTGGGGCTTGCATAAAACTAAAACTGTGCACTGGTATGGCAATGTTTGTGGTTTGTTTTGAATTTTATAATAAAAGAAAAAAAATACAAGTGAAAATAAAGAAGTAAAGAAAACAGGTAAATAAATGGGGTGGAGCAGGGTGGGGCGTGAGCGGGGCAGGGCTAGGGGGCCCAATATACTTGTGTGCCTAGGGGCCCTCGATGAATTAATCCTGCCCTGTCTGCGAATGCGCGGATGTCAATACAATGATGTCATATGCTGTCACCAACCTCTCTCCTGTGTAGAGCTCTCGGTGTGGCTAGTGGCAAGAACTTAAACTATAGCTTCCCTTTCAAGTAAAGGGGGTTCACTGGTGACCTTCCAATTAGAGAATGACGCAGAGAAAAAATTTGTACCCACCCTGTCCCCGTCCCATCCCCGCCAGCTTAGTCCCCATCCCCACGAGCTTGGCCCCCATCCTTGCTTCATCCCCACAATCCATCTGATCCCATCTGCACAAGCCTCAAATAGTTATGATTTTATACTGAACTTATTTTATTAAAGTAGAAAAAGAAACAATATTCTGTACAATTGTCATTTTATAAACACAAATAATACACACCAAGGATCAACAAAACCCCTCTCTCCCCTCCCCTTCACAAATATCCCCTCCACTATCAAGAAAACTGAATAAGCCAAATATTACAGAATGCTACGCAGAAGAATCATGCTAACAGAATATCACAGTCACACATAACAGGAATGGTGTTAGGGGAGTGCAACTAGGGCGACTGCCCCCTAGTCAGAGAGAGAGCCCTAAGCCAGCTGGAAGCTAAAGAACACTGCCTGGGCTTTGCGGTCCCCAGTTATGTCTAACACCAGCTCTAGCAGGATGACTTGGAATCACTATGGGTTAAGCTATCCGGAGGAACTGGAGCAAACATAAAATTAGGTCTGTACTATCGCCCATCGGGACAAACGGAAGAAATCGACCAGGATCTGGAGGCTGAACTGGGGCAGGTATGCAAAAGTGGAAGTGTGGTGATGATGGGGGACTTCAACTACCCGGGAATAGACTGGAGTATAGGGCACTCAAACTGCATGAGGGAGACCAAATTCCTGGAGGTCACGATGGACTGTTTCATGGAACAACTGGTCACGGAACCAACACGGGGAGATGCCACTCTTGATCTAATCTTCACCGGACATGGGGGACCCGCTAAAGAGGTGGTGGTACTAGCCCCACTAGGAAACAGCGATCACAACACGATCCAGTACAGGCTAGAAATTGGATCATCAAAGGTGAAAAGAACTACAACGACAGCACTGAACTTCAAAAAAGGGAATTATGATGCCATGAGGAAAATGGTGGGAAAGAAACTCAACGACACCGCAAGGAAGATGGAGTCCGTAGAAAAAGCCTGGACCTTACTCAAGGGCACGGTGCACGAAGCACAAAACCTGTGCGTCCCCAAGTTCAGGAAAGGGTGCAAAAAAAAAAAATAGAACAAAAAACACAGTGTGGATAACAAATGCAGTGAAAAGGGTGATAAGTGACAAGAAGGCATCATTCAAAAAATGGAAAAAGGATAAATCAGAGGACAACCAAAAGGAGCACAAAAAACACCAAAAGGAGTGTCACCGAGTGGTTAGGAAAGCAAAAAGAGAATATGAAGAGAGACTGGCGGGGGAAGCAACAAACTTCAAATCATTCTTCAGGTACGTCAAGGGAAAGCAACCAGCAAGGGAGGAAGTAGGACCCTTGGATGATGGAGACAGAAAGGGAGTGGTAAAAGAGGAAAAGGAGATAGCTGACAGGCTAAATGAGTTCTTCACTTCAGTCTTCACGAGGAAGGACACAACCAACATTCCGGAACCCGAGAAGATCGTAAAAGGAGATCAGGATGAAAATCTGGTCCAACTAGAGGTAAGCAAAGTGGATGTCCTTAGGCAGATAGACAGGCTAAAGAGTGACAAATCGCCAGGTCCGGACGGCATTCACCCAAGGGTACTCAAGGAACTAAGGAACGAAATAGCTGAGCCACTTAGACAAATATGCAACCTATCCTTAAAAACTGGAGAGATTCCGGAAGACTGGAAAATAGCAAATGTCACGCCCATCTTCAAGAAAGGCTCAAAGGGAGACCCAGGAAACTACAGGCCAGTGAGCTTGACCTCGGTCCCGGGAAAGATGATGGAAGCGCTGATTAAAGACTGCATCTGGGAACACATCAAAAACATTGGGCAGCTAAAGCCGAGCCAGCATGGCTTCTGCAAGGGCAGGTCATGCCTCACTAACTTATTATACTTCTTTGAGGGGGTAAACAGCCAGGTGGATAAAGGGGAATCTATAGACATCATTTACCTTGACTTCCAAAAAGCCTTCGACAAGGTACCACATGAAAGACTGCTAAGGAAGCTATGGAACCATGGGGTGCAAGGGGAGGTCCACCGATGGATCAAAAACTGGCTGGCGGACAGGAAACAGAGGGTTGGAATAAAGGGCCATTACTCAGACTGGCAATGGGTCACGAGCGAAGTTCCACAGGGGTTGGTGCTGGGACCGCTCCTGTTCAATATATTTATTAACGACCTGGAAGCAGGAACAAAATGTGAGGTTATTAAATTTGCGAATGACACCAAATTATACAGCAGGGTTGAAAGCAAGGAGGACTGCAAAAATCTCCAAAAAGATCTGACAGCGCTGGAAGAGTGGGCCAAAAAGTGGCAAATGAGCTTCAACATAGGGAAATGCAAGGTCATGCATGTAGGGAAAAAGAACCCGATGTTCACTTACAAAATGGGGGGATCACCGCTAGGGGTGAGTAACCTTGAAAGAGACCTGGGAGTGATGGTAGACACATCATTGAAGGCGTCGGCGCAGTGCGCCACATCCTCAAGGAAGGCAAACAGAATGTTGGGCATCATTAAGAAGGGTATCACGACCAGGACGAAGGAAGTCATCCTGCCACTGTATCGTGCAATGGTGCGCCCGCACCTGGAGTACTGTGTCCAGTACTGGTCGCCGTACCTCAAGAAGGACATGGCGGTATTTGAGAGAGTCCAGAGAAGAGCAACTAAGCTAATAAAGGGTATGGAAGACCTCTCATATACTGACAGACTGAAGAAGCTGGGCTTTTCTCCCTGGAAAAGCGGAGACTTAGAGGAGACATGATAGAAACCTTCAAGATCATGAAGGGCATAGAAAGAGTAGACAGGGACAGATTTTTCAAATTACGGGGAAACACAAGTACAAGGGGGCACTCAGAGAAATTGAAAGGGGAAAGGTTTAGAACAAACGCCAGGAAGTTCTTTTTCACTCAGAGGGTGGTGGATACATGGAACGTGCTACCAGAGGATGTGATAAGTAGGAGCACGCTACAGGGCTTCAAAGAGGGTCTGGACAGGTACCTGAAGGACAAAGGGATTGAGGGGTACAGATAGGAGTAGAGGTAGGTAATAGGGATAGGATTAGAGGATTAGAGGCAGTTACAAAATTAGTCAGGGACACTGTTCAGGCAATTAGGCCTGATGGGCCGCCGCGAGAGCGGACCACTGGGCAGGATGGACCTCTGGTCTGACTCAGCGGAGGCAACTTCTTATGTTCTTAAATCTGATATATTCTAATCATAAAATAGAAAATAAAATTATTTTGTTCTACCTTTTGTTGTATTCTTTAAATCGGGTTGGTCTCAGGCGCTAGTCTATGTTTTCCTTTGTCTTCTCTTAACTCACTTGCCAGGGTCTCCTGACCATTTGACACTTTCTCCATGCTCACCATCTTCTGTCTCTGTGTATGTATTGTTTCCCATGTTCAGCATCTTCTATACGTCCCCATGTCTCCTATATGTGCATTTCTAATATTTTCCCTGTGCCTATCTCCCTGCCTTCCTTATCTCAGCATTCTATGATCCCCTCCCCTATGTACAGGGAGTGGGGAAAAAGGAAGAGAGATCCAGGGTGCATCTCTCCCACTCCCTCTCTCCCACTTCTCCCTCTCTCATTCCCCGGATCATATGCAGCATTTTTCACCACTGCCCACCACCCCCCTTGCCCAACATTTCTCCTTCCCATCTACCTTCTGAAACACTTTGTTCTCCAAAATAAACTCCGCCTCTCACGCAGAACACTATTATTCACCTTTCCAAATCCCAAAGCATGCCGATTCAAAAGATTCCTCAACAAGACACTTTCCTTCCAAGCAGGAATCTAGAACAATACTCTAAGTGACTTACTCCTTAACTCATCATCATACCAATCATTCAGAAGAACACTAAAAACCCATTTATTTGACATTTTCGTTTAAACTTCCTCAAACAATTTCCTCTACGTCTACTTGCATGCTCCTGCCTTCTGATATATATAATTATGTTACAAACCTGTTTGTTTACTCCTACTTCATGCTCTTGATGTAACTTAGCTGCATTCCTGCAGCCTCTTTTGTTGTAAACCATCTTGAACTGAAAGGTATGACGGGATATAAATAAAGCTATTATTATTATTCTTCTTTCACCCCTCTCTAGCACCATGCTTAGGAATTTGAATAACAGCCATAGGCAAACTCTCACAATACATACGCATGCACGTGATTTCATAACATTGACATCCACTCAAACACAGATGCAGTTCCAAGCTTGGTGAGGTTTGTGTGGGAGTACGGTGGAGGGTGGAATGGGACAAAACTGGAAGTAGAACAGGGCCTTTTGTCTTTGTTTTGTTCTATTTCTATCATTTAAATTTCTCCAGAATTCTACTGTTCAACGGCTCCCCCTTCTGCTTCTATTCCTTTCTCTCCTCTCTTCTACCTTCCAAAGTATTTAGATCAATGCTGTCTTGTTAAAATGTTTATTTTATTTTTATTTTTCCTCTAACTCTACTTTTCACTTCTCTATTACCCTCCAGGTACTTTAGTTAGATTGTGAGCCTTCGGGACAGTAAGGGAATTTTTCAAGTACCTTTCTTATTTCTAATCTTAATGTATATTTTCTGTAAACCGCTTAGAACCTAACGGATGTAGCGGTATATAAGAAATAAATTACATTACATTACATTACATGACCAGCTGTCCTCTTTTTTTCATAGAGGAAATCTGGCAACCCTAGCATTCGCACATTTTCCTACCGCCTATAACAGAGCAACTCCTTAGAATCACTCTCATGAATGGCTAATTTGTATGTTCTTTGCCATTAAAGTATTCTTGATAGCACAATGAGTGTGAATTAATGAGATGCAAACATACAAACCACTACTTTAATATGCAAATCAATGCAACTTGCATTTACCCTCACAAGCTATGTTATTTGTGGAAAGAGTAGGATCATCCAGAGCCTCTAAGGGCTGGATTCACTAAGCAAACCGATCGTGTACTGATCGGTTTGTGACCCTTTTGTGTCCCGAAGTCTCTCTGACCCGATTCACTAACCTGTGTACTGATCCGATTCTGATCCGTGCATGCAAATGAGGGGAAACGGCATGCAAAGTAGGCAAGGATGCAGTTCACTAAAAAAAAAAAGAGGGACACCGACTGGGCTGACCGATCCAAAATAAGTGACTGCTGAGGACCAGTCGCTGAGGTCCTTTCCAACTGCCCTGCCTTCTGCCAGCCTGCTCTCTGCACTGCTTCTCTGCTCTCAGCCCCGATCTACTGCCTGCCCCGATCTCCTGCTCTCGCCCCAAATCTCTCCTGCCCTTCCCCGCAGTGCAAGCCCATGATTTTAATCCGCAGGCTTAAAGCAGGTTAAAACCATGGGCTTGCAAAAAAAAAAAAAAAAAAAAGAAAGTTTCCAGCTGAGAGCATGTGCAGACCATCTACAGGCAAGGAAGATGGTCTGCGCATGCTCAAGTATCGCTCTATAGCGATCAATGCAGTCGATGGGGGGGCGTGCCAACGATCGCCCCCATTTGCATGCAGTCCTTTAGTGAATTTGTCGGCCTGCATGCAAATGGACATGGATCGAAGGTTAGTGAGTCTAGTCCTAAGAGAGGCTGGTGACTTAAACACCTGCCCCTACCATCCCAATTGTCCCAAGATGAGAACCACCCCTGCACATAGAGTACCTCCCTCCCTCCCCAGAACTCACTTAGGATCTCCTTACTGTCTAGAGGGGGAGACTAACTCCACTGAGCCCCAGTGTGAGCATACTTCCCACTGAAGGGAAAACAGGTGAGTCTTAAGGCCTGTCCTAATTTTCATGTGTGAGCATTCATATCGAAGGGAAAGGATCAGAGCCTTCCAAAGGGAAGATGTTGTGAAAGAAGCACTTTTATCTTGTTGTCTTTAACGTGGCGTGGGTGGCCATGTTCATATTGGGAACAAAATTACCTGAGCAGGATTGTGTGACCAGTTTTTGTAATTCTTCACACTTCATTTTCATTTTAAAATCTGACTATGCCACTAAGCTTACATTTGTAAAACTAAATTTCTATTTCTAAACTCAGAACTTTTAAGATTAGAGTTCACCGGAGAAAGGGATCTGTATTTAAATATTTATAGGCATTGGGAAGCAGTAACAGTTAGCACCATTGCTGATGACTCTGCCAGCTTCTCCCTGTAACCTTGTTCATCACTTCCAAGTTCATTCCCCAGCACCACCTACTGGTGATTCTTGGTATAGCACAGTATCCACTTACAAGTCACAGAGAAATTGAAACAAAACGTAAAGACCAAATGGTCCATTAACTCTTGAAAGACGATAGATAAATAAATTAAAATAAAATAAAGTAGAAGGCATGTACATTGTACCTACCCACTTCTCTAGATGAGTTTGAGCAATTCATTTTCTTCATTTCAATGAATGAGATTTGAGCAACTCATTTTCCTCTGTCTCATCGTATTCAATTGGACTTCACTGTCTATAAGTAATAACAGCATAATTATTTTACTCCTTTCATTATATTATGGAATTGATCTCAGATTAGTCAAACCACTTAGAACCTGAACAAAGGAGAGCATCAAATCGCTCAGCACCATTTTGGCCTATGGAACCAGTGGGGGAAAGCAAAAGAGGGATCCCTTCTCCTCATCTTCATTTACAGGTCATTACATGGGGTTAGGATAAGGCAAGTGAATCAGAAGCCTTTCCTGTCTGATGTGGAGGCCCCTTTTGGATGACTTGGGAATGGGAAGTCATAAGTAGTGCTGGAGTTCTTAGGCTAATAGAAGAAAATTGATTTTCTTGGCTACCTCGGAAGGGTGATAGGGAAAGGCTTACTAAAAGAGTGTGGGGAAATCAGGCTGGCAAGAGCTTTTCTTGTCTAAAATGTGGTGGATGGCCATCGGGACACAAGGGATCATCAAGTTAGGCAGATAATGATTCCTTTTATACAATTGTCTCGAATATTTTTTTTTTTTAATTCTGGAAAGCATAAAAATGGATGATGGGGTTTTTGCATATCATAGTGAGGCTACAAGCCAATAACTTAAGTGAGAGCTAGTGTCATTCTGTGCCATGTTTGCAAGATGCAGGACCCTTGAGCTTTACTATTTTACATTTTCCTAAATCTCTTGTTATTCATAAAATTTAAGGCTTTCCTCCTATTTATATGTCTGTGGCAGAAAAAAAAAACTCTTTATATCCAGCTGTTCTGCTTTGTTTCTGTTTGTGAATGGTAGTTACAATGGCACTATTGTTACAGGTTACCTTTCTAGATTTTAAATGATTTACACAAATAAAACACTTCAGTAGAATAAAAAAATGTAAATCAGTGTTCACTGGATAACTACCTGACTTTGATACTCTCTTACCTACCCACCATGTCTCGGAATGTATGGGCACCTCCTCAGCTATAGTATATGAGTTCCTATGAGCTGATGGACGTTTGCACCCATCAGCTCTCCTGCACAGGTTTGGTCAGGGGTGAGCACCTGAATTCAGTGTTAGAGGACAGAATGAGCTAGGGAGATCGAGAGAGGTAATGATGAAAGAGAGAAAAGTTGCATCATTATTCTGCACATCCGACGGCATCATAGTTTTATTTGGCCATGATCATGAGATCATTTCCCCCCCCCAAAAAAAAGATTGTCAAACACTGCCCTAAAACACTGATTATGTGCATTTTCATTTAAATATTTTAAAAATAAGCATGGCAATATATGACTTTCGAACTTAAAATCAAAGGCCCTAACTAACTCAGCAATTTGGAGGAGTTAGATTTTAATGGCAGTCTCTGAAGTAGGTTTATTCTTTAATGCTAGAGTGCCCTCTACTGGCAGTGAATGCGCCAAGCAGACTGATGTAAGTGAATTCAAGATCTGTGCATGTTTGAATAGGGATGCCTTAGAAATGTGGCACAGCAGTTAACAAGGGGCTCCTTTTACTAAACCGCAGAAGAGCTTCTTACTGCAGGCCGGTAAGGTAAATGCTCCGATACTCATTCGCTGGACTATGTGTATAGCCCTTGATGGAGACTACGTTGTTTAACTTGCTTTTTTACAAAACTTTTCAAGCCATCCTCATACAATTACTCAGTTTAATTAAACCTCAGAAGGGTTTCACTTAACAGCTCCTATGCATTAACATAGAGATGCAGTAGCATTTCCTCTATTTCACTTTCAAACCTTCCTCCCACAGCAGCCACATGAATTTTATTTATCTCAGTCAATTTTTCACATAAACAGCTCAAATTCTCACTTTTTCTACCAAATATCTTTCTCATATATAGCCGAGCCCTTCTGCTCCTCACCATTAGAAACATAGAAATTGATGGCAGAAAAGGGCCACAGCCCATCGAGTCTGCCCATACCAACTCCCTGATTCTTACTCCCCTATAGATCCCACGTGAATATCCCATTTTCTCTTAAAATCTGACACGCTGTTGCTCTTTATCAACTGACATTGGAACTGAGTCTTACAGGCAAAGCCAGACAATCAGGAAAGAGTTTACAACCAAATTCAAACACCTGGAGATTCCAGTCTCTATTTTTAATCAAAAATAATATTGCCTTTTTGTGGTTACACAACCACATTCAAAGCAGTTTACATACAGATACTGAAACATTTTTCCTACCTGTCCTGGGGGGCTCATAGTCTATTTAATGTACCTGAGGCAGTGGAGGATTAAGTGACTTGTCCAAGGTCACAAGGAGCAGCACTTTAAGGTGCTGAGGCTGTAGCTCTAACCACTGCACCACACTCTCCTGTCACACTGTCTAAGTGGTCTGGATTTAGACCTTTGGTTTTGGACTTAAAACATATTAATTCAGGTCTCTTACTTGTGCTAATTTTAATTCAACTGAAAGATCCATTTCTTTAAAACCCCAGACTCCAAAACGGGACTCTTTAACATTTTAGTTCTTTATGTAAAATCAAGACCAATTTAACTCCAGAGCCCACATAAATAACCTCTCAGGACCTTAAAATTACTTTTCCCAAAGTTATATCCCCAATAAGAAACATTTTTTTAATACATAAATTAAACTGTTCTGAGGAGCCTGCAACTTGCAGAACCTTCTGGGCCAGCATTTAAAATTTAATTTTATTAAATATTTGGAATCCTTCAGGCCCAAAGCCTCTCTTCTGGGCCACCCCAGTAAATAGGCCTAATTCCAGGCCTCCTTGCATGCTTGGGTGCCCGCAGAAGACAGCCCCATGCTGGACCCAAATCAGGGTCTTATCTGCAGCTCTTCCAGCCCTCCTCCAGTTTAATGGGTCCCCTGTGGCTCAGAAACAAGGCTGGGTACTCCTGTCTCTATGCTCTTACTGGCCCCTTCTTCCTGGATCCGGCTCGATCGCCGGACCCATGAATAGGTCCAGGAATGTTCCTGGGGATGCAATCCTCCACTATTCTACTTCACCCACAACCCCATATTTACCAAAGGTACACTCTCTGCAACACTAAAAGGCCTATCACACACACTCATACAGCAAAGGTGTTAAACTAGCAGGAGAGTAAACCCAACAGTAGTGCTTTTTTGCTTTACAGTTTTTGTGTGGATGCAGTAGTGTTTGGAGAAGTGGAGTTTTTTGCCAAATGAAGCAGAACTGAGGCTTTTTCTCCACTTCTTTTTTCTTTTTCTGTTGGGTTTACTCTCCTGTTGGTTTAACACCTTTGCAGTATGAGTGTATGTGATAGGCCTTTTAGTGTTGCAGAGGGTGTACTTTTGCTCCATATGGGGTTGTGGGTGAAGTAGAATAGTGGTTTATAGCCGACCCTTTATCCCTAGTTTAAGAGTATGATGCAATCCTCCCCCACGTAATATATATATATATATATATATATATATTTTTTTTTTTTTTTTAACCCTGGTTACAGTAATATATCGAAGAAAGGAAAACACTCAGAAAATGAGTGAGTATCTGGAACTTTCCAGTAGTGATGGAGGTGAGAGCATGTGGCAGACTGTAGCTTTACTCCTAGCTGATGTCACAGCAGGAGAAAAATTTTCTTTGAATGGAAAATTATACCTAGGGCTGGAATAATCAATAGGACCAATAGGCACGTGCCTAGGGCCTGAAACTGTGAGGGGGGCCCGCTGAAGGAGGATGACTCACCTTGCCATTTTTTTAAACAGCAACGGCCCCCTCCTGACATCAATGGCAATTCCCCCCCCCTCGCAGCAACAGCAACGCAGCCGGATCTGTTACAGGAAGGTCCCGCGATGACTGCTTCTGCTGGTCCATCCCCCTCCGACATCACTTACTTGCTCCGGAAGAAGTGACATCGGAGGGGGATGGACCGGCAGAAGCAGTCATCACGGGACCTTCCTGTAACAGATTCAGCCGCGTTGCTGTTGCTGCGGGGGGGGGGGAATCCGTTGCCATTGCTGCGGAGGGGACCATTGCCGTTGCTGTGGGGGAAGCCCATTGCCGTTGCTGTGAGGGGGGCTGTTGCCACGGGGGGACCGTTGCCGTGGGGGGGTAACCTGTTGCCATCAGCTGTTCCAATGCTGCTTTTGGACAAAGGAGCTCAGCAGGCAGAGCCGGCAGCTGCAATGTTTGGAGGGGGAGAGAGAAAGGAGCATGGTGGTGGTGGAGGGAGAGAAAGGAGCGAGGGAGGGTGAGAAAGGGGCAGGGTGGTATTGAAGGGTTGTGAGAAGGATGTTATGGAAGGGAGGTGGAGGAAGAGAAAGGGGGCAAGGTGGTATGGAAGGGTTGTGAGAAGGATGTTATGGAAGGTGGTAGAGGAAGAGAAAGGGGGCAGGGTGATATGGAAGGGTGGTGGAAGGAGAGAAAGGGGCTGATGGAATTGGTGTGCAGGGGAAGGGGAGATATAAGGGGAAGGATACTGGATGTAATTGGGTTAAAGGGAAAGATGCTGATGGAATTGGGGTGCAAAGAAAGTGGAGAGAGACATAAGGCAGAAGGATCCTGTATGGAATTGGGTTGGAGGGAGAGAAAGGGGGCAGATGCTGATGGAAGTGGGAGGAAGGGAGAGGAGAGAGTGAAATGCCCAATTATGGGGGTGTGGGAAAGGGAAGGGGAGGAGAGGAAAGAAGAGAGATGCCAGACCATTGGAGGAGGGAAGGGAAGATGATGGATACCACACCAATGGGGGTGGGGGGGGAAGAAGAGATGGAAGGGAGAGGCAGACAATTTCTGGAAGAAGCACAGAAGGACAGAAGATGAAAAGAAGAGAGTGACAAGAAGATGAAGAGAGCAGAAACCAGAGAAGACAAAGGTGGAAAAAAATTCTATTTATTTATTTTTTTGCTTTAGGGGACATGCATCACTGTTTATGTGGTGTTGCATTGTATGCAGAGTCCAGCTTCTTGGTGGTTTTATTTAACCTTTGTCTAAGTATTTCTATTTTATCCCCCCTTTTACAAAACTGTAGAGCATTTTTTAGCACTGGTATGCTAATCTTTGTTTGTTTTGAATAAAAAAAAACAAAAGAAATACAAGTGGAAATAAGGAAGTAAAGAAGAAAACAGATAAATGGGGGCGAGACTTGGGCGGGGTGGGGGCAGGGCCAGGGGGGCCCAGTGTACTTGGGTGCCTAGGGGTCCTCAAAGAATTAATCCTGCCCTGATTATACCTGTCCTGTAGACTTGAAAATACAGGAGGTGATCCAAGTTTCCAAGTTTTATTGATTTTGATATACCAACCATCAAATTAATATCTAGCTGGTTAACAATGAATTAAAAAGATAGGGAAAATTGAGAAAAATAAAAATGTGTGAACATATAATAAAGCAAACAAACAGACGAACAAACAATTACCAGACGTACTGGAGTGTGAGGGTAGAATAATGGGATGGGTAAAGTTACATATTAAAGAAGAAGAAAGGAGATAGTAGGGGTTGGGTAGTACATAAAGGGAGGGGTTGCTTTGTCAAAGAGATTGTTTTAAAAAGGAAGAAAAAGAATAATAGTTCTAATGATTATTAAATGCATCACCGAATAGGAGAGTTTTAAGACCAGTCTTAAATTTGCCAAGTCGAAGTTCATCGCGGAGATGCTGTGGTAGGGAGTTCCAAAGAGTAGGTGCAGTTACGGCGAAGTTTACTTTCCGTGTATAGTAGAAATATTTTAAGGAGGGGATGAAAAGAAGTTTTTGGTCAGTTGATCTTAGTGTGCGTGGAGAACTTTGAGGAATAAGAAGTTTATCTAGGAAGAGGGCAAATGGTAGAGTTTTATTTTAAAGGAAAGTAATATGATTTTATAAGTAATGCGATGAGTGACAGGGAGCCAATGTTCTTTTTTTAAAAGAGGAGTGATATGGTCATATTTCAGAATGTTTAGGCAGCATGTACAGGTGTAAAAATCAGATTTGAAGGTGTAAATCAGCTTCATAGAAAATGCACCATTTATTTGTAGATACACTTGTTCTGGGCATGGTTCGTGCTGTCCATGTTTCACAGTGCAGTACACATGTATCTAGAACTACTGATTTTTAGTTTAAACTGATAAAACACCAATAACCCCCTCCCCTCCTCAGCCCCAGTGTAAAAGAATAACATTGTTTATTGAATAACCACTTGAACCCCCCGCCATGAATTCTCCACTCCGTTTTTCTGCCCTGTTGACTCCCATATTTGACTTGAGTCGGTTCAGCGAATGGCCACCAGGATGGTCTCAGGTCTCAAGGATCTCCCGTATGAGGAACGACTGGGTAAGTTGCAGCTGTACTCACTCGAGGAACGCAGAGAGAGGGGAGACATGATCGAGACGTTCAAATATGTCACGGGCCGTATCGAGGTGGAAGAGGATCTCTTTTTCCTTAAAGGACCCAAGGCAACAAGAGGGCATCCGTTGAAAATCAGGGGTGGGAAATTTCATGGCGACACCAGAAAATATTTCTTCACCGAAAGGGTGGTTGATCGCTGGAATAATCTTCCACAACAGGTAATTGAGGCCAGCAGCGTGCCAGATTTTAAGAAAAGATGGTTATTGGCAGGTGGGATCTCTTCATGGAGGTAGTTAGGGGATGGGCCATTAGTGTGGGCAGACTAGATGGGCCGTGGCCCTTTTCTGCCGTCATTTTCTATGTTTCTATATGGTTCATAGACAAAATCGCGCGAGACAACGGCGCGCCGACAACTGAATGCAGACAACTGAGCGCAAGGTTGACGGCGCGCCAAAGAAAAGCACTATTTTAAAGGGTTCCGACAGGGGGTGTTGGTGGGGAACCCCCCTATTTTACTTAACAGACATCGCGCTGGCGTTTTGGGGGGTTGTAACCCCCCTCATTATACTTGAAACCGAACATTTTGCCTGTTTTTTAGGGAAAAAGTTCAGTTTTAAGTTTAATGTGGGGGGTTACAACCCCCCAAGCCCCCCACAACGCCAGCGCGATGTCTGTTAAGTAAAGTGGAGGGGTTCCCCCCACACCCCTCCCCCCGTCGGAGCCCTTTAAAATAGTGCTTTTCTTCGGCGCGCCGTCAACCTTGCGCTCAGTTGTCGGCGCGCCGTTGTCTCGCACAATTTAATCCCGTCACCTTTCTATATTTGACTCCATCAGAAAGATATCCAGCAAATGCAATATATGTTCAGTGTACAACGGAAAACAGATTTTTTTTTTCTACTGTTAAAGAATCTCTTATAACCTGGAACATAAACTCTTAAATATACAATTTTAAAAAAATATCCAAGACAAATGACAGAGAAAATTTCCACAGGGGCATTTACACCTGCTAGGTAAGCGCATAAGAGTTGCCCTACTGGACCAGACCAAGGGTCCATCTAGCCTAGTATCCTGTTTCCAACAGCGGCCAGCCCAAGGGCTCCGGTTACATGTGCATGTGTTTTTAACGCATGCACCAGATTAGCGCGCACTATAGTGCACGCTAGCCGAAAATCTTCCGCCTGCTCAAAAGAGGGCGGTAGCAGCTAGCACACGCTATTCCGCGCGTTAAGGCCCTAGCGCGGCTTTGTAAAAGGAGCCCCAAGTCACTGAACACGTTGAAGTGATGCCATACTTTTTAAAAAGTATTCCTTTGTAAAAGAGCTTCTTCTGGCAGCGTACATATTTTATAGAAATTCAACATTTAGAGAACCTTTTATAAAGTTCTTTGTGGGGGAGGGGAGTTGAACACTCAAACCTAAACATTCCCTTTTCAGACCCAGACACCACGTACAAATTTATCCTCACGGTCTGTTTCTGATCCCGCCAATCTAGAAGAAAAGAAAAACAAAGTTCCATCAGCATGAAAGCATATAGCAAAATAAACAGTGCCGTTGCAAATACTGAAGCAATGTGGCTTTGAAAAAGTTAGTAGTAAGTGGTGTTTGCCATAAAAATAGAAGAGTGTTAACTGAATGTGAAAAGTTCCTTATGTAATAGGAGAAAACCAGTTTTGCAATAGAGCTCGAGGGGTGATGAAATTAGCAAACATTGTGCCAGTGGAAAATCATAGTTACAACACCAGCTTTGAAACACATCTGAACAAGTTTTGGGAGGGAAAAAACAAACCAACTAGCCTGCATGATGATGGGGGAGGCTGCTAAATTAGGAGCATATCGTGACCACTTTTTTGGGGTGGCAAAGGTAAATTTTAATCACTGTGGAATTAATAGGTCACAAATGGGACACAGTCTGTCTTATGCTTCCCTCTTGACAACCTACCACCCAGAAACAGCTGCGAGGCAATCAGAAAAATGCATGTGCTGGACAGACCTCTAGTATTTGTTGCCCTAATCAACTACAATATGTAATCATTATAGCTCTAATGAGCTGTAACTGACAAGAACTTTTGAGTTTGGCACACTTCTGCTACACAGCAGAGGCACTCATGCAATACAAGTTTTATTAGTCTGGCACAGTGGTATTCACTGGTCTTTGAGGACCGCAAAGAGTTCAGGTTTTCAGAATGCTTCATATGTATCCTCTATAATAAAACCCTAAGAGCGCATGCACGCATGCGCACTTAGGGCGTGATCTCTGACAACGTGGTGTCTGCTTCCGTGGCTGTATTCTATTTGCAGCACGTGTGATGGCTTGTGGCACGTGCAGCAATTTCAGCAGTGTTAGCAGTTTGACTCCTGCGCTGCCGCTGCTGAGACGCCTCTTCTCACCCCTGGAACAGCAAACGCAGCAGCCGCGGGGCATTTGCTATGGAGAAGGCCTACTGCTGGACAGGGGGAGCAGGGAAGAGGTGCTGCTGGACAGGGGGGAGGTAAAAGGAAGGGAGAAGGCCTACTGCTGGACAGGGGAAGAAGGGAAGAGGTGCTGCTGGACAGGGGAGAGGTAAAAGGAAGGGAGAAGGGCTGTTGCTGGACAGGGAGAGCAGGGAAAGGGTGCTGCTGGACACGGGTGAGGTAAAAGGAAGGGAGAAGAACTGTTGCTTGGCAGGGGGAGCAGGGAAGGGGGTGCTGCTGGACAGGGGAGAGGTAAAAAGAAGGGAAAAGGTCTGTTGCTGGACAGAGGGAGCAGTGAAGGGGTGCTGCTGGACACGGGGGAGGTAAAAGGAAGGGAGAAAGGCTGTTGCTGGACAGGGGGAGCAGGGAAGGGGTGCTGCTGGACACGGGGGAGGTAAAAGGAAGGGCGAAGGGCTGTTGCTGGACAGGGGGAGCAGGGAAGGGGGTTCTGCTGGACAGGGGAGAGGTAAAAAGAAGGGAAAAGGTCTGTTGCTGGACAGAGGGAGCAGTGAAGGGGTGCTGCTGGACAGGGGGGAGGTAAAAGGAAGGGAGAAAGGCTGTTGCTGGACAGGGGGAGCAGTGACGGGGTGCTGCAGGACAGGGGAGAGGTAAAAGGAAGGGAGAAAGGCTGTTGCTGGACAGGGGGAGCAGTGAAGGGGTGCTGCTGGACAGGGGAGAGGTAAAAAGAAGGGAGAAGGCCTACTGCTGGACAGGGGAACAGGGAAGAGGTGCTGCTGGACAGCGGAGAGGTAAAAGGAAAGGAGAAGGGTTGTTGCTGGACAGGGGGAGCAGGGAAGGGGTGCTGCTGGACAGGGGGGAGGTAAAAGGAAGGGAGAAGGCCAACTGCTGGACAGGGGGAGCAGGGAAGAGGTGCTGCTGGACAGGGGAGAGGTAAAAGGAAGGGAGAAGGGCTGTTTCTGGACAGGGGGAGCAGTAAAGGGGTGCTGCTGGACAAGGGGGAGGTAAAAGGAAGGGAGAAAGGCTGTTGCTGGATAGGGGGAAAAGAGAAGGGGTGCTGCTGGACAGGGGGGAGGTAAAAGGAAGGGAGAAGGCCTACTGCTAGACAGGGGGAGCAGGCAAAAGGTGGTGGTGGACAGCTGAGGAAAGAGAGAGACAGAAAGAAAAAAAGACAGACAGCGGCCAAGGAGAGAGAGAGAGAGAGAGAGAGAGAGAGAGAGAGAGGCAGAAAGAAGGAAAGACACACATCTATTCTAGCACCCGTTAATGTAACGGGCTTAAAAACTAGTTAGGTTTATTTGCATGCTTATTACGTACCTTATATACCAAATCTATCTTATGCATACAGTATTCATTAAAGATATCTTGAAAATAATGAGCCCTTGACAATTAGCAACCCAGAATCCTTGTTTAGACCCCCCCCCCACATATATATATATATATACACACACACACACACACACACACACACACACTTCTCCTTCAGTATTCGCGGGGGTTAGGGGCAGAGCCGCACCACGAAGTGTGAAAAATCGCGAATAACTTTGTGCCAGCTCTGACCCACCCATGGACCTTATCTGGTGGTCTCCGCCTCCGATCGCCTCCTTCCATGCGTGTTTGCAGGGGCCAGTGCAGGTGCTTCCGTCTCCTCTTTCCCCGCTTTGGTGTCGGGCTGGGCAGAGTGAAGATCATTCCTCTCTGGGCTGGGCAGCCTGTGCCGACCTTACCTGGTGGTCTAGTGGGCTTTTGGGACAGGAGCGATCTTCCTACACTCCTGCCCCATGCAGATCGCCAATAAGAAATGGCTGCCATGAGATCCCATATCGAGCCTACGATGGATGCCGGGGGGAAGGCAGGAGGGAGGCAGGAAGGTCTGAAACGAAGCTTTTTTTTTCCCCCCCTAAAAAAAAAATTGCGAATAACCGAATCCGCAGATGCTGAAACCGCAGATTCGGAGGGGGAAGTGTAATACTAGTCATCATAAGTGAATCCAAAAACTCCCATTCTTCACTGATTTTAAGTTGCAGCCATTTGGAGCAGGTTATAGAACACATTAGAGGGCTGTGGCCCAAAGTATATGTGGCACTAGCTCAAAAGAAGCCTTAGTATAGTAAAGGCCGTGAGGGCACTGCTCTGAATTTGAATGGTCGAACAGGCAACAGGCAGATGCTGCTCAGTCATTCAAATTCAGTTCAGTACTGTCAGTGCCTTCAGGGGGGGTTCAGAGAATCTCCAGTCCAAGAGCCCTATTTTTTTTTTTTGAGGGGGGGTTACTTTTTGTTTGATGCAGTTTGACTGGTTGAGCAAGCTGCCTGCTCAACAAATCAAACTGCATGAAGTAAAAAGTTAACAATTTTTTTTTTTTTTTTTTAATAAAAAAAGCCAGGCTGTAAAGCTAGGGATTCACTGAATCCCCTAAAAGCCCTCACCGCATGCCACTGGGGTACAGTGACAGCCATACCTTTCTGTAGAGTCCACCGTCAAAGCAGCTGAGGCCTTCTTCCAAGCTCAAGGTGACCATGATGAATGGAGAGACCAGCGAAGGGGAGGCAGACCTCCTAACCAAAGGGACAGTCAAGGAAGGGCAAGTCAGGAAGGGCAAGTCAGGAAGGGCAAGGAGCCAAGGAGGAGGTTTCGGGTTCAGCTCCATGAAGCCAGAGCCCTGACTTTGGAGCAAAGAAGTGCCCAGAGGAAATATCCCAGCAAAGGCTGAAGCCCTTAGGGTCTAGCCAGCCTGGGGCATGACCACTCAGAGGGAGCCGAAGGAAGGACGTAGTCCCTCCTGTTTGTTTCTCATGCAGGGTCTCAGGACATTTTGCAAGTTTCAAGTTTATTTGTTCTTAATGAATCGCCTATTTTAAATTACCAGGCGATGTACAATACCACAAAAAAATACAAATAAAACACTGGTGTCAACATATAAACTAACTTTTGTTATGCGATAATAATTATCATACAAAAATACATACATATAAAAAAAATATTAGTTATAGGTGAGAACATACAAGAGTGGTGAGGACAAGTAGGGGGAAATTACAATGTTTAGACAGGAAAGAGAGAGAAACATAAAAGGGAAGAACACATAGGAGGGAAACCTAAGTTAATCAGTTAAAAAATAATTATTAAAATATTAAGAATCGTAAGCATCTTTAAAAAAAAATGTTTTTAGTGTTTTTTTAAATACGGCTAAATCTTTTAACTCTCTAATATATTGAGGTAAGAGATTCCATGACTGAGGGGCCATAATCGAAAACATGTCGTGTCGTCTGATACCTATGACTTTCAACGAGGGAACCGAAAGAAGGTTAGAGGAGGTTGAGCGGAGAGATCGTGTAGTGTTGTAGGGAATTAGCCACCTATTGATAAATTGTGGCTCGTTAAAATTTATGGCTTTAAAAACTAAGAGTAATAATTTAAAAGTAATGCGGTGGCTTACCGGGAGCCAATGAGATTTAATTAACAGAGGGGTGACGTGATCATATTTTTTTGCATTGTAAATTAATTTCACAGCAGTATTCTGTATTAATTGCAGCCTTCTTTTTTCTTTTTGTGTGATATTAATAAGGAGAGAGTTACAGTAGTCTATTTTGGAAATTATTAAGGAATGGATTAAAATATTAATAGATTTAGGTTGTAGAAACTTGGAAATTGAACGAATTAAACGTAATTTATAAAAGCACGTTTTAACAGTGTTACAGATGTGGTTATGGTAAGTAAGTTTATCATCTATCAAAACGCCTAAGATTTTTATCGAAGTAACCAATTCTAATACAGTATTATTAATGGTAATTGGGGAAATTAATTTTGTATCTCTTTTCCAAGAGAAGAGCATTGTTTTTGTTTTATTGAGATTTAACGCCAATTTGTTTGTGAAAAGCCAATTTTTTTTTGAGACAAGTTTATTATTGATACTTGTAATATCATCCAAGTTTTCAGGGTCTAAAGGATGAATAAGTTGTATGTCATCAGCGTATGCAAAAGTTGTAAAACCTAGAGACTGAGTTAAATTTAGAAGTGGAGAAAGGAATATATTGAAAAGAAGGGGAGAAAGTATTGAGCCTTGTGGGATGCCGTAATTTAGAGAATAGGTTTTGGAAGTGTTATCATTAAAGCTGATGACAGAAGAGCAATTTGAAAGAAAAGAAGAGAACCAAGCCAAAACTTGTTCTTTAATACCAATTGAATCTAGACGATCTAATAATAGATCATGGTCTATGGTGTCGAAGGCGGCAGTTAGATCCAGGGAGATTAAAATTACTGATTTATGGTGATCGAGAAAGTAGTGGATGTTATTAGTCAATCCTATCATAGAATATTCTGTACTGTGGAACTTTCGAAATCCGGTTTGGTGTGGGTGAAGGACGTTGGTTGTTTCAATGAAATCTGAGAGTTGTTCGAATACCAATCTCTCCGTAAGTTTTGACATAAAAGGAATGTTTGCAATAGGGCAATAATTGGAAATTACATCTGGAGTAACTTTAGGATCTTTCAAAATTGGAAAAGTTATGGATTTTTTCCATTTCTGGGGAAGAGAGACTGTAAGTAAACTGTTTTGTATTAAAGATAGGATGAAAGGACCCAAACAAGAAAAATTTTTTTTTAAATAGAATGGCGGTATTATTTCATCACGAGTACCCTTTAGATTAATTTTACGTAGACTGAGTTCAATATCATTTATTATTGGGATTTTGAATTTGGAACATTTGGATGTGGGGATAGATAAAGCATTATTGTTATCTAAAGGTTGAAAGGAAGTGGCTGGTTGAAATGTATTTCGAACAAGATTTAGTTTAGTGGAATAATAATCTGCAATTTCCTGAGCTGAAAGAGAACATTTTTGAGTAATATTGTTTTTTGTTAAGGGAGAAACTGACTTCACTAAAGAGTATAAAGCTGATGGATTTTTTTGCTTCAATAATTTTTTTATTATAGTAATTATTTTTGGCTTGGTTAATTTTTTGTTTGTAAAATAATGCTTGTTCTTTATATAGTTGTAGGTTTCTGGTAGATTTATCTTTTCTCCATTTTCTTTCCAGTGATTTCAGCTGTAGTTTCAAAAGCGAAAGTTCTTCGTTATACCAAGGGTGAAGTAGTTTGTGATATGAAATAGTTTTAGATAGTAGAGGAGCTTTAGTATCAACGAGATCTTTTAGTGTGGAGTCCCAAATTCGTAATTGTTCGTCGAAAGAAGAAGAATGGAACGTTGTACTAATAGAATTAAAGATGGTGGTTACGTCGTTCAATTCGATTTTAGAGAAGTCTCTATATGAAATTATTTTAGGAGTTTTAGGTAAAAGGTCCGAAATAGTTTGTTGAAATGTAAAATTACATGATACAAGATAGTGGTCAGACCAGGGTATTGGATGAATTAGAGGCTCAGAATATTTAACGGATGAGTTTTTGGGTACAAATATCATATCAAGAGTGTGCTTGGCAGTGTGAGTTGGTTGGTGAATAATTGTAGATAAGTTAATGGAATTAATAAAGGTAAGCATGTCCTTTGTAATTGAATTTGTTTGATCTTCAAAATGAATATTGAAGTCACCTAAGATCAGAGGATGGGTAGAGGCTGTGCAATGGTCAAGTATTAAATTTTGCATTGTAGAAATATTATTTTGTCCTATAGGAGGAGGAGCGTAAAGTAAAAGAAGATCAAGTTTGAAGTAGGAATGTATTTTAACATGTAAAAATTCGATAGGGACATTACCTACTGATTGATCGCAAGACTCGATCAGACCGTTTTGAAAAATGATGGCTAATCCACCTCCCTTACGGTTGTGGCGGTGATTCTAAAAATAGCTGTAATTTGGGGGGCAACAATAGGTTAAATAGGCTTCCTCTCCTTCTGTAAGCCAAGTTTCTATGATGCAAAGTATGTGGAATCCCTGATCTAGAATTAAATCTTTTAAAAGATGATGTTTATTTTTAATAGATCTAGCATTAATTAAGCCAATTGTTAGATTTGTATTATTTCTCTTGGGAACATTAAGGTTTTGAGAAAAGGGATTAGATGAAATTGGGTTAGGAAGGTTAAGGGAGGTAGGGATTTCAAAGTTGTTTTTGAGCGAGTTAAAGTAATATTTTTAGAAAGAGGACGGTGGCCCCAATGAACTGGGATATTATTATTGATTGAAAGCATATTAGCCTTTAAGATGCTAAGATTAAAGATGATTACTGATTCTAAATTTAAAATATAGTGAAAAGAAAAAATATTGGATAAAAGTAGTAAACCAAGCAAGAAAATAGTGTAAAATAAGGGAATAGAAAATGTGGCGCCCTCAGTTTGCGCACGATGGAGCGCACTAAAGAGCATGAACTGCTCCTTTGGCGTGCTCCTTCGGCGTGCGCCGCAGAGAGTTTGGGAGGCTTTAACATGGGCTGAACTGTTTGTTTCTCATGCAGGGTCTCAGGACATTTTGCAAGGGACTGTAGAGAAAAGCAAAGAGGATATGGATGTCAATATAGTAGAATGTCATCCCTGTAACCTTGTGGAAAGTCCCCCCTCCCATCCGTCCCGGAGCAGAATACCTGTATGAGGGAAGTCAAATTGAATGGGGAATGATATATGGCCCTACTGGACTCCAGCAGTGTGATGACCATGGTGAGAAGGGAAGCGTTGAAGCAACAGCAGATCTGATATGACATGGTGAACGGAGAACATACCCCACCTTCAGGGTACTCTCAGGCTGCCCCAAAGACATGTCCAGATGAAGGTCACTGTAATACCCTGGCTTCCTTATCCAGTTATGCTAGGAAGAGACATTCTTGAAGTCGGAGAAGCTTGGGTGCAGCCATCTGGTGAACACCCAGAGCCGGAGGATGGAGTTTTCCTGGAAATTTTTCTCCTGCTGGGGCCAGATCCCTATTGAAACCGGGGAGCAAGCAGAGATACAATTCACAGAAACCCACACAGAAGACCCAGGCCCACAGAGTGTAGGGGGCAGTAGTAGATGGAACCCAAGGTCCAAAAGAAGAGGTAGAAATCCAACTAGAACTCCTAGCTGTCCTACCCGACTGAAGTGTGGGAAAGCCCTTCCAGAATTTTAGGCAAGCCCAACTGGAAGATGAGTCCCTCAGGGAAGCAGGAGCCTGAGCAATAACTATAAAAGAACCCCAGGATCTATGGATGGAAGTACCCTGCCCAGATTTCCCCTATTTCAAGGCAAAAGGGAATTTAATTTACCAAGTAGATAAGGGGAAGAAATAGAACAGCTCTTGGCTCCCTAGGTGTTCAGATTACAGGTGATGTATCTTGCTTATGGTCACATACTGGGGGGAAACTTGGGAAAGGAAAAAATAGAGAGGATTTCTGCCCCACCTGCCAATTGAGCAGTGCTTTGAAGGCTCCACCAGCCCCTCTAGTTCCCATGCCAATATAATTGGTACACCCTTTGAATGGGTCGCCATGGATTTCATTGGATCCTTGGAATGTAACAAGAAAGGAAATAAGTACATCCTTGTACTTCTGGATTACACCACGAGGAGATGCCCTAAAGCAATAGCTCTACGAAATATGAAGGTAATAAAGGTGGCCACAAACATGTAGGACATCTTCTCAGAAGTAGGAATTCTGAAAGAATTCCTGACTGACCAGGGGCCACTTTCACGTCCCAAATACTCTGACAAGTTTACGACTTGTTGAAAGTGAAGACCCTTTGAATATCAGTATACCACCTGCAGATAGATGGTTTGGTGGAAAGATTTAATAAAACCTTAAAGCAAATGCTCTGCAAGTTCTTTGCCGAAGGTGAGAAACACTGGGACTCCCTTCTGCCCTCTTTAATGTTCACCATCAGGGAGGTACTCCAGAGTTCAACAGGGTTCATGCTGTTGAAACTGTTATATGGTCAAAGAATCAAGGCACCAAGCAGACAGCATACCTCCCAGGACATCATGTCTTGTCTGCAGATGGATGTCTCTGTAACCATCAGAAGGGTGAGAAGGGTCCAGCGGCAACAAGGGGGCATCCGAGAAAATCAGGGGCGGGAAACTGCACGGGGACACCAGGAAATTCTTTTTCACTGAAAGGGTGGTTGATCGCTGGAATAGTCTTCCACTTCAGGTTATTGAGGCCAGCAGCGTGCCTGATTTTAAGGCCAAATGGGATAGACGCGTGGGATCTATTCACAGAGAAAGGTAGGGGTGGGTCATTGGGGTGGGCAGACTAGATGGGCCGTGGCCCTTATCTGCCGTCTATTTCTATGTTTCTATGTTTCTAAGGGGTTTTGAAATGGAACTGTGTTTAACATTATATAGCTCTAAGGGTCCTATTTATGGTTAAATATATTTTATTGAGCTCAACAAGTAGAAAAACAAAGGTACAACGAAATACAGAATAAGCTCACATTATTATCATCAGAAGAAAAATCCCCCCCATCAGATCACCCATGCAACCCCTACTCCAATGCCAAATTCCCTGAAAGAGTCCCATGACCATGTGCCCCAAAAGGAGCAAATCAGGAACAAGAAAAGAGAATACATTCCAACAGGGAAGACAAGCACATGAGTAAAACAATACTAATCAACTCCCACCCCAGTGGGCACCCCCCAACCCCCTCCACCCCCCGGTCCTCCTTCAAGTCCACCCCAAGATACCAAACAGGTTGGAAATACAAAAAATCCCAAAGAAAGCAAAAGATGCAAACAGCAGCCCCAGACAATAGAGCAATAGATCAACAGTTCAATAAGCGACTACGAGCCCTTGGGGTCAGGGTGTTCCAAAAAGGCTCCCAGGTCCGCTGGAATATATGTTCAAGTAGGGAAGAAAAGTCAGTTACGTCTCTGCGTTCCCACTGCAACAAGGGATCAGGCGACATCGCCAAAGAGAATAATCAGGACTCTCTACCTCCAGCCATTTAAGCAGGATGCACTGTAAGGCTATCGTTACTGTCCACTGGAGGAAAGCTGCAGTTCCTGGTCGTCGAGGGGAAAAGTGAAGAGGAACCCCAAATAGGAGTAAAGGGGAATGGTGGATGCGTATCTGCCAGATCCGTTCCACAAAAAGAAAAATGGCTTCTCAAAAAGCCTGAATGGCAGAACAGGACCAAAACATATGACCCAAGCCTGCTTCAGGAGCAGCACAGCGGAGACTGGCAGCAGTTTCTCTAAACCCAGAGAGGTAAGCCCTTTTAGGGGAGATATACAGTCTTAAGACCAATTTGTAATGCTGTTCCCAATAAGTAGTATATTTACTAAACCATGGTAAGTTTTTCCCATTAATATGTACTGTGGCAAACTCTCCACAATAATGTTTGAAAACTGAAAGGCATTTGAAAGTAAACAGATTCCACGCTTATATACATTACCATGTTTACACAATACCTGTTAGAACAGAAACAATTAACTACACCTGTAGAAATGAAAGGTCGATATTCAGCCATTGGAGATCAATGTTTTGCTGATCATCACAGGCATTATACCCGGCTCTAACACTGAATTTCCAAGCTTACAGAGCCAGCAAAACCATAGCCGATTAAGTGCCATTTTCAGCACTTAACCAGCTATGGCAAACCACATAGACAAGAACTGACATTTATGCTGAATATCGGCACTTAACTGGTCAAGTGATGATTCTACCCTTGAACATCCCCAAAATAGCTGGTTTTGAGTTTGGTGGTTAAGTGCTGCCAAATATGAGTGCTTAGCCCCGCACAAGTGATTTAACTCACCTGGAGTTGTTTCTAGACAATTTAATTACATTACATTACATTATGAATTTCTATTCCGCCATTACCTTGCAGTTCAAGGCGGATTACAAAAGAATTATCCAAGATGTATTACAACAAGAACTTACAAAAAAAAAAAATATTGGTCATTTTCAAAAAGAGTAAGAAATGGGTAAGGTTATTTGTTTGGGGTAGTTGGCTTTAGTGAGAGGTGGAGTTTGAGACTTGCGATATTATTTCTTTTTTCAGAGTTTTCTTGAAGAGTATGGTCTTTATTTCTTTTCTAAAAGTCTTGTAGTCGAGGGATGCCGTCAGTAGATTGGCGATTTGGTTGTCTAGTTTGGCTGCTTGAGTGGCCAGGAGGCCATCATATATAGTTTTTTCTGTTTGACCTCCTTAATTGGGGGGTATGAGAATGGGGTGTGAGTTTTCCTATGTCTGGTTGCGGTGTTGTGGATGAGGCGGTTATTCAGGTAGTTTGGACTGTCTCCGTATAAAGTATTAAATAGTAGGCAGTAGAATTTAAATTGTATTCTTGCTGGGATCGGAAGCCAATGTGATTGGAGATATGCTTCTGTAATGTGATCATGTTTCTTTAATGAGTAGATGAGTCTTAGTGCTGTGTTTTGGATAGTTTGTAATTGTTTTGTTATGGTTGTAGGTCATGGGAGGTAGAGGATATTACAGTAGTCAAGTAGGCCTAGTATTAAGGACTGAACTATGAGCTGGAATTGAGTTTTCTCGAATAATTTCCGAACTTGTCTTAAGTTTCTCATGACTAAGAATGACTTTTGTATTGTTTTATTGATTTGCGGTTGCATGGTGCAGCATCTGTCGATAGTTATTCCTAGCAGTTTTAGGCTGGTTTGTATGGGGTAGTTGATTGCGTTGATTTCAATGCTGGTTATGGTTGGTATTTTGTTGTTTTCTAGGAGGATGAATTTCGTTTTATCTGGGTTCAATTTCAGTTTGTGATCTTTCATCCAGGTTGCTATTGATTTTAGTGTTTGGTATATTGTGTTCGTCATGGAGAGTTCAGGTTGATCGAAGGGTATGAGATTGGTAATGTCATCGGCATAGCTGTAGGAGGTTATGCCTTGTTTGTCCAGGTGAGAGCTGAGGGAGGCTGTATAGAGATTGAAGAGAGTCGAGGATAGAGGGGATCCTTGGGGAACTCCACAGGGGTTTGACCAAGGCTCAGATTTTTGTTTGTCTGATTTTACTCTATAGGTTCTTGATTTAAGGAATCCTTCAAACCATGTGTATACTTTATCTGTGATACCTATTGTATCCAGGATTTGTAGTAGAATATTATGGTCCACCAAGTCGAATGCAGCGGTAAGGTCTAGCTGTATGAGCATCATTTTTTTTCCTGTGCTGAGATGTTGTCTGGCTGTGTCCAAGAGAGATCCTAGTAGTGTTTCCGTGCTGAAGTTGTTTCTGAAGCGGGATGGAGTATGTTATGGTTTTCTAGGTAATTGGAGAGGAATTTGGCAACTAGTCCTTCTATTATTTTGACGTAGAGTGGAATAGAGGCAATGGGTATGTAGTTGGCTGTTTGGTCTATCGGTCCTTTGGGGTCTTTGAGGATCGGGGTGATGATGATTTTGCTGAGGTTGGTAGGGTAGTGGCCGTTTATTAGCAAGATTTATATCCAGTTTAGAAGAGCGCGGAATTTTGTGCTGGATGTTTTTAGGAGATGTGGTGGACAGTTGTTGAGGTCACAGGATGCATGGCTGTATTTTTTGTAGTATTTGTTGAATTCGGGCCATTGTATGTTGGGGAATTGAGACCATATTCTATCTGCTGCAGTAGAATCTCTATCTAAGGGGAGAATTGTGAATTCGTTAGGATGGGTAGAGGTGTCATTGAGGGTAGCTTTTGTATTGGTAATTTTATTTTGGAAGTGTTCTGCTAATAGAGTGGCTGAGGGGGGGGGTAGTATTGTTAGTGGTCAGGTAGGTGTCGGTGTCGGTTAGGGTTTTTAGAATTTGGAATAGTTTTTTGGTGTCTTGGGTTTCAGTGCCTATTAGGTTGGTGTAGTGTGCTTTTCTCTTGTCCTTTAATTGTGATTTGTATTGTTTGTTGATTTTTTTCCAGGCGGATTTTGTATGATCCGAGTTCGATTTTCTCCATTTTCTCTCTAGTCGTCTATATTGTCTTTTGAGTTGTAGCAGTTCGGAGTCGAACCATTTATCTGATCTCCTGCTGGGTCTGGATTTGGTTTGCAGTGGGGCTAAATTATCAAGGGTGTTGGAGCATAGTCTTTCCCAATGTAAGATGAAGTCCTCGGGGTTGTTTTCTAGAATAGTTTCATCTATTTTAGATCAGAATATGGAGGGTTCAATGTGTTTGCTTGAGGTGTATGTTACTTTATTGAGTTTTGTTATAGTTTTTTTGTTGTTTTTGGTCCAGTTGATGTTGAAAGTGTAGGTGTAGTGATCTGACCAGATAGATCTGGACCATGTTCCGTTAGATGTATGAATTTCTGTTAAGGATGGTTGGTGGGTCATGAAGGCTGCAATATCAAGTTGGTGGCCTTTTTCATGAGTTGTTTGTGGATTTAGCATTTGGAAGGATAAGGCTTTGAGAAATGAGAGAAAGTTGTCTACTTGTTTGGATGATTGATCATCTAGGTGTAGATTTAGGTCTCCTAGGAATAGGTTGTAGGTTGCTATTAGTGAGTTTTGGTATATGAAGTCTTCCACTTCGGTTCTTGCTAAAGACCAGTTTCCCGGTGCTATGTAGCAGTTCATGCAGTTTAGTGTGTCTTTTAGTGTGGTACTTGAGAGTTGGCAAGCTAAAAGGTCCATGTACGGGTTAGATGTTTTCTCAATTATATTAAGGGTTAGATCTTGTTTGATTAAGATTGCTAGGCCTCCGCCTCTTTTTTTTTTCTCTGCAGACCACTGTAATTTTGTATCCTTGTGGGCAGACTTCAGTTTTTCTGGGGTCTGAGTGATTTTCTGGGGTCTGAGTGAGGTTAGCCAGGTTTCTGTGAGGAAAAGAAAGTCCAGGTTGTCTTGTGTTATCCAGGTTTTTATAAGCTCTGTTTTTGGACCTAGCGCTCTGATATTTAAGTAGGCGCATTTCAGTGTGGATATCTCTGTGTGATAGTTGTGGGTTGTGTTTGGATATATAAGTTATTTGGTGTGCCGGTGTGGTTTAGTCTTAAGTGTGTGTTGGTCTTCTTCCCCATGCTGTGGTAATGGAGTGTAGAGTGTTAGATTGTAGGTTTGAGTTTCTGTCACTTGATGTTCTCCTATTTTGGAAGAGAGATTTATTTATATCTGTAGCAAGTGTAGGGAGGAGGTTATTTGCTGCTATCTTCCCGCTGGCTAAAAGAAGGATTAACAGTATGAAGTGCTGGGCTCGTGAGATTAGCTTCATTTTGGGGGGTTTTTTGTTTGTTTGTTTGGTGGTTGGTGGTTGGTGAAAGGTGGTAGAAGGGTCTTTGGTGGTTTGGCTGCTGTTTTTCGGTTGGTTTTACGTTTGGTAGTGTTGTGGGGTGGATCGCTTCTTGTTCGCTTCACAAAGGTGCTATGAGCGTCTTAGACAGCGTGCTGTTAGGCGCTGAATCTTTTATTGGTTTAGCGTAGTCCCGTCGGGAGGGGGGAGGGGCGGAGTGCGCTCCCATGGCGGCAAGCCTCCCTGCCTGCTCCTGGGTCCAGCGATGTTGCCAAAGTGAGTTTCAAACGAGAAACAAGAAGTAAACAGAAACACGGGTGCTGAGAGACTTCCTGAGCCTTCCAACTGGCTCAATCACTTTGAATATCAACCCCATAGTTAATTTTTTGTGGTAACAGCTTGCCTTAGAGTTAATTCAATTACTATAACATATATTAACTTTTGGGTTTCCCTTCCTGCCTCTTTTCCATCCCTTCCCTGCATTTAGGTAAAATTCTACATTGGGTGGTGGTAGTTGTGGTAGTGGTGGGAGTTCTGCCTACAAAGTCATGTGTGCATATTATGCTATTTTAAATTGTGATTCAGATGTAACTTTTACTACAGTTTCTTTACTTCCTGTTAGTTACAATTCTGAATGTTATTGGGCATTCTCTTTGCATTGTTATTGGTCATTCTTTGCATTGTTATTGGTCATTCTGTTAACTCCTCATTGACAAAGACCAACGCCGATTTTTAGAAAAGGGTTCCAGAGGTGATACAGGAAATTATAGACTGGTGAGCTGAGCAAAATGGTAAAGACTATTATAAAGAACAAAATGACAAAACGTATACAACATCATGGATTAATGAGACAGAGCCAACTTGATTTAGTCAAGGGAAATCTTGCCTCACCAATCTACTACATTTCTTTGAAGGGGTAAATGAACATGTGGATTTGTGTCAACAGCAAATTTAATTATCTCACTAGTTATTCCTACCTCTAGATCATTAATAAATATGTTAAAAAGCAGTGGTCCCAGCACAGACCCTTGGGAAACTCTTAAGTTTAATCACATCTTCTTTTCCCCTTCTTCTCTAGAATGTGTGGTAATTGGCCTGTTTTCTGTTTACTATGGGAATTTCAGACAGCTTGTCTTCCTTAGCAAACTTAGCACTGCAGCATGCTATAAGCAATGAGCATGCAAATTACTGCCACCTTAAAATTGCAGCCATAATCCACAGCTCATTGCTAAAATCGCCCTTTTTGTCAGTGCCTGAGTGGTGATTGGCTCAAGGAGCAGCGTTCTGTAAGCACATTTTAATCTACTTACTTAAGGAGAAGAGGTGAACCGCGGCGCAGGCAGGCAGCGTGGGGTAGGCAAGACCTAGCTCCGCCCACCCCCTGCGCATCACCAACTCCGCGACTCGGCTCCCCCTTAAAGGGGAGAGTTGCAGAACAAACGTTGTAGCTGGAAAAGGAGACAGAAACCGGAGCAGCGTTCTGTAAGCACATTTTAATCTACTTACTTAAGGAGAAGAGGTGAACCGCGGCACAGGCAGGCAGCGTGGGGTAGGCGAGACCTAGCTCCGCCCACCCCCTGCGCGTCACCAACTCCGCGACTCGGCTCCCCCTTAAAAGAGAGAGCGCCAACGGCGCACGGCTGTTCGGCGCGCAGCAAGAGCGCCTTTGCGAAGACGCCTTAAGAGAGAGACACGAAGGAAGGACAACAACTTAATTTAACAAACTCAGACGGTTGGTAGGGACAAAGGCAAGGAAACTAATTGGTAGGAGGACTCGCTGATACTTATTGGTGCAGAGGGACAATACATATATACATATACAGCAGGCAGCTTCGTGGTGGAACAGGTTATGAGCAACAACGGAAACCAGAAGATGTGCTTTCCAGTCTTCTGCACCGGCTGCAGTATGTATGAGTACCTCCCTTCGGGGACTTCGGCATACATTTGCAGCCGGTGCAGGGAGCTGGAAAGCCTGAAACAGCAAGTCTGGCTGCTGGAGGGAACAGTGAAGGAACTGGAAGAACTGCTCACCAATAAAGAGGCAAATCACGCACATGGGAGGTCGATTGAAGAGTCTAGCAATAGTGTGGTGATTCAAGAATTGGAGAGATACATCGAAGAAGCCCACCATCAGATTGTGGAGACCTCAGGGCTTGAGAGCAGCATCCAAATAACCCAGGAAGGAGGAGAATTTGAAGAAGAAAGGGGAATCAATCCAATCAGCACAGAAGACAGACCATCTGAGGATATGATGCAGATGACAGAAGATATGACTTACGCTGAGGATACAGACTTAAGACCCCCAAGGAACCTCCAACTAAAGAAGATTGGGATTATAGTCGGAGATTCTATAATAAGAAATGTGGACAGCCACATTGCGGGAGGAAGAGAAGATAGAATGGTCACCTGCCTGCCTGGAGCAAGAGTGAAGGATGTGGCCAACAGGATCACCAGGATTTTAGATGGAGCAGGAGGAAAGGATACGGCTGTGCTTATCCATGTAGGAACCAACGATGTTTGCGGGCGGAAGTATGACAGGGAAGATATGAAAGACCAGCTTCGCTCACTGGGATGGAAGCTAAAGGTTAGGGAGGTGAAGGTGGCTTTCTCGGAAATTCTTCCGGTTCCGAGAGCGGACGAAAGGAGACAGGATGAACTGAGAGCTGTGAACGTCTGGATGAGGCATTGGTGCAAGGAGGAGGGATTCGACTTCGTGCGAAACTGGACAACATTCTGGGGAAAAAGCGGGCTCTATAGAAAGGATGGGCTGCACCTCGCAAAGCAGGAAGCGAGGGTCCTGGCTGAGAATATAAAGAAGTCCATTGAGAAGGCTTTAAACTAAAGTTCGGGGGAGAGCCGACAGTCGACAACCGGTCGATGGCACGGACACCAGGATATCCTGTTGAGGTAACTCCAAGCAATCACTCTGATATACGGCAAGAACCGGAGGATACTTCAAAAACCGATGAAGAAGATCAAATGGATACAAAAAAGGATGTGAGGGCATGTAAATCCAGTAAATTAGTGCAGTTTAAATGTATGTACACCAATGCCAGAAGCTTAAGAAACAAAATGGGCGAGCTGGAAGAATTAGCAAGTAGAGAACAACTCGATATCATAGGAATAACAGAAACATGGTGGAATGAAGAGAATGAATGGGACACGGCATTGAAAGGATATAGACTATATAGAAGAGATAGGATCGGGCAAAAAGGGGGGGGGTATTGCCCTGTATGTCCAAGAAGACATAGAGTCGGTTAGTGAAGGAGATACAGAAGTAAATGGTAAACTAGAGTCACTCTGGATAAAGATTCCAGGACGAAAAGAAGCAGATACACGAATTGGTCTTTATTATAGACCTCCGGGACAGACCGAGGTAACAGACATTGAAATGATGGAGGAAATTACTCAGAGAAGTAAATCGGGAAATACAACGATCATGGGGGACTTCAACTTTCCGGGGATCAACTGGAAATTGGCAACGTCAAACTGCAGTAGGGAGTTAAAATTCCTTGAAATGTTAAGTGATTGCTTCCTTGAACAAATGGTAAGAGATTCGACAGGAGGAAATGCAATCCTGGATTTGGTCATAAATGGCATTGCTGGAAGAGCAGCAAATGTAGAAGTTACGGCCCTCTAGGGACTAGCGATCACAATATGATCAATTTTACCATTGGCAACGGAAAAGAGAAACCAATCAAGACTAAAACCACGACCTTCAACTACAAAAAAGGAAATTATAACAGCATGAGAACTTTGGTTAGAAAACGGCTAAAGAAGGGCATAGCAGACATCCAAACAGTTGAACAAGCATGGTCTCTACTGAAGAACACCATCATAGAAGCACAGAATCTACACATTCCGAAGATAACCAAAGGAAGGAGTAAAAAGAAAAATGGTGAACCAGCTTGGTTATCCAAAGAGGTAAAAGATGCAGTGAGGGAGAAGAGGAACTCGTTTAAAATATGGAAACGAGAAAAAACGATGGAAGCCTGGAACTGTCACAAAATTGACCAAAAAAAGTGTCACAAAGTGGTAAGAGACGCTAAAAAAATCTACGAGGAGAAGATAGCGCAGGAGGACAAAAACTTCAAGCCCTTTTTTAGATATATAAAGGGAAAGAAACCAGCTAGAGAGGCGGTAGGACCTCTCGATGATCATGGAAAGAAAGGGTCAATTAAAGATGATAAACAGGTTGCTGACAGGTTAAACACATTCTTTGCCTCAGTCTTCACCAAGGAGGACACTTCAATAATGCCGGACACAGGGAAGATATTCACAGGGGCTACAGAGGAAAACCTAACAACAGTGAAGGTGATGTTGGACATGATTTACTCCCAGATTGACAAATTAAAATGCGACAAATCCCCTGGACCGGATGGAATTCACCCGAGAGTATTAAAGGAACTTAAGGAGGAAATTGGCGAACTATTACTAATAGTGGCTAACATGTCAATTAGAACTGGACAAATACCAGAAGACTGGAGGATAGCAAATGTCATCCCAATTTTCAAAAAGGGATCAAGAGGGGATCCAGGAAACTACCGACCTGTGAGCCTCACATCGGTTCCAGGGAAAATAGTTGAAACACTAATCAAAGAGAACATCGTACAACACTTGGAAGATCATAATCTAATAAGGGATAGTCAACACGGTTTCAGGAAAGGGAAATCATGTTTGACAAACTTACTACAATTCTTCGAGAAAGTGAACAAACAAATGGATCGTGGGGAACCAGTGGATATAATTTACTTGGACTTTCAGAAAGCGTTTGATAAAGTCCCTCATGCAAGGCTTATGAAGAAACTAATAAGCCATGGAATTGGAGGAGAAGTACACAGATGGATGGGCAAATGGCTTGAAAACAGAAGGCAACGGGTTAGCATAAATGGGAAATTCTCGGACTGGGAGAAAGTGACTAGCGGCGTGCCCCAAGGCTCGGTTCTTGGGCCTATCTTGTTCAATATTTTTATAAACGACCTGGAAGAGGGTACAACATGCAATATAATAAAGTTTGCAGATGATACAAAACTATGTCAGGCGGTTGGCTCTCTAAGGGATTGCGAGGACCTCCAGAAAGATCTGAACAAGCTGGAAACATGGGCGATAAAGTGGCAGATGAATTTTAATGTAAACAAATGCAAGGTGATGCATCCAGGAAGCAAAAACAAGGAATATGAGTACAAGATGTTGGGGGTTAAATTAGTAAAAAGCGAGCAGGAAAGGGATTTGGGGTACTGATTGACAGTACCCTAAAACCATCGGCACAATGTGCGGCAGCGGCGAAGAAAGCGAACAGGATGTTGGGCATAATTAAGAGGGGGATTACGAGTAGAACGGAAGAGGTCATGATGCCACTTTATAGAACAATGGTCCGACTGCACTTAGAATACTGTGTCCAACACTGGTCTCCATACCTTAAAAAAGATATTACTCTGCTGGAAAAAGTGCAGAGGCGAGCCACGAAAATTATCAAAGGAATGGAAAATTTGACTTACAAAGATCGACTCAGGAAGCTGGGGTTGTTTACCCTCGAGAAGAGAAGACTAAGAGGAAATTTGATAGAGACTTTTAAAATATTAAAAGGATTTGATAAAATAGACCAAAAAGAAGCATTACTGAAATATTCTGATGTGACGAGGACAAGAGGACATAGACTGAAACTGAGTGGTAGCAGTTTTAGGACAAATGTCAGGAAATTCTGTTTCACACAGCGCGTGGTAGGTGCTTGGAATGCACTCCCGGAGGAGGTTGTGGAAGAGACTACTGTACTGGGATTCAAGCGCAAGTTGGATGCACACCTTCTTGCATATCATATGGAGGGATACGGTAAATCCGGGTCTCCAAAAAGGAGTACCTAAATGGGCCGCCGCGTGTGCGGATCGCCGGACTAGATGGACCTCGGTCTGATCCAGTGAGGGCGTTTCTTATGTTCTTATGTTCTTATTTAAAAAAGGGAAAGAAAAACAAACCCATCAGCATTTTGTATCAGCCTCATGAAATGATACGTTGACAAACTGTCCCTACAAGTGTGTTCATTCTGCTGCCCCTTGATATCTCTCCTCTCTCCTTATACATCAGGGGTGTCACATACCCTCATTGAGGGCCGCAAGCCAGTCGGGTTTCCCCCAATGAATATGCATGAGATCTATTTGCATGCACTGCTTTCATTGTATGCTAATAGATCTCTTGCATATTCATTGGGGAAATCCTGAAAACCCGACTGGATTGCGGCCCTCGAGGAAGGACTTTGACACCTCTGTTATATATCTACCAGAGAACTCCGTTCCTCAGATGAGCCACTCTTAGCTTTACCCTTCTCCTCCACTGCCAATTCCAGACCTTGTTCCTTTCATCTAGCTGCCCCTAATGCCTGGAATAAATTACCCGAGTTTGTCCACCAAGCCCCTTTCCTTCCCTTGTTTAAAAGCAGACTGAAAACCCACCTTTTTGATATAGTCTTCAATGCTTAACCCTACTCCTCAGCCCCCCCAACCCAGCCAGCTTAACCATTTCCCTTAACTGTATCCATGACATCCTGTTTGTCTGTCTTGACTGTTTAGATTGTAAGCTCTTTTGAGCAGGGACTGTTTTCATTTTCTCTGTGACTCTGTACAGCGCTACATAAGTCTGGTAGCACTATAGAAATAATTAATAATAGTAGCAGTAGTATAATACAAGACCCAACCCTTCCTCTCTGAGCACGTCACCAAAGGGTTTCAAAGGAGAGATGTGTTTCTGGGGTATAGGAGGGTAGGAGGAGGGGGCTTATGTGTTTCTGAAGGGGGTTGGGAAGGAGGGAGGGAGAAATGGATAGTAGAGGTCACCAGCATCCTTTAGGTGGGTGCTGGTCAATGTTCAGCCATAGCCCACCTAAGCCTCGCCTGGTTTAAATTACAAGTACAGTCAGGCCCACTGATTTACTTAAACAGTAGTTAACCATAAACCTTTCAAAGGATTATAGGGCATCTTCCTAGCTGCAAGAATGATTGTGAAATGAATAATAGCTCTCGCTAATATCTTTTGAAAAGTTTGAAAACTGCTGGGACATATGACACATATCAATTCTCTCAGCAAAAGTTGCCATTCACTTATTATTTACCAAGTGGGGAACAAACTGCAGGTGGAGGTGAATAGGGCTGACCGCTTAGGTTTTAGAAATGACGTAGAGGCTGACTTCCTGCCTTTATGAATAGGTCATTGAATGCAAAAACCAGCTGCTAAACTAGAAAAAGCAATTACAACTCAACATATATGATTCTCTTGTTTTCAGCGTATACGTTCCATGCTCTCTTTTTTTTTATGTGTTGCTTAACCATCATTAAACGTGACTAAATCAAATCCCCTGCAGTGAAACTGTATTTTTCCTATTTACACAGGTTACTAAGAAACGTCAGCAAAGATATGTTATTACAACTTTGGGAATGATCCCATTCTTGGTATGCCTCCAAATCAAACATTTGATTTCACAGAAAAAAGGCAATATATGGACAGTTAGCAATTTTGATTATGACTAGCAAGCAGGCGAGAGGTGCCACAAAGAACTATTCAAGGAAGGAATCCTTAAAGCATGACCTATAGAGAATCACTAATTCTGATAGAGGAGATGCTCTTTTCTTTCTTAAGGTTCCCTGAAATTCTTTGCTGAATTTGAGAAGGAAAGATAGATAATTATCAAAATCAATTAACAATTTGAGTTTTGGAGCTTTAGCAGCTTTGTGCAGTTTAGATTTTAAAAAATAAATAACTAAAGCAGCAGAAGCTTAGCAGGGTTTAAAAAAGGTTTGGATATTTTTCCCAAAAGAGAAGTCCATAGGCCATTATTGAGATAGCTTGGGGAAATCCACTGCTTGTTCCTAGGATAAGCAGCATAAAATCTGTTTTATTACTTGGGATCTAGCTAGGTACTTGGGACCTGGGTTGGCCACTGTTGGAAACAGGATACTGGGCTTGCTGGACCTTCAGTGTATCCCAGTATGGCAATTCTTAAGTGAGCCAAGTATAGGATGATTAAGCCATTGTGACATCACTGATGAGGTTGGCTTTTAGGCACTGGTGGAATAAGGCATTATGACATCACAATCTCAGCTCTGGAATGTTGCTTCTCTTTGGGTTTCTGCCAGTTACTTGGTACCTGGGTTGGCCACTGTTGGAAACAGGATACTGGGCTTGATATCCCAGTATGGCAATTCTTATATTCTTAAATGTATATAATAGACTGAAGCCAAAATGAAAACAGACCAGAATTTAGTGGCTTTTTTTTTTTTTTTTTCAAAACTGTGCTAGGCATTAATTTCCAAAACACAGAGAGACACCGGAGCCATACACCTATATAAATATTGGGAATGAGCCATAAAGTAAGAGCCAGGGTTAAATGATGACAGTCATGTTTCAGCACATGAACTGAATTTCGTCAGCCTGTGTTGCAATAGGAGTTAACCGGACTCCATATTTTAGTATAGGAACTCATGGCCTTGTGTTTTTCCACTATAACGCTTTCATATTGTACTGTAAGGCATAGCGTATTCCACCATGTGTTGTAGTTCACCTTAGACATGTCTTTCCAGCAATGTAATATATTTTTAAGGGCTAGAAATATCAATATGTTGAGCAGACGTGCGTTGTGATCAGCCAGTGAATGCAGGAGTCCATGATGACCTAGTATAATAATGCGTAGACTCAGAGATTCTGATATGTTTAGGATTTTAGAAATAGTTTCCCATGCTTTAGTCTAATAATTCACTAAGGGCTCCTTTTGCTAAGCTGCGATAGCGTTTATAGCGCGCACAGAATTGCCCCGCACGCTAAACCCACGCTACGCAGCGAGAACTAATGCCAGCTCAATGCTAGCATTAGCGTCTAGTGCACGTGGCAATTCTGAGCACGCTAAGCGCCTGCTAAAAACGCTATCGCAGCTTAGTAAAAGGAGCCCCAAGTGTGCACAATCATAGATCATATGCGTTAAAGTGCCCTCCTGCAAGTTACAAGACCAACACATGAGAGAAAGTCCAGTTGAGAGTTTTGCTACCTTAATTGGGGTCCAGTTAGTTCTATGCAACAGAAAGAATATAGATTGAAGAACGCTGGCAGATCGAGAGGATTTAAACAAATTTTTCCAGACTGCCTGCCAAATTTCATCCTCTAAGTCTGAAATATTCTAATCACAAAATATAAAATAAATTTAGTTTTTTTCTGCCTTTTGTTGTCTGGTAATTTTATTCTTCAAATTACATTGGTCTCAGACTTTGGTTTTGGTTCCTTCTGTCTTCATCGTGGCATGGCTAGCTTCTAAAGGTAAAAGAGGCGCAAGAGGAGCTAGGGGGGAGATGCCGAGTCTGACACAGGCGTAATTTTTTTTACCACAGGAGCAAGAATTTTCACCGCTCCCACGGGGCGGTGAAAGGTCTTGTCCCCATTCCTGTGGTAAAACAGTTGTAAATGTCTCCATCCCTGTGGATTTACCGCGGTGACCACAGTTTACCGCGGTAAGCGGTCCCCATGTCATTCTCTATTCCCTATATAAGAGGCTCGCTTTTGTCCAGAATTTAGAACATACTATGTCTGCCTTTAAGATGTGTGTGTCTTCATATATCGATATATTAATAAGCAATTGTTAAACAGAGCACAAGCTAGTGTTTGTTTCCACAATATAACTATAGGAATCTCCAAATCAAAATTCAGCATATTGAAATTACCTATCAATAGCATTTCTTTTAGAACAAATTTGTGAATGTCTTTGTTTACTACTGTATCTATTTGTTCTGTCTGTATATCACACTGGTATAAATAGATAGAAACATGATGGCAGATAAAGGCCAAATGGCCCATCCAGTCTGCCCATCCGCAGTAACCATTATCTCTTCCTCTCTCTAAGAGATACCATGTGCCTATCCCAGGCTTTCATGAAATCAGACACAGTCTCTGTGTCTACCACCTTTACCGGGAGACTGTTCCACGCATCTACCACCCTTTCAAGATTAATTTTAGGTCATTAGGAACCCACTGTCATTTGGTATGCTTAAAGGACATAATGTTAAATAGGGAACTGCTTAAGCAGAAGAAATTAGCGATCACGCCTGCCTCTGAAGAGAGCCCAGAAAAAAAAGCTGGTAAATGCCAGAGAGGTGGGAGATGGGGATTTGGGGACATTAGTGGAACAGTACTTTTATAAAAATAGGGATCAGAAGTAAAAGGATTGGGAAGCACCAGAAGGGACACAGTACTTAAAATATATATATATATATATAGATATATATATATAGATATATATCTATATATCTATATATATATATCTATATATATAGATAGATAGATATATCTCTAATATAATAAAATGCTAGGCCGCGCATGCGCACTCTAAAGTCGTGTTCCCTGATCTGTCGCGGACATGAGAGTGCGCATGCGCGCTTAGTACGTCACCACACCTCGTGCCGCTGCAGACCCCACACTCGCAACTCGCCTTCGTTCTAGGGCGCTTACACAGTTGATGCAGGGGAGTTACAATTTGGGGGGCGTTAACTAGTGAGGCGAAGGGGAGAAAATTGAGGAAGGGGGAGAATTGAGGATTACTAGAAGGGAAGAAGAAGTTTAGGGTTGGTTACTTGATAGGGTCATTGGAGAGATATTAGTAGAGGACCACTCACTAGTTTCACTGATTCTCTTCAAAGACCCTGTGCAGCGATCTGCTTCTACCACAGGCTTTGCAGCTCAGCCCCAACTTCCTGTGACTAGAGCAGCCTTCCCTTTCACTGGAGCCTACCAAAGTCTCAGCACTGGAAAGAGGGAATTCATGGAGAGCTATAGTGGGCTAAACTCTGAAAAATATTGTATCCATCCTTTTAGCTTTAAGACAAGTCATATACAACTTTTTAGAATCCTGAAAAAATCCAGATAATTTGTAGTCCTAGCATTTTGAATCGTGAGCACATTTGACAGGGTTCCCCCCCACCTGAGGCACGTGCCTAGTTTGCCTATGCCTTAATCTTTTTTCCGCTGGTCAATATTCAAAATGATTTAACCCTCTAAACTGCTGTTTATTTGTTTGTTTAAAGTAGATGAACAGGGAGGCTCCAGAATTAGCCTGGCTAAATTAGGACTAAGAGCTGGAACATTACTCAAGGGGTGTGCCATGAATGACAGAAGCCTAATTTGCATCTGCCCTGAATTCTAACCAAGCAGTTATGGAAAGTAGTTATGAGAAGCCTTTCCACACTCTAGAATCTAATGCACACAAATCTTCATGCACAATACATCTGGAAATTCACAGGGTGGCACTGCTGTTCTACTTTTCATTTTGCCTGACTATACCTATATCTGAGTTAGGAAGCTGCAAATCTCTAATTTCCCCTATTTTCTGGAGATAAAGGTTTATGAGATCATTATGTGTGCATGTGTATCCCTAACATCTTTTTTTGTTTGTTATTGTATCTGTATCAGATTTTCTGGATATGTTAGATCAGTGGTCTCAAACTCAAACCCTTTGCAGGGCCACATTTTGGATTTGTAGGTACTTGGAGGGCCTCAGAAAAAAAAATAGTTAATATCTTATTAAAGAAATGACAACTTTGCATGAGGTAAAACTCTTTATAGTTTATAAATCTTTCTTTTTGGCTAAGTCTTAATAATAATATTGTAATTTATGCTAAAGAGACATGATCAAGAAACTGTTTTATTTTACTTTTGTGATTATGATAAACATACTGAGGGCCTCAAAATAGTACCTGGCGGGCCGCAAGTTTGAGACCACTGTGTTAGAGGGACATAGGGGACAATTCTATTGCTTGGTGCCACAATGGGATGCACTTAGGACCAGATTCTGCATAGGACACCTACATTAGGTGCTGCTAGGCGCCCAATTAAAGACGCCTAGTGATACCCAACTGGAATTAGCGCACAACTTTTTATTTAAGTTGGTTTGGTAATTGATTGTGCCAGTTAACAGCCAATCAAAAAATAAATATTAAATTGAAAAGAGTTTGGCACCTAACTCAGGACGCTTAACAATACCTATGTCGAGGTGCTCTCTGGTGCCTAACCAAACTTTTCTGAAAGTAGGCATGGTTAGGGGCAGAGAATAGCTGTGGTTAACTTAGGCATTGCTAGGCATCTAAGTTAGGTGCCTATAAAATAGGCCAAGTAACATCTGGTATAATATACCAGTGCCTACTTCTAGGACGTCTATCGAAACCTAAGCCGCTTAAGCACCGTTAGACGTGATTCTGTACACAGCACCTAGTGGTTGATTGACAATGGTGCCAAACGTAGCATAGGAGTTAAGCACCATTTATAGAATCAGCCTCTTTCTCCCTGATGTAATCCAATGACCTTAATTAAACTCTCCTCAGCTCTGAAGTGAGTCCAGGAAATACTGAGGGAGCTCAGAGAGGTTCTGGCGGGTCCTATTAAAGACTTATTCAACAAATCTCTGGAGACGGGAGTGGTTCCTGGGGATTGGAGGAGAGCAGATGTGGTCCCTATTCACAAAAGTGGTCACAGAGATGAAGCGGGAAACTAAGCCTCACTTCGGTTGTTGGAAAAATAATGGAAGTGTTGCTGAAAGAAAGGATAGTGAACTTCTTAGAATCTAGTGGGTTACAGGATCTGAGGTAACATGGCTTTACAAAAGGTAAATATGCCAAATGAACCTGACTCATAGGAGGCTCTTGAACAAACTTGAAGGGCTGAAGTTAAGACCCAAAGTGGTGAACTGGATTAGAAACTGGCCGTCGGACAGATGCCAGAGGGTGGTGGTTAATGAAAGTCGCTCGGAGGAAGGAAAGGTGAGTAGTGGAGTCTCTCAGGGTTTGGTGCTGGGGCCGATCCTGTTCAATATGTTTGTGAGGGACATTGTTGAAAGGTTATAAGGAAAAATTTGCCTTTTTGCGGATGATACCAAGATTTGTAACAGAGTAAACACCGAAGAGGGAGTGAAAAATATGAAAAAGGATCTACAAAAGTAAGAGGAATGGTCTAATATCAGGCAAATTAAAATTCAATGCAAAGACATGCAGAGTAATGCATATGGGGATTAATAATCGGAAGGAGCGTATATGCTGGGAGGTGAGAAGCTGATATGCACGGACGGGGGGAGGGACCTTGGGGTGATAGTGTCCAAAGATCTAAAGGCAAAAAAACAGTGTGACAAGGCAGTGGCTGCTGCCGGAAGGATGCTGGGCTGTATAAAGAGAGGCATAGCCAGTAGAAGGAAGAAGGTGTTGATGTCCCTGTTCAGGTCATTGGTGAGGACCCACTTGGAGTATTGTGTTCAGTTTTGGAGATCCTATCTGGCGAAGGATGTAAGAAGAGTTGAAGTGGTCCAGAGGAGGGCGACAAAAATGATAGGAGGTTTGTGCCAGATGATGTATGAGGAGAGACTGGAAGCCCTGAATATGTATACTCTAGAGCAGGGGTGTCCAATCTGCGGCCCCGTGAAGTATTTTGTGCGGCACCGGCCAAGGGTGATGCAGTGTTTTCCTCTGCTGCCTCTGGGTGTTTACAGTCTTGCCGGCTCCCTCCTCTGTCTTGCTGCAGCGTTTGCACATTTATGCGGCTCCAGAAACATTTTTTTTGGCCAATGCGGCTCAGGGAAGCCAAAAGGTTGGACACCCTTGCTCTAGAGGAAAGGAGGGACAGGGGAGATATGATTCAGACGTTCAAATACTTGAAAGGTATTAACATAGAACAAAATCTTTTCCAGAGAAAGGAAAATGGTAAAACCAGAGGACATAATTTGAGGTTGAGGGGTGGTAGATTCAAGAGCAATGTTAGGAAATTCTACTTTACGGAGAGGGTGGTGGATGCCTGAAATGCGCTCCCGAGAGAAGTGGTGGAGAGGAAAACGGTGACGGAGTTCAAAGAAGCGTGGGATGAACACAGAGGATCTGAATCATAAAATAATAGTAAATATTGAAGAACTAAAGCCAGTACTGGGCAGACTTGCACAGTCTGTGTCTGTATATGGCCTTTTGGTTGAGGATGGGCCTGGGAGGGCTTCAATGGCTGGGAAGGTGTAGATGGGCTGGAGTGAGCTTTGATGGAGACTTCAGCAGTTGGAACCCAAGAACTGTACCGGGTAGAGCTTTGGATTCTTGCTCAGAAATAGCTAAGAAGAAAATTTTTTTTAAAAAAAGATTTAAATTGTGGGGCTTGGGTATGGCTTGAGGGGGGTGGTTGGGGTATGTGGTGTGCGCATTAGGGGGGCGGAAGGGTTAAAGGGGGGGAGAAATTAAAACCTACCTGTTGTACTTTTGTTTTCTCGAACTTGTGTTACTGATTTGCTGTGTTTGTTTGTTGTACAACAATAAAAAACGATTTACACTAAATTTAAATTGAATCAGGTTGGGCAGACTATTTGGGTCATTATCTGCCGTCATCTACTATATTACTATGTTAAATCTAGATCCTCTCCAGAAGACCCAGAAACCTTCAAGTTCCTTTTTTTTTCTACAATCACAGTTCAGTTTTTGTATTTTAAGTTTCATAATATTTACAAATTGAAAAATATAAAAGAAATACACCTTATACAAAGCATTCATGACAATTCTTATAACAAGAGAGAAATAATCTCCATCTAACAACTCTTTAGTGCCAGTAGCTCACTTTTTTTTTTTTTTGTAATCATTTTTATTAGAAAGGGTACAACAACAGGGCAACACTACCTGGGAACTAATTAGGAAGGAACTATAATTAAGTACAAGAAATTATAGGACTCAAAGTAATCATTTAATTTAAGAATAGCCCAAACAAAAAGAAAATAAATCCACAAGAATTCCTCTTTAAGCCTTCACTCTGAATAAACAATGCAACAATACAAAAGAGAAACATAACATTCAGGACATAAAGTGGCCTACCCAACTGCTACTGCCTTCATAGCATCAATTGTCAGTTACTTCCCCTTGCTGTATGTTTAAACCATGCACTCCCCCCCCCACACACACCATAAAAAAGTTCCCCCATATTCAGAACAAGTTAACTAATTGGCAATAGCAGCTGACTTATTAACTTGTGTCTTGGCAGCTACCCGGCCATTTTCAGTGGGAGGTACCTGGTTATCCCATCTGCAAATTTCTGGTTAGAGCCAAAACACTATCCAGTGACCCTGGGAGTATTCCAGGGGTTGTTCTGATATAAACCCCAATTCTTAGTGTTAATCAGCCAAGATTAGTGCATAGGTAGGACCACAAAAATAGCAGTCTTTATGTGCTTGCCAATAGTTAGTGCTGAATATTGGCTAAGAGATAATTGGCTAGCCATCTTTTTAAAAACCGGGATATTCAAGGTCAGTTGCCATAAATGGCTCAACACTGAGTATACAGTGGTCTTTAATCATTCTGAAAATCAGCCCCACAGACTTTCACCTTGAATAGAATCTAGTCCAGTCAACTTTGAAGCTCTGCTCTCTTCAGTCTACTGGTGAGGAAGATTCAGCTTTGCTGAGGCTTCCCTCTTTTATAGCACCTCTGATAACTTTCTGCCAGTCGATAGGATTCAGTGCATTTGCCTACACAGATGACATTCAACTTCTTCATCCCCTCGATCCAGAAAATCCCGCAGAAATTATTTTTATTAATGAAAAGCTTCATCAAATTCATCACTGGCTTGATATAAATAGGTTGGCACTCAACGTCAAAAAAAACAATGTAATGCTCTTTCCTTGGAAAGAGGGAATCAGTCTTAACGATCCCATTACATTAGTTGGTACTACTCTTCAAACAGTCACTTCAATTAAGAAACTGGGGGTCATTTTTGATCAGAAATTATCCTTTCCTGAACACATTAGCAGTGTAGTCAAATCTACATTCTTTAGACTAAGACAAATCCGTTTGGTTTCCAAATAGTGAGAACTCAAATCACTCAATATCTTGATCCATTCGCTGGTCATATCTAGAATTGACTACTGCAATGCTCTGTTCATAGGAATCCCTCAAAAAGAGATTAGACGGTTACAGCTTATTCAAAACACTTCCATCAAACTTATTTGGAAGGCAAAGAAATTTGACCATGTTACCCCACTTCTTGAAAAATCTCATTGGCTTCCAGTAGTACACTGAATAAATTATAAAATCTGCTTATAACTATTAAATCAATACTTCACAAAACCCCGGCCTTTATTGAGCGTGTCTTATACCCTATACTCCCACCTGATCACTTAGATCTAATAACCAACACTTGTTGGTCATTCCTACTCTGAAATCTATCAATACCTGAAGGCAATATATTTTTTCTGTCGTTGCTCCACAACTATGGAATTCATTACCAATACATATAAGGGAAGATCATCTTATCAACAGTTTCAAAAGAAAGTTAAAATGTTTTCTTTTAAAGATGCGTTTAACTGCTAATTTTTCTCTCTTTTCTTTCCCTTTTCGTCTTTCTTTCCTATCACATATTGTATTTCTTCCCCCATTTTCCCCTCTGGGTCTGTTCATGTTTATTGTTCAGTGTATATCAATCAGGTTTTCCCCCTTAATTGCAAAATGCTTTTATACGTTTTTAGACTTGTACATCGTTTTGCATTACGATTTAGCAATTCATCACACTTTTAATAAAACTTGAAAACTTGAAACTTGAAACCATAGACTCTGGGTTCCGATTGGATGGTCCTAATTTTCTGCCTCTCTGCTCAGCATTTTCCAGTTCCATTGATTTTATGGTTAAGGTTTCTTCTAGCTAACTTCTTGATCACGGGGCTGATTCTGTGGTCCTAGTTCTCGCCCTTCCCTTTTCTGAAGTTGATCTCCAATACCATGGTGATGGAACACACAGTCCATCACAGGGGTACAAAGATGTCCATCTGCTGACCAGACATGATTACCAAAGAAGTGGGTTTGGTTGCCTGGTGCCAAGTTCAGAGATGTAACAGAGAGTTTGCTGAGACTCATCAAGTCTATTATTTTCTGATGCTGCTTGTACACATTACCTCAAATGATACCATTAGGTTTCCCTCTGAATGTATCAAAAATTATTTTCATGATTCTGGATGAGAGGGTGAAACAGATAAGTGCACAGGTGATGTTCTTGTTGATTATCCCTGACAAAATTAAAGACCAGAGCAGAGAAACTCTCATCATAGAGAAGAGTACATGGCTGTGTAGTGTTGTTATCAAGAGTGTTTGCTTTCCTGGAGCACGAGATGATTTCCAAAGGGTCTTCTAAACAACGATAGCATCCATCTCTCACAATAGGGCAAAGTGTCTTCCAGAGCAGGCTGGCTAACTTTCTGATGCGGACTTTTAACTAAGATCAAAAGCAGTAGGTGAACCAAACTTTCAAGGAAATAAAGGTCCTTAGGCAAATAAAATATTAAATACCTCTACAGAAAGGGGGAAACAAGCAACATCTGAAAAGCTGTGTATAATAACGCCCATAGTATGAGAAATAAGGTTCTAGATATAGAGGCTAAAATGGATATTAAGGCAGTCACAAAGACATGGTTCGTAGAGAAACATGACTGGCATCTAGTTATACTAGGGCAGGCTATATTTATTCAGGAAGAACAGAATAGAAAGGGAGAATGAGTGTATTATAGAGGTAATTTTATACTGTGTGCTCTATAAATAGGTGTCCTCTTAGGACATTATTCTATACTAGTCTTTAAGCCCGTTACATTAACGGATGTTAGAGCAGATGTCTGTCTGTCTGGGTTTTTTTCTTTGTCTCTCTCTCCCTGGACCCCTGCCTACCTGTATTTCTCTGTTGCGCCATGCCTACCTGTCTCTCCGTGTCCCCTTTCTGTCTCCCCCCCTCCCAGAGCAAAGCATTATAGTTTTATGCCCCCCAGCAGCCCCCTTTCCCTTTCCCCCTGATGATTGCTATCTGCCCCCTCCCCCCAAAGCAGCCCCCTTTCCCTCTCCCCCTGGTCCCCTGTTGTACAATGCCTGCCTGTCCTGTGGCCCCCTTCCGTTTCTACCCCCCTCCCATTCTTACCCTCCCTCCATCCCTCCAACTGGAGCTGGTGTTGGTCTAGGACAGGGGCTGCATCGTTCACCTCTCGGCCCAGATCGTCGAGCAGGTTCTCCTGCTTAATGCGGTGGGCGGGGCTGCAGGAAGACTGTGAGTGTGGCAGCGGCGGCAACCCCGGCTCCTTCTTCAGCACCATGTCGGGAAGGTGGAGAGCGGCCTGCGAGGTTTGCTACAGCAGCTGGTGAACCTCAGCAGGCCGCTTTGAAGAGGAGCGGCAGCGGGAGGGAGGAGTCGCTGGCGTGTTCTGCACACTCACGTGCCTCCAGCTAGCGCAGGCGCCATGAGGATTTGCACAGAAGCACACCTCACGCCACCAGGAATCACGATCTTTCAATAGCGCATGCGCGCTTAGCCTTTTATTATAATTGATAAAAAAAAGTAGGTGCCTTAACCTTCTTTTATCGAATACTAGCTTAGCACTTAGATGCAAGTACTTAAGGCCTCCATAGTTCTGGTGTAAAGTGTGCATGCCTAGTTATGGGAGATAAACACTAACTGATTGGACAGCTGCTAGTTTTGATATATTACCTCAGATTATAGGTGTCGGAACGGGAGGGGCCACAGCTTCCCCCCAAATTCTGTGGTTTTGGCCCTCCCGTCCACCCTTCTCCCAATGTTTGCTTAAATCTTCAGGCAGCCACCACACAGCCTCTGCACAGCGTTAGTTCTAGCCACGTAGCGTGGGTTTAGCGCATGCTAAAATGCTGTGTGTGCTAAAAACGCTATCGCAGCTTAGTAAAAGGAGCCCTTAACTTTTAGTGATCTATTTGGGGTCAAATTAATAGAATTCTGGAAGTTCCATTGGCATTGGCGTATGATGTAGTGCTGTTTGGTACGTTATTGAGGGCCAAGAGTCCAATAACTCCACATAACAATAGACTACTTTTTATCATGACAGGAGCTGCCATACAGCTTATTTTGAAAAATTGGAATAGGTTAAACTATAGTTTTTGGTGGGAATCCTTGTGCCAAACTTATAAATTTGAACGTATGAGTGTGATACAATTGGGACATTATAAGAAATTCAAGGAGGTTTGGGACTCATTGACAAAATTTTGTATAGATTGATTACTAGTTTTCCCCGTTGATTATACACATCCAGGAAGGGTGGGTGGGTGGGGGGAATATGTACTTAATTTATTTTTCAATTGTAATTTGCTTATCTTGGTCTTTTGTATTACTCTTGATTGCCTTTATACTGTATGAAAGGGTGGTGGGGGGATGAGATATGTACTTATTATATCAATTGCTGGAATTAAGTGCTGCTTTATTTTGTAAATTGTTTGATAATATGTTGCGCTTGATGTTAATTTTTAAAATGAATAAAGATTTTGAAAAAAAAAAAAAAAGAAATACATTTGATGCAATGCTTCATAAAGCATCAACGATTTCCAGCAGCGGGGAAGAAGCAGCTCTGCTGAAAGAGGACAACTGGACTCTGATCACCATGCCCTGCAGGAAAGATACCGTGACTCGACTCTGCCATCAAACTGAAGAAGAAGTATGCAGTTTTGGAGCATCCCAGGGAGAAGAGGAACTGAAGCTCAAAATTTCCAAAGTTGCTGGATCAATGACTATTAGGATATTTACTATTCCCCTCTGAGGGGTACAGACTGAGATGCCCTTCTCCAGCATTTGGAACCTAGGACAATACCAGGTGGACTTTACAGTCTATTTTTCCAGAAATATCAAAGAAGAGGCAAGTTAATTTAATCATTCATTTTTAATGGATACTGTATAACTAAAGGGCAGACTGGATGGACCGTTCAGGTCTTTATCTGCCGTCATTTACTATGTTACAGGTCAGTGGCGTAGTCAGGCAGCCAATTTTAGGTGATGATATGCATGCAGCCCTTCAAAGATGCATACTCGTATACTCAAATCCTGGTTCTATTATGCTTTTCCCTTCATGTTTATCTAAATATCAGCGGAATTTCAAAGAAACAAAAAAGCTGCTGCTATGTTTTTCTCCATCCCCTCTTATCTTTCAAATATTTATATTTCTGCCCCCTATCCTCACTACTCATGCAATGTTTCTCACTGATATCCGACTATCCCTTTTCCCCTTCATTAGAGTTGTAAACCACCTAGAAAGTAAATACCCATAGTGTGGGGGGATAGTAAATCAGAAATAAACTCGGTGGGCACAAGATTTTCTCTGCCATGCCCTACTCCCACTTCAAAATGCAAATACTTTAGCTAATGAGGATCCACAAGCTCTATCAGCTGAGGACTTTTTCTGAAAGTTGCCAGAAATCCCTTTTACCTAGCTTGGCAGGCAGTAGCAAGATCCTTAAGCCACCGATGCTAACAATGCTTAGTTGTCAGTGGCTTAAGGATGCTGTTATGACTGCAGAGCTTGGTAGAAGGGAGCTCTGGCCATCTCTGGAGGAGGTCCTCAGCTGAAGATACTGAGAGATCCCCATCAGCAAAAGAGCAAGGGTCACCAGAGTATTTGTGCAAGAAATTGGTAAAATACAAATGGATCAATGTAAAGTTCCTGATCCTAAATAAATTAAACTGGAGTTTATTAGAAGTAGGGCTTTTTCTGATGTCGGATCAGCTCTCTGGAACTCTTTATTGAATGGTTTTTATGATGATTTGTCTTAATCGTGCCTTTCAAAAGTTACTCATCAATTTTATTCCAACATTACTATGGATCTGTGAATTAGTATTATGGAAAAAAATTAGGGCTGGGTCAAGAATGATGAAATATTTACATTATACAGTTTGTGACTTGAAATTCATTGTTATATGTAATTTTATTTAATAATATTGTAACTTTTATTTGTAGTTTTGTAAACAGCTTAATACATTTGTCATAGCGGTATGTCAAGGATAATAAATCCAATCCATTACAATCCAAACTAGTATTATACATGTATATGGTTACTGCGGATGGGCAGACTAGATGGGTCATTTGGCCTTTATCTGCCATCATGTTTCTACGTTTCTGTGTTAGTATAATATAAAATAAAATTATATTTATATATCACAGTACACCATATAGTTTGACATGGTTAACAATTCCAGTATACCGAATAGTTTTCAGCACAAATACAAAAAAGATAAAAAAACATACAATAATCACTACTCCTACATAAACTTACAATGTTCTCATTTCAGAATACTCTTATTGTAATGATCTTGCTTTTTGTGAAAAAATAATTACTGTAAACCGAGTTGAGCCCTATCTCAGGGATGACCCGGTATAAAAAAGCCTAAAGATTGAATTGGATTGGCTTGGATATACAGTAGATAAGGGCCCATGTCAAAAAATAAAGGAGGGTCCCCCTCCCCAATCCCCTCTCTTCCCTGCCTCTCCTCCAATTTCCCCATCTGCCACTACTATCACAACGATGGACCCTCACCAAATACAGACGAGGGATCACAAATTAGAAATAAAAATGTATAGGCAAAAAATGACCTGGGAACCTAAAGAAGAAATAAAAACTGAAATGCATTTTCTTTTCTACTGAACACAATACAGACATTCGCTATGCACATTTCCCCAAGTTAACATATTCCATTTAAAATAAAATGGTTTTTTTTTTCTACCTTTGTTGTCTGGACTTTTTTTTCCCATCACTTTGGTTCCAGTTCTCTTATCTGTTTTCCTGTCTGTCACCTGCTAATTCTCTTTCAAGCTGCTGCTGTCATTTGTCTTTTTTCCTCTCTATTCCCTCACTATACCTGCCACTGACATACTGATTGCTCCTTTTTAGCTCTTTCCTCTCTTTTCTGCCTCTGTCAACTCAAATTTTACCCACTTTCTCACCCTTCTTCTCCTTTTTAATTTTCAACTACCTATAAAATTTCCATCTTCTTCTCTCACCCACTAAATCTCCCTTTCCCCACCTCACTCTTTCCCCAGCCCTCTATTCCCATTCATCTTTCATCTACTCCCCATTGCCATATTTCTACCCTCTGTAATTACTATCCTCTCATTCATTTCCTTGTTATCCCTTCTTCCCCCTCTCACATAGTTCTACCATTCCCTGTTCTTCCTCTCTTCGCCTTTCTGGCCAAGCATCTGCTCCATCTTTTTCCTCTCCCTATCCTTGTAGCCTTTCATATCCCTGTCCTTTCTTTCTTCCCTGTTGCCCTCTCCCCCATTGTCTATCATTCTCCCTTTCTTTCCTCTCTCATGTCTCTCCATCATTCTCTTCTGTTTCTGGATCCAACATCTCTCTCTACCTCCTATATATCTGTCCCTCCCTCTCTTCCACCCCAATGTTCAATATCTCTCCCTCATTCCCTTGTGCCCTGGGTCCAACTCACTTCCTTCCCTCCACCATCATGTCCAATATTTCTCCCTCTCTCTCTCATGCACCATCTCTCCATCCCCTCCAGCCCCATATCTAACATTTTCACCCTCTCTAGACCTACCCCTATCCCATCTATAAGATTTAATCCTTTTTAGCCCCTCTGTATCCTTTTGCTGCATCTCTCCATTCCTCCCCAGTACCCTCCATCCCATGTCCAGGAAGTCTCCCTCTAACTCCCCTCTCTCACCACACTCAGCATTACCCTTTCCTTCCTTCATCCTACTTCACCCACAATTCTCCTCTTGCCAGTGTGGAGGGAGCAGACTGGGCTCCTGTGGTCATGACTGCTTTGCTTTCTTCATGGGTCAGTGCCAGTGATCTCCACAGTGTGCCTGCCACCTGGAAGTCTCCCCACTGCTGCATCCCATCCCCTTTGTTACCACTTTCTGTTTCTCTGCCTGGGTGGAACGTGGCAGAGGGGTGTATTCTGGGTTAGCAACAGGCAGCATGTGAAGATCGCTCTTGCTGACCTATGAAGTGAGTGAAGCAGAGGGGATTACGGGAGCCCAGCTTGTTCCCTTCATGCTAATGTTGGGTCAAGGTGCACCACTGCTGGGAAGGCCTGAGCCCAAACTAGGTGGTTAACTGTTAAGGTGCTCAATGATGCGGTCCTTTATCAGCGCTTCTACCATCTTTCTCGGTATTGAGGTCAGACTCACTGGTCTGTAGTTTCCCGGATCACCCCTCAAACCTTTCTTGAAGATCGCCGTAACATTCGCCACCTTCCAGTCTTCCGGAACCCTTCCCGATTTGATTGACAGATTGGCTATCAGTTGAAGCAGTTCAGCTATAGTCCCTTTCAGTTCCTTGATTACCCTTGGATGGATGCCATCCTGTCCTGGGGATTTATCATTTTTAAGCCTATCAATCTGCCGGCATACCTCTTCTAGACTGACCGTCAACCCTGTCAGTTTCCCGTCTTCATTTCCCGCGTATAGCCTGTCGGCTTCCGGTATGTTGTGTATATCTTCTTCAGTAAACACAGATGCAAAAAATGTGTTCAGTTTGTCGGCGATGGCTTTGTCCTCCTTTAGCACTCCCTTCATTCCTCGGTCATCCAACGACCCCATTGCTTCCTTCGTGGGTCGTTTCCCCTTAATATATCGAAAGAACAGCTTGAAGTTTTTCGCCTCCTTGGCTATTTTTTCCTCATAGTCTCTTTTGGCCCCTTTTACCGCCTTATGGCACCTGCGTTGATGCTGTTTGTACCTATTCCAGTTTTCATCCATTTTTGACCTTTTCCATTCCTTAAATGAAGTTTTCTTGTCCCTGATTGCTTCCTTCACCGTTACAGTGAGCCACGCAAGTTCCTTTTTTTTCCTCTTGGATCCCTTGTTGATACGTGGTATATATAGATTTTGCGCCTTGGTAACTGTGTCCTTAAAAAGGGACCATGCTTGCTCTAGCATTTTTACAGTGCTTATCTTCTTCTTGATCTTATTCCCCATGAGTCTCATCCCTTCGCAATTCCCTTTTCGAAAGTTTATGCTGTCTGCTAAATAACAAAATTGAAAATGAGCTTGTCAAGACTCACCAAGCCTATTGACTATTATCCAATGCTGTTCTTCCATGTTGGCACAAATGATATTGCTAGGCACTCTTTTAAATGTATCACAAGTGACTTCAGGGCTTTGGGACAGAAGGTAAAACAGTGTTCTCATCAATCCTCCCTGTCAAAGGTAAATGCCAAAATAGAGAAGAATGCGTGGCTGTACAGATAGTATCATCAAGAATGTTTTGGCTTCCTAGACCATGAGATGATTTTCCAAGGTATGATGAGCAATGATAGTGTCCATCTATCAAAGAAGGAAAGAAATGTCTTCAGAACCAAAGTGGCTAACCTAATGAAGAGGGATTTAAACTAGAATTGGTGGTGTTCTGCCCGCACTTTATGTAGGCATTTGCTCAGTTTCTTATATAAGAACAAGTTTAAGTATTTTATGTTAAGATGTATAAGTAAGGTATGCTCTGTGGACTTAAATCCCCAGAGGGCGCTGCTTCTCCCAGAGAGCTAGGCTGCATCTACAGAGCTTAAGACTGCTGCTCTTCTTCAGTCTGAGAGAGAACAGTTGCTATGTTTGTGGACCGCATGGTTGTATGAGAACCTAAGACTAGCATTTTTCTCCTACCAGGTTTTCACCTTTATTTCCAATAATCTCACAGCTTAGTTTTATATCTAAGACTGGAGAATAGTGTTATTTCCACAAGATGTGGACACACTCTCAGCTCCTTTTTTGAATAGGAGGGGCTGGTAGAGCAAGAAGATTCTGTGACAAAGTTGAACTGCCTTGAAGTCATCAATTATAAGTGTTCATTCTTTACTTCATGTTGTTAAAGAAAGCTGTTCAAGAAATACAGAGTCTGGCTGGTAACACTAAGATTACAGAAGTAAGGGTTAACTGAATAGGAGCTTCATACAATTGCCAATATAACTCAGAGTGAGTTTGTGTTTGGCCATTCAGAGGAATCCTGCTTTTAGTACAAAACCTGTTCAGGGAAGCTGTAAATTGTTCAGTAAGCTATAGTTGGGGTTGGATGACAAAGCCTCCAGATAAGTATAACTCTCAGGTAAGTGAAGCACTAAATACCACTACACAAATGAGAAAAAGTCTAGTCTTTAAGCCCGTTACATTAACGGGTGCTAGAATAGATGTGTGTGTCTGTCTTTCTTTCTTTGTCTCTCTCTCTCTCTCCTTGGACGCTGTCTGTCTGTCTTCCTTTCTGTCTGTCTCTCTGGCCTCCTGTCTGTCATTCCCCTTTCCCTCTCTCCCTGGCCCCCTGTTGTGCTATGCCTGCCTGCTGTGACCCCCTTCTGTTCCCCCCTCCCAGAGCAAAGCATGATTGCTGTCTGGCCCCCAGCACACTCCTTCCCCCAAAGCAGCCCCATTCCCTCTCTCCCTGGCCCCCTGTTGTGCCATGCCTGCCTGCTCCGTGGCCCCCTTCTGTTTCCCCCCTCTCAGAGCAAAGCATGATTGCTGTCTGCCCCCAGCACACCCCTCCCCCCAAAGCAGCCCCCTTTCCCTCTCCCCCTGGTCCCCTGTTGTGCCATGCCTGCCTACTCCGTGGCCCCCTTCTCTTCCCCCCTTCCCAGAGCAAAGCGTGATTGCTGACTGCCCCACAGCACACCCCTCCCCCTACAGCAGCCCCCTTTCCCTCTCATCCTGGCCCCCTGCCTGCCTGTATTGCTCCCGTTCTTATCCTCCCTCTATCCTGGCTTCTTGGTGTCTTCTGGCCCACCAGCACGAATTGCCGCTGCTACTCCTCTTCAAAGCAGCCTGCTGAGGATCGCTGGCCAGCTGTAGTGAACCTCGCAGGCCACTCTCCACCTCGGTAGCACGTTTCCTCTGACACACGTGATCGCGCCAGAGGGAACATGCTACCGAGGTGGAGAGCAGCCTGTGAGGTTTGCTACAGCTGGCTGGAGATCCTCAGCAGGCTGTTTTGAAGGGGAGCAGCAGCGCGCCGCAGCAGTTGGTTAGTGAGGGTGGGAGGGGGAGTCGCCAGTGTGTTCTCCTTGCCTCCATGTTCGAAAATTGAATTCGGCATGGAGGCAGACACCACGGTGGCAGGGATCACATAACCCTAAGTGTGCATGCGTGTTTAGGGTTTTATTATAGAGGATATATTAAGAGTAAAATCACATGCATGTTCGAATTTATAGGCAAAAGAAGATACAAGCATTGAAAGGATGAGTGATTATGAGACTAGGAAAAATGTGTAATTTTAGACATTATCGGAGTAAGCTGCTAATTTTAGATTTTATCGGAGTAAGCTGCAAGTGCCAAAGTGTTGGTAAAGTCTTTGGTATGGTTTTGCTATGTAATTTTCATGCATGCTGGATAAAAAAAAAAGCCAAGGCGCACATTTATTTCTTTCAGTCCGAGTCTGCATTCCATTAACTGCTTCCTTATCTGGACTATGTTTTTACTTAAATCAAGGACAAAAAGTATAGTATGGCCTTTAAATTTAATGGGTACTCTTTTAAGTTTCACATTCTACATAATATCTAGCACTTGTGTATACCTCAGTAATTTTGTGTTCTCTTTCGATTTTCTTTACAAATTGAGGACCAGATTCTCCTAATGGCACCGTAATTGGTGGCTGCCTACAAAAGCAGAACCAACGACATGTCAATCATGCAATTGTGAAGTTTGAAGAATCGCAGCTTTGTGAAAGGTAGACGCCGGAAATGTAGCAGCAGCCTTGTGTGCCGTTGGCCTATATTTTTGGCACCTACTTTTCACAAGAATCACATGTACAGAGGCACCTAACAGAGCCTAAGGCCACTTTCAGCATTAACCACACCTTCTAAAACTTTATACCTACAGTGGTTGTAGGCACCACAAGGCACCTTAGTTGGGACAATGGCAGAGGCGCCTCCATTTTTTACGGCATTTTAATTGGGTTTTAATCAGTGTAGTCAATTAGTGTGCCAATTGAACCAATTAAAAGAATTAAATTAGGCCTGTTAGGGTGGCTATCACTTCCTAACTTACAGCACCATTATTAGAATCAGGGCCTGAATTTCTAGAAGTGAAGGAATCATTTTGCCTTCAAATTTTATGGGTGTTCTGTTATCTATTGCATAAGATCTAACACTTGTATATACCTCAACAATTTTAATACAATTGGTCGTATTTTTTATTATTGAGCTGTCAGTGGGAGGGAGATCTGTGTTCTCTTTCAATTTTGAATTCCATTACAAATTGAATTTCTAGGAATGAAGGAATCATTTTTTCTAAAAACTTAATTATGTCTTTACCTTCCCTACCTTCAGGTAAGGCCATTAGTCTTATGCTGTTTCTGCGCGTTCGATTGCTGGCCTCTTCCAGATCGTGTTCTACCTGTGTCAGCCATTTAAGATGGCTTTTAGTTCTTCGAGTATCTCTTTGAAGGTGTGTTCGTCCTTTTTGTTCAATGGAGTTTTAGAAGGCAAAGTAGGTTCTGGTTTATGTCTTTTCCCCATTTTTCCTGTAGACGTGGTGGGGCATAATCAAAAATTATATCTAAGTCAGTTTTGGGTCTAAGTTGCTAGTCGCCCAAAGTCTGCAGTGTCTTAAGTCCATTCTCGAAAAATATGTCCAAAATATTTTTTTTTTTTCGAGAATTGTCTAATTATACGTTCAGCCGTTTGATCATCCAGACTGCTAAGTCGTCTATCTTTATACCCCATTCTCGTCCAAAAATTCATCCAAGTCAAAGCCGCCTAGAAGAAGACCTTTTGGATGTGGGAGGGGCCAGCAAAGTGTTGGACTGGACACCCAGATATGGCAACACAGTAGTGGGGCATCTTACAGGGCACTGCAGCAAATTTCAGTACGACTAAATCGAGCTCAACCCACATCCCGCCCTCACCACTCCTCCTAAAATGCCCCTTTCAACTCTGGGCGTACAGTAGCACTGAATAGGCCTAAGCTGTTTTTAGATATGTCTAAAACCCATTTTGATTATTGGCACTTGGATGACTTGTCTTTTTGATTGTCCAAGTGCTGATTTAGGCAGGATTTTAGACATATTTCCATTTCAATTATGAGCTCCATGGTGTTTAGATGATATTACTTAGTAAATATTATTTATTATAATGTCTTTTATAATCTTTATCTGACTTGATTCTTGATGAAGATGTAGGAGCTTAGGGCTCCTTTTACTAAACGCTAACGCCTCCATAGAGCTTGCATTAGTATTTTTCATTTAGCACGTGGTTTGCTTTTGCTAATCTTTATCGTGCACTAAAAACACTAGCGCATCTTAGTAAAAGGAGCCCTTAGAATCTATGCTGCCATCATCAATGAGCTCAGCAGCTCCAAAAATTCAACATTATTACACACATTCTACATTCTAGGTATATTCGATTTAGCTGCTAGAACACAGGAATCTTTTTGGAATGGTGAATTCGCCATTTTACAGACAGTTGAGACAGATGTGCTTTAAGGGTCAGCCCTCTCAGCTGTTCTCTTTTTAATATTTATTTTATACCATTAGGCTGAAAATTAAAGGAATTGAATGTAAATTATCGGCTTTATGCAGATGAAGTGAAATTTTTTTTCTGTCTAAATCTTTGTAGTGAAATGGTGTGGTGCTCGTATTAGTCCACTTTTTTCAAGGTAATATCTAATATAATAAAATGGTAGGACGCACATGCACAGTAAAAAAATCGTGTTCCCTGATCCGTCGCGGAAACACGATTGCGCATGCGCGGGTTTTACGTCACCGAACTCCACCATGCTACGCCAGCCATGTCCGCCGCCGGCCTCAAGCTCCTGGGGTCCGGCGTTGCGAGCCGCCCGCCCGCTGCTGAGGCCCCGCCTCCCGCTTCCACCCTACACGCCAGCCATGACCGCCACCGGCCTCGAGCTCCTGGGGGCCGGCGGCGTGAGATGCCCGACCGCTGCTGAGGCCCCGCCTCCCGCTTCTGCCCTACACGCCAGCCATGTCCGCCGCCGGCCTTGAGCTCCTGGGGGCCGGCGGCGCGAGCCACCCGACCGCTGCTGAGGCCCCGCCTCCCGCTTCCGCACTACACGCTAACGCCAGACGCCGCCTGGCCGGTGCTGAGGCCCCGCCTCCTGCTTCCGCCCTACACGGCAACGCCAGACCCGCCAACACAAAACGGCTCTCACATCCGCGAACAGGGTTGCCATGGAAACAGAGGGGATCAGGAGCTAAAAAAAACAAACAAACAACAGTGCACAAGGACAAACAAACAAACAGAGGGGATCAGGAGATTTAAAAAAAAAAAAAAAAAAAACAACAATGCACAAAGACAGAGACATACAGACACTCACAGAAGGACAGGGGGCTAAAGAGACAGATTGAAAAAAATAACAAAACACTAAGGAGAAAGAGAGACACAGGTAAGGAGTGCTGCTGGGCAGGGGGAGCAGGGAAGAGGGTCAGGGGGAGAAAAGAAGGAGTGCTGCTGGACAGGCAGAGCAGGGAAGAGGAACAGGAACAGGGGAGCAGGGAAGAGGAACAGGGGAGCAGGTAAGATGTGCTGCTGGACAGGGGGAGCAGGGAAGAATGACTGTGGAGCAGGGAAGAAGTGCTGCTGGACTGGGGGAGCAGGGAAGAGGGACAGGGAGAGCAGGTAAGGAGTGCTGCTGGACAGGGGGAGGTAAAAGGAAGGGAGAAGACCTACTGCTGGACAGGTGGAACAGGCAAGGGGTGATGGTTGACAGCCGAGGAAAGAGAGAGACAGAAAGCGGCCAAGAGGAGAGAGAGAAAAAGAAAGAAAGAAATAAACACACACACATCTATTCTAGCACCCATTAATGTAACGGGCTTAAAGACTAGTTTAGAAATAAAACCAAAAGAAATAAAGTAATTATTGTATTTCTGATCTGAAGAAGGGGTTACATTCAAAAGTTAATTATACAATGCATTGAGTTAGTCCAATAAAAAAAATCTTATTTCCTTTGTTTTTATTTCTAAATATTACCAAATCTTTGGAGAGATTAGAAACAGTATTACCTATTGGCTGAAGTAGAATAAACTTGTTTTGAATTTTCTCAGAAAGTGAATTTATATGTTAATTTTATATTTGTGGGTAAATCTACCATGTTGTATATGCCAGCTCAGATTGATGTATGTGGGCAAAGGATTAAGAAGGTGAATCATATTATAAATGTTTAAGTATTACACAGTGAAATCATATATAAGGAATATGTTTAAAGAGTCTTTATTTTGGGATTGTGACTTCTTAATAAGGATAAACCTAGGTTACCATTTGATGACTTTTGAACTGTTCGGCAAAGTATAGTCTTATCAAAATTAGATTATTGTAATGCATTATCTTGGAATTTTTGTCATCTGTTCTGAGACCTTTTCAGACTGTACAGAATATACACCGTGGTTCTTAACAGGTATTTCTTCCTATGATCATGTGATGCTCAGCCTGATTAATATGCATCTTCATTGGTTGCCGGTAGACCATCTGGTAAAATTTAAAGTTTTGTTACTGATTGTTAATGTGCTGAGAATATAGGCCTCTGTCAGTTTTATTGAAAATGTATAAGCCAGCTAAGCCTTTTTAAGATCTGAGGCAGAGAAGGACACGGGGACAAAGTTTTCCCCGTCCCTGCGGGAACTCATTTTCCCGTCCCTGCGAGTTCTGTCCCTTCCCCATTCCTGCAAGCTTCATCCTCATCTGCACAAGCATGAAACACTTTAAAGTCATAAGTGTTCGAGGCTTGTGTGGTTAAGGCAGAGCTTACAGGAAAGGGACAAGGAAATTGAATTCCTCCGGGGAAGGGGACAAATTTGTCCCCGTGTCATTCTCTAATCTAAGGAAACAAGCTTGCTGTTGATTTCTGCAGTGAATAAGGGGGAAAAAAAAGAGGAACTGTGATTTTTGTCAGCTGGTCCTAGAGAATGGAATGTTCTATCCATTCAAATTAGGAACAGAATAAGCTTGGCAAATTTAAGAAATTATTAGAGTCTCTCTTTATTTTTTTTACTGCAGCTTTGGGACAATATAATTGGCTGTGGAGTCACGTGATGTGCTGAGCCGAGTAAGACGTGCCTTACTCGTGCTCCGGGGCCCCGAATCTCTCAATTCCTTAAATTTCTTGTTTTTGTTGGCCCGCGCATTTTGGATTGTGTATGGACCGGTTCGTGCAGCAGACGAGCCCGGTCATGAGTAGTAAGCCGAGCCGTGCAGTTAAAGACAGGGAGACTCGTTCGGCGCAGCCTGACCCTAAAATGGCGGCGGGGGATCTGGGTTCCGCGCGTCCCTTGTCTGAGGCACATATTGCAGCGCTTTCGGCTTCGGTGGTGAGAGCTCTTGATTCCCGATTTGACCACCTCTCTAGCCAGCTAACCTTGCTTGAAGCTCTGTTGGGGGAGACCACCAGGTGCACGGGTGAACTGGAGAGCCGCATGTCGGGAGTTGAGGACACGTGTTCGGCCTCCGCTGCTGATTTGGTCTCCATGAAGGCGCAATTACAGCGCCAAGCCAAAAAGCTGGAGGACCTCGAGAATCGCTCGAGGCGGGACAACTTGCGCCTGGTGGGTCTCCCCGAGACGGTCTCTGACGCCAGACTTCTTTCTACCTGGCTCCAAGCGGCGCTGCCGCTTCCGTCTGGGGTGGGACTGTTGCGGCTGGACCGTGCACACCGCCTGGGCCGGCGCTCTGATGATCGAGAGCGGGCTCGTGTCACCATTTTCAAAATTCATAACTCGGCTGTTAAAGCTGAGTTAATGAGGCAGTACCGGCTGAAGAGGACTACTCTTTCGTTTGAGGACAACCCTGTGCGCCTGTTCCAAGACTACGCCCCCGCGCTACAGGAACGCCGGAGGTGCTTCTTTCCTGTGTGTTCGGCTCTCTACGACCGCAAACTGAGATTTCAGCTTCTTTACCCGGCGCAGCTCAAGATCTGGACCCCTTCGGGATGGCGGATGTTCCACTCAGCTGAAGCCGCGCAAACCTATCTGGATGCGATACTCGGTGAAGCAGGGCCTTCTTCGGTCCCCTGAGTTTCCTGTCATGGCTGCTGCGCTGACCTAACATTCTTCTGTGGAGTGCTTCTCCTTTAGCATGCTGGACCCAGCTTTGTGACTTTCAGATGGCTCCCTGTTTCCTTTTGGACCCTTTGGCACTCTGGCCCCTGTTGGAGTGTTAAAACTCCCTTGCTTTTGCTTTGGCTATTCTTTTGTGTCTATACATTTCTACATTGACTTTGACCCCATGACTGTTGTTGTCATCGCCTCCTTGTATCCCCTGCCCTGCACTTTTGGCAGACCCGGTTCTGCCTGTTTGGTTGGTTGCCTACTGCTGTGCTTACTTGGAGCTTTAGCGGGCCGCCTGCCTGGGTGCGGTGCCTGAGGGGGCCCTTGCTGTACCATTGTTTCAGGCGCCTTCTTGCGAGGGCCGCTATCCTCACCAGCTTGCTCTGTGGTGGGATCAGTTTCTGGGGGGCTTTCCTGGGACACCTGCTGACCCTTTCCTTTTTGTGGGCCTTTGGGTGTCAGATCCTTGTTCGCTTTGCTTGGATGCCCTATCCTGCCTGGTTGGGCTGCTTATGGGGTCTTGTATGGCTTCGTTCCTGCTGTGAGTGTGTTTGAATGGTTTGGCTGGTAGGGGGTGAGACTGCTTGTTTCCTTGGCTTGTAGGGAATTCACATGGTTTGGGGTTCGCTTCTTTTTTCTGTTTTTCGTTTGTTGGACTGATGGTGCGCTGTTTGGAGGTGTGTGTGTGTGTGGGGGGGTGATGTTGTACTGGCAGTTCGAGGGATTCTTTGTCCCCTTGGTTTTGCAGCACTGCCACATTTTGGGCACTGGTTTCTCCTGGCTTCTGATGGGGTTTGTTTGGCTGAATGGCAGAGTGTTGTAGTGCCTGGGGTGCGTGTGATGGGAGTGGGATTGGGGGATTTGGGGCCCCGCTTACATCTCTGTGTGACTCCTTTCTGTTCCCCTTTTGTGGAGCGGGTTTTCTTTCCTAGGGGGTGGGTGTTGGGATGGGTTGGGTAGTTAAGGGGTACTGGGATAGGGTGGGATGGGTTGGGTTTGGGGGGTGGGAGGTCCTCCTTCCGTTTGTTTTTATTATGTTACCTTCTGGAATGTTTTCCTTGGTTCTCTTTTTGATTGATGCTATTCTGTGTTCCTGCTCTGGGGGGTGGCTGGGCCCTTGGAGTAGTTTTTCTGCTTTTTTCCATTCCTTTCTGTGTCTTTTCCTAACTTTCAGACCTGAGTACCCCTTTTAGACTCACCTCTTGGAATGTTGGGGGTATTACGTCCCCCGTGAAGCGGGCTAAAATCTTGGCTGCCTTGCAGCGTGGTCACTCGGATGTTGCTTGTTTGCAGGAGACTCGTCTGACTGACGCGGAACATCTTAAGTTGCGTCGTTCCTGGGTTGGGGAGGTTTATTTTGCTTCTTCTCAGGGTCGTCATGGTGGAGTCGCAGTGTTGGTTCGGAAATCTTCTCCGCTTGGGGTGCAAGTTCTTGATAAGGCCATTGATGGGAGATCTCTGCTTTTGCGTCTTACCTTGGGGGCCTGTTCCTATCTTCTTCGGTGGTCTATGGCCCCAATTCGGGGGAGTCGGCCTTCATACAACACCTGCTTACACTTTGTTCTCAGTTTCCTGGGGATCCTCTCCTTCTTATGGGAGATTTTAATTTGGTTCTGAGTCCTGATTTGGATAAATCTCAGTTTCTTCTTCCGGTGCAAAGGGTCTGACTTTTGTGATACTCTTTCTGTAGTGGACCCTTGGCGTCTCCTTCACCCTGAAGTCCATGACTATACTCATCTTTCTCGTGCCCATGGCACCTGGTCTCGTTTAGACTATATTTTCTTGTCTTCTTCCTTGTTCTCTTCTGTTCGGTCGGCTGAGATCGGCTCTCTATCAATTTCTGACCATGCTCCGATCTGGGTGGATGTCGTCCTGGACACTACATATTGCCTGCTTTCGTCCTGGAAGTTTCCCTTTTATCTTGCCCGGGATGAGGAATTTCGGACTTTTCTCCAGACTCAACGGGATGACTATTCTACCAATAATGCTTTTCACATGGATGACCTGATTTTGTTTTGGGAGGCTGGGAAAACGGTGATCCGGGGGCATATCATCTCTTTCTTGTGCGCCCGTACCAAGCGCATTAATCAAGGAATAGTTACTTTGGAACGAGCCTTGCGTTCGGCGAAGCGGGCCTTCTCTCTCCATCTTTCCCGGGAGACTCGAGAATGTTATCTGTCTACTCAGGCAGCTTTGAATTCTCTTCTTCATTCTCGTTCTCAAAAATGTAAAACCTTTTATCAACACCGATTTCTTCGTTATGGGAACAAGCCTGGACTCCTTATGGCCCGCTTAGTTACTGCTACGACTGGGAGGAAGCCGATTCTATCTTTACGGACCAGGAATGGTGGGGTGGTGTCCCAGACTTCTAAAATCTCTGGGGTCCTTTTTGACTTTTTTCGCCGGTTGTATGATGCTCCGGACGATGCATCGCTGGACCTGTTGACGGACTATCTTCACTCTTCTGGTCTTCCTCATTTATCTGCGGAAGTGACTTCTTCTCTTAACAGTCCGTTTCGGGTGGTTGAACTGGAGGCTGCCAGCAAAACGCTCCACTCGGATCGGGCTCCGGGCCCGGATGGGTTCTCGGGTGCCTTTTACCGGCTTCTTTCTCCAACTCTTTATGGACCTTTGTTGGCATATTTCAATGCAGCCACTACCCGTGGTTCTTTTCCGCGCTTTGCGAACGAGGCTCTTATTACTTTGCTATTGAAGCCGGGTAAGGAAGTGGATTTGCCGGGGTCTTATCGCCCCATTTCTTTAATAAATGTTGACCTCAAACTATTTGCTCGCATGCTGGCTGATCGTTTGGCTCCTCATTTACCGCTGCTTATCCATGAGGATCAGGTTGGATTTGTTCGGGGCCGTCAGTCTGTCCACAATGTCCGCAAGGTACTTCTTGCTCTTGCTCAGTGTCAATCTCGCCAAATTCCAACTCTATTTGTTAGTCTAGATGCTTCTAAGGCGTTTGATAGCATTCACTGGTCTTTCTTATTTCGTACCTTGGAGTATGTGGGGCTCGGGGGGGTTCTTTCTGGATGCTGTGCGTTCCCTCTACTCCAATCCGCTGGCTTCTCTGCTTGTTAATGGGACTCGCTCAGACTCTTTTCCTATACTTCGTGGTACCCGGCAGGGTTGCCCTCTTTCCCCTCTATTGTTTCTTCTTTCTTTGGAACCCTTGTTATGCACTCTTCGGGGGTTCGCGGAGGTCCGGGGTCTCTCGGTTGGCGACTTCGAACTTAAGACTCTGGCGTACGCGGATGACATGTTTTTAATTCTTACCTGGCCTGAAGATTCTCTCCCGGCAGCTCTGGATCTCATTTCTGAATTTGGTTTCTATTCAGGGCTGTCTCTCAATTTAGATAAATCCTTGGCCTTACCATTCCCACCGGATTTACGAACTTCATGGAGGGGTGCTTTTCCTCTTCGTTGGGCTGATTCCGCTTTGCGGAACCTGGGGGTTACCATTCCGCTGGATTTATCTAGTCTGTACCGGTTAAATGTGACGCCATTGTTTCAGGCTCTACAAAATAAATTACACCTTTGGGAAACTCTTCCTTTCTCACTTCTGGGTCGAGTACATTTGTATAACATGCTTTTAGTTCTCTGTTGGCTTTATGTTTTTCAGGTTCTTCCCCTTTATTTGACTTTTCGGGACGAGCGCAGACTGGGGCGCCTGGTCCAGAAATTTCTTTGGGCTGGTAGGAGACCTCGTTTGTCTTATAAGTGGGCGGCGACTCCCTGGTATAGAGGTGGTTTGGGCCTATTGAATCTTCGCTACTTGACAGTTGGTTGTGGCATGCGACATATTAATGATCTCTTTAGGGGTACTTCAGCGTTCACTAACACTTCTCTGGAACTTTCCTGTTTTCATTCTGCTCACTTTAGTGCCTATCTGCATTCTATTCCTTCTCTTGAACCTGAGTCTCTTTCTATGAAAATACTGCACCGACCCTTGCGGAAGGTTTGGCGTTGGGTCTGTAAATTTCACACTCTTTCTCCCTCTATCTCTCCCTTTCTGCCTCTTCGCTTTAACGGGTCTTTCCTGCCTGGGATTGATGGGCCGAGTTTTGCTCGGTGGGAAACAAGGGGCATTCGTTATCTATTTCACTTGGTTGATGATGATGGTACCCCTAAATCCTTTGCTCAATTGCAAACAGACTTTGATCTTCCCTCTACTGACTACTTTGCTTACATGCAAATCCATCATTACCTTTCTTCCTTACCTCCTAGCTCCTTGCAGGCCTCCTGTCAAGAGTCGTTGTCCACGGCTTTTACCATTGGCTCCCAACAACCGGTCCCCCTCAAGTTTCATCATTGCCACTTGAAAGATGAATGCCCTTTGTTTGACCATTCCCGGCTGCGGGATGCTTGGTCTTGTGATCTTGCTGTTGATTTGCCTTCTGATATACTCCTTCAGGCGGTTCGCCATCTGTCTACTTTTCGTAAATATACCACCTTTTGGGAACAACATTTTAAATTGATTTTTCGTTTATATATCTCTCCTAGAAGGGCTTATTTGTCCCACTTCCGCCCCGACGCAGCCTGCCTTCGTTGTCAGGCTCCGGAAGCCAGCTTGGGACACATGTTCTGGACTTGCCCTAAGGTACAGCTTTTTTGGACTGCTATCTTTGCATTTGTGGAGAATCTTTGGCATGTCAACATTCGTAGCTCCCCTTTGCTTTTGTTTGGGACTGTTCCTCATTATTTCCCACATTCTAAAGGACTTGCAGCCTTCCTAAAGTGGTCTATACAGGTTGCTCTGAAATGCATCTTGCTGAAATGGCTTGAGGCCGAAGCTCCGGACTATTCCCTTTGGAGATGCCGAATGATTTCCCTTCTGATGTGGGAGCGGAAGGATGTGACTGATATGTCTTCTCGCCAGGGCCGCTTTTTCCAGACCACTTGGGAACCTTTTTGGTCTACTTTGACCCCTCTGGCTCGTAGCCGAATACTTAATTGATGCTCTTGTTTGTATTTACATTACATTACATTACATTACATTAGGGATTTCTATTCCGCCATTACCTTGCGGTTCAAGGCGGATTACAAAAGGTTAATTTAGAAGTACAGAGTTACATTGATTGTAGATTTTATAAACATAAACGGGTTGTTGAGGGTGAGGTGGTTTGTAAGAGAATTAATAGTTGGTCATAGTGGAGGTTCTTTTGTTGTTGTTAGAGCAGTAATGGGTAGATCAGATGTCGGTTTTAGAGTTACTAAGAGGTCGTGATGTTATTGCTGTTTCAGGAATTTCTTGAAAAGTGTGGTTTTTATTTCTTTTCTGAACGTCCTATAGTCTGGAGTGGTCATCAGAAGGTTGGAGATCTGGTTATCCAGCCTTGCGGCTTGGGTGGCTAGGAGGCCGTCGTGTAGTTTTTTTCTTTTTACTTCTTTTATTGGGGGGGGTATGAATGGGGAGTGTGTTTTTCTGTGTCTGGTAGTGGGTGCTTGGATGAGGCGATTGTTCAGGTATGATGGGCTGTCTCCGTGTAGGGTTTTAAATAGTATGCAGTAGAATTTGAATTGGATTCTTTCTTGGATTGGAAGCCAATGTGAGTTGATGAAGGCTTCAGTGATGTGGTCGTGTTTTCTCAATGAATAGATGAGTCTCAAAGCTGTATTTTGGATTGTTTGGAGTTGTTTAATCGTGGTTACAGGGCAGGGAAGGAAGAGGATGTTGCAGTAGTCCAATATACCTAGTATTAGTGATTGTACTATAAGTTGGAATTGTGTTCTTTCAAAGAATTTTCGGACTTGTCTCAGATTTCTCATGACAGCGAATGATTTCTGAATTGTTTTGTTTATTTGCGGTTGCATAGTGCAGCATCTGTCTATGGTCATGCCAAGTAGTTTAATGGTGGTTTGGACTGGGTATTTGATTGTGTTTATTTCTAAATTGGTTGTGGTTTGGACCTTGTCATTTTCGAGAAGGATGAATTTGGTTTTGTCTTGGTTGAGTTTAAGTTTGTGTTTTTCCATCCAGGTTGTGACTGTTTCAAGTGTTTGGTGAAGTTTGACTGTCATGGTCGGTTTAGAGTGGTCAAATGGGATGAGGATGGTGATGTCATCAGCATAACTATAGGTGGTTATGCCTAAATTGTCCAGATGCGTTCCTAGGGAAGCGGTGTAGAGATTGAAGAGGGTAGGGGATAGTGGAGATCCTTGTGGTACGCCGCAGGGGTTTGACCAGGATTCTGACTTTTCTTTGTTTGATTTTACACTGTAAGTTCTGAGTTTTAGGAATCCTTCAAACCATGAGTATACTTTATCTGAGATGCCTATTGCGTCTAAGATCTGTAGAAGGATGTTGTGATCCACTAAGTCGAATGCTGCAGTAAGGTCCAGTTGTATGAGAAGCATTTTTTTCCCTGTACTAAGGTGTTGTCTGACGGTATCCATAAGGGAGCTTAGTAGTGTCTCTGTACTGAAGTTTGTTCTGAAGCCAGATTGCGTGGGGTGGAGTAGGTTGTGGTCATCTATGTAATTGGAGAGGAGTTTGGCTACTAGGCCTTCTATAATTTTGACATATAGCGGAATTGAGGCTATAGGTCTAAAGTTGGATGGTTGGTTTTGTGGTGCTTTTGGGTCTTTTTGGATTGGGGTGATGATGATTTCGCTGAGGTCAGCAGGGAATGTGCCTTCTGTGAGCGTGAATTGAATCCATTGTAGAATTATGGTGCGGAATTTTACACTAGAGGTGGTAAGGAGATATGAGGGGCAATGGTTGAGGTCACAGGAGGCATGGCTGTATTTTTTGTAGAATTTGTTGAATTCTGACCATTGTATGTTGGGGAATTGAGTCCAAATTCTGTCTGCTGCGGTTGCCTCTTTTCCTGTAGAGTGGATTGTGATTGCGTTTTGATGGGATGGGTTGAGGATGAGAGTGGCTCTGGTGTTGGTAATTTTGTTCTTGAAGTGTTCTGCTAAGAGGGTGGGTGATGGTGGAGGGGTGTTCGTGGTGGTAGTATATGGTTTGGTGTCTGTTAATTCTTTCAGGATTTGGAATATTTTTTTGGAGTCTTGGATTTCCGTGCCTATGAGATTAGTGTAGTGGTTTTTCCTCTTTTCCCTTAGTAGATTTTTGTATTGTTTGTTGATTTTTTTCCAGTCGGTTTTTGTTTGATCTTGGTTCTTTTTCCTCCATTTTCTTTCTAATCTTCTACATTGTCTTTTGAGTTGGAGTAGATCATTATCGAACCATTGGTCTGATTTCCTGCTGGTTCTGGTTTTGGTTTGTAGGGGGGCCAGATCATCAAGGATGTTAGTGGATATCTTTTTCCAGTGGGAGATGAAGTTTTTTGGGTCGCAGTTTTGGATGGTTTCATCTACATTTGACCAAAAAATGGTTGGATCGATATGTTTGCGTGTGGTATATGTGGTTTTTTTTTGATTGTGGTGTGTGTTCGGTCTTAGACCAACTGATGTTGAAGTTGTATGTGTAGTGGTCTGACCATATGGATGGGGACCATGTTCCGTTAGTAGTTTGGATTGCTGGATTAGATGGTTGGAGAGACATGAATGCAGCAATGTCTAGTTGATGACCTTTTTCATGGGTGGTTTGTGGGTTTAGGATCTGGAAGGATAAGGCTTTGAGGAAGGATAGGCAGTTATTTGCTGGTGTGGAAGTTGTGTCTTCTAGGTGTAGGTTTAGGTCTCCTAGGATGAGGTTATATTCTGCTGTTAATGAGTTTTGGTAGATGAAGTTTTCAAATTCAGGTCTCACTGTGGTCCAGTTTCCTGGTGTTATGTAGCAGAGTAAGCAGTTTAGTGAGTTTTGTAGTGTTGGGTTTGTGAGTTGACACGCTAGGAAATCCATTTGCGGAGTGGATGTTTTTTCAAGTACGTTTAGAGTTAGGGAGTTCTTGATTATTATTGCTAGTCCTCCTCCTCTTTTTTTTTCTCTGCAGGTTACTGTTATTTTGTATCCTGGCGGACATACTTCTTTTATTCTAGGGTCTGTGTCTGAGGTTAACCAGGTTTCAGTGAGGAATAGGCAGTCAAGTTTTTCTGTTTTTATCCAATTTTTTATGTTTTCTGTTTTGGGTCCTAGTGCTCTGATGTTAACATAGGCACATGTAAGGGAGGTTGTGTCGGTCTGGGGAATGTAGGTTGTTTCCGGGTATATGAGTGTTGAGGGAGTTGGATGTGATTTTGTTTTCGGGAGTGTTGATCTTCTTCTCCAGGTAACAGTAATGGATTGTTGAGTGCTGGTGTGGTGGTTCGAGTTTCTTGATGTGATTATTCTTCTGTTGGGAAGTTGGAAGTTGGTTGTACTGGAGGATGCGGTTGTGGTGGGTAAGTTGTTTGCTGCTGCTTTCCAACTGGAAATGAGGAGGATTATCAAAAGGGTGGCTAGTGTGTGTGTATGCAGGGAGAGCTTCATTTTTGATGTCTGGTTCGGAGTGTTTGAGTTAGTGGAGGTGTCGCTGTGGTTACGGGGGGCGGAGCAGGGTTCCCACGCGGCCCGAGGTCGGCTGTGTTGCTGAAGCAGTGGGGCTGCTTTTGAATTAGAAGAGGTGTCGCTGTGGTTTCGGGGGGCGGAGCAGGGCTCCCACGCGACCTGAGGTCGGCTGTGTTGCTGAAGCAGCTCCCGGTGGCAGAGGAGCTGCTTTTAAGTTAGAAGAGGTGTCGCTGTGTTTTTCGGGGGCGGAGCAGGGCTCCCACGCGGCCCGAGGTCGGCTGTGTTGCTGAAGCAGCTCCCGGTGGCAGAGGAGCTGCTTTTAAGTTAAAGAGGTGTCGCTGTGTTTTTCGGGGGCGGAGCAGGGCTCCCACGCGGCCCGAGGTCGGCTGTGTTGCTGAAGCAGCTCCCGGTGGCAGAGGAGCTGCTTTTAAGTTAAAGAGGTGTCGCTGTGTTTTTCGGGGGCGGAGCAGGGCTCCCACGCGGCCCGAGGTCGGCTGTGTTGCTGAAGCAGCTCCCGGTGGCAGAGGAGCTGCTTTTAAGTTAAAGAGGTGTCGCTGTGTTTTTCGGGGGCGGAGCAGGGCTCCCACGCGGCCCGAGGTCGGCTGTGTTGCTGAAGCAGCTCCCGGTGGCAGAGGAGCTGCTTTTAAGTTAAAGAGGTGTCGCTGTGTTTTTCGGGGGCGGAGCAGGGCTCCCACGCGGCCCGAGGTCGGCTGTGTTGCTGAAGCAGCTCCCGGTGGCAGAGGAGCTGCTTTTAAGTTAAAGAGGTGTCGCTGTGTTTTTCGGGGGCGGAGCAGGGCTCCCACGCGGCCCGAGGTCGGCTGTGTTGCTGAAGCAGCTCCCGGTGGCAGAGGAGCTGCTTTTAAGTTAAAGAGGTGTCGCTGTGTTTTTCGGGGGCGGAGCAGGGCTCCCACGCGGCCCGAGGTCGGCTGTGTTGCTGAAGCAGCTCCCGGTGGCAGAGGAGCTGCTTTTAAGTTAAAGAGGTGTCGCTGTGTTTTTCGGGGGCGGAGCAGGGCTCCCACGCGGCCCGAGGTCGGCTGTGTTGCTGAAGCAGCTCCCGGTGGCAGAGGAGCTGCTTTTAAGTTAAAGAGGTGTCGCTGTGTTTTTCGGGGGCGGAGCAGGGCTCCCACGCGGCCCGAGGTCGGCTGTGTTGCTGAAGCAGCTCCCGGTGGCAGAGGAGCTGCTTTTAAGTTAAAGAGGTGTCGCTGTGTTTTTCGGGGGCGGAGCAGGGCTCCCACGCGGCCCGAGGTCGGCTGTGTTGCTGAAGCAGCTCCCGGTGGCAGAGGAGCTGCTTTTAAGTTAAAGAGGTGTCGCTGTGTTTTTCGGGGGCGGAGCAGGGCTCCCACGCGGCCCGAGGTCGGCTGTGTTGCTGAAGCAGCTCCCGGTGGCAGAGGAGCTGCTTTTAAGTTAAAGAGGTGTCGCTGTGTTTTTCGGGGGCGGAGCAGGGCTCCCACGCGGCCCGAGGTCGGCTGTGTTGCTGAAGCAGCTCCCGGTGGCAGAGGAGCTGCTTTTAAGTTAAAGAGGTGTCGCTGTGTTTTTCGGGGGCGGAGCAGGGCTCCCACGCGGCCCGAGGTCGGCTGTGTTGCTGAAGCAGCTCCCGGTGGCAGAGGAGCTGCTTTTAAGTTAAAGAGGTGTCGCTGTGTTTTTCGGGGGCGGAGCAGGGCTCCCACGCGGCCCGAGGTCGGCTGTGTTGCTGAAGCAGCTCCCGGTGGCAGAGGAGCTGCTTTTAAGTTAAAGAGGTGTCGCTGTGTTTTTCGGGGGCGGAGCAGGGCTCCCACGCGGCCCGAGGTCGGCTGTGTTGCTGAAGCAGCTCCCGGTGGCAGAGGAGCTGCTTTTAAGTTAAAGAGGTGTCGCTGTGTTTTTCGGGGGCGGAGCAGGGCTCCCACGCGGCCCGAGGTCGGCTGTGTTGCTGAAGCAGCTCCCGGTGGCAGAGGAGCTGCTTTTAAGTTAAAGAGGTGTCGCTGTGTTTTTCGGGGGCGGAGCAGGGCTCCCACGCGGCCCGAGGTCGGCTGTGTTGCTGAAGCAGCTCCCGGTGGCAGAGGAGCTGCTTTTAAGTTAAAGAGGTGTCGCTGTGTTTTTCGGGGGCGGAGCAGGGCTCCCACGCGGCCCGAGGTCGGCTGTGTTGCTGTTTCGCTTGGTGTTTTACTTTCTTTTCTCATGTTCTTTGCTACATTGTATTTGAAGGAGGACCCAGGGGTGGGATTGGGGGGGGATTCTTTTGGGGTCACTTTATACTCTATTGAGCTGGATTTGTATTTTGTTGTGTTGCCTGTTGCTTTCTTGATTGCTCAATAAAAATATATTTGACCATAATTGGCTGTATGTGGATGATGTTTATTTCCTAGGACCTAAACAGGGTTTAACTAAATTCAATGTAGGTTTGGTAGATGGTGTGGTAAATAGGAGTGCTTGTTTTGAGTTTGTCTTGTGTTATTTATTCTGGGGTAAACATTCAAAGCAATTAACCAGGCAGAAGAGGCTCCTGCACAATTAAATCACTTCTGTCCAGCTATCTGCTAATATTCGCTCTTAACTGGGTACTGCTGCTGTATATTAGCACTGACTGCCTCTCCATATTGAGTATAGCTGGGGTGGTCTAAAAGCAGAGTCTGGGTGCAGCTAGCGCATCTGTGCACCTGTGACATTCACTGCCATGCCTGAATAGCTAACTGGACAGATACAAGGACTTTTCGTAGGATTACACATAAAGCAATCCCATTTCTCCCCAGTTGGCTATCCGGGCACCAACACTGAATATTAGCCAGTACCTGGTTAAGTTCTGGGTAGCGGTCCAATCCGTTTTTTTCTCTTTCCTCCTGTATCTTCTTTCCCAAACTCCCCACCAACACCACCTACCCTGAGCTTACTTCCTCTTCCCTCCTCCTGGAGACTCCTATTTGACTTGTAGGCCCCTCCCCCAATAGTCTAAGCCAAAGCAGAGTGAACCCACATCTATACTGCCCATGTCAACTCCAGGCTTAAGATAGTGGCCTCAGTGTTAACACTGGATATTGAGGCCCCATTCAGTCCACTGAATTTAAATATTTAAACTTAAAAACAATTCTGATCACCGCAAGCTAACTCCCATTTATGAAGCCATGTTAGGTTTTTTTTTTTATCACCAGCCGTGGCGGTAAAAATTCTGACGCTTATAGAATTCCTATGAGAGTCGGAGCTAATACCGCTGCGGCCTGCAATAAAAAAGCTTAACACAGAATCGTAAATGCAGACTGGTCTGTTTTTATATGAATGGTGATTGTGTGCTTATGTTTATCAATTGTTTTTATTTGACATTATGTATGTTGCTGAAGGTTATGAGCCCTTTGATTCGTCCATATATTCCATCTTGTCCGCTGAGATCACAGTATCAACATCTCTTGAAGTCCCATCTCTGCATGTTATACCAAAGTTACAATCCGTTCTAGAGTTTTCAGTGTCATGAGCCCTAGGTTGTGGGATGCAGATTCCTTTGTTTCCTTTCAAAAAGCTCTCAAAACATTTTTCTTTCAGGAAGCTTTTGCTTATTTATGAAGGGAACTGTATGAGGTAAAAATTCACTGATGATGTTCAGAATAATTTTATTTGTGATTTTAGTGCTTGTTTTGATTGATTGTAATATTTTATTTGTAATTTTTTTTGTATTACACAGAGACGTTTGTGATTTGCGAAATACGTGTTTTAAATAAAATAAGTAATGTTTTGTTATCTACCTTGAAATCTAAATGAATAAATAAAATTAATTTTGCATAAATATGTATTTCAATGAGTTGCCAAGGGGAAGCATAGAAAATGAATCTACTGTTGTTCTAAAGAAAATGACGCCAGCATATTGTAGGATAGCTTTCTAAAAGGTTTTTACTTACCCTCTCCCCCCCATTTTTTTACAAAAGTGCGGAAGAGGTTTTTAGCGCTGGCTGGTGCGCTGAATGCTTTGCGCTGCTCTGATGATCTCACAGAATTCCTATAACCGTCAATGCAGCGCAGAGTATTCAGCGAACTAGCCGGTGCTAAAAACTTCTTCTGCACTTTTGTAAAAGGGGGGGGGGGGGTGTTAAATTAAAACAGAAATAAAGGTCAACAAAAAATGTTGTCATTCAAGTGCACTAATTTGTTAGCTATACAAATTATTTACATACAACTCTTCTGCCTTTCTTGCCGAATCATGTCTTCAACGATGGAAATCATCTCACGGACCAGATAAATGCAAGGCAATAAAATGATGTACCATTCCCACCCCCTCTCTACAACCTCAAAAAAATAAAAGGGCAAACAAAGTACAAATTTCTTCTGTTTTATTAACATTGTAAGAAATGTTGTTTTTCCTTTGTTACAAAAGAGCTAAGTGGCTCTGAAAGCAGAAATACAGTTTATATGTACACAGTGCTACAGTCTTCAGACTGCTCTGAAATTTGGGTATACCATATCAGACCAGAACTGCGGATGTAAGAAATAAATGGCACTAAGCCTTTTACACTGTAATTCTATACCTAGTACACAAAAATGTATTTACATAATACTAAAAAAATGATTACACATTGATTCATTAAAAAACTAAAAATAATAGTGAAAAAATAACAAAATGTGTCTTTTATCTTACAAGTCTGCACCATGTGCCATAGTAACTTATCAACGGAGGGTTTTGTCAATCAATGCATGAAGAAGAATACACAAAACAGGTTTATAAAACATTTTAAGACAATATTAACAGTGGTGTGCTCTTTGCTGAAACTCTAGCACAACTGGAACACTAAAAATATGGCAATATTCTTGGTCCCTCTTCTAAAGAATTAACATAAAATAAGGCACATACATTTCAGGAACTTAATAAGCACTGCTGAATAAAGGACACCCCATAGCGGAACAGAAGAAAGAAGCAATTGTAATTCTAACATCCTGTGTGTCAAGAATAACAATACAAAAACAGCACAAAAACACGTACCATTAAAATTCATCTCTAAAGGAGATGCATGAAATGCAAGCAGGTGCACACATATGGAATTTATGTAAGCCCATTTGGAATGCTCTCTTAATTGCTGTACACAAATACGCACCATTATGATACCAGACATATGCTCTGTATACACTGAATTAAAAAAAATGAAGGCGATGGGTATGCCACTTTCAGAAACGCTTGATTTCCTGTAAAACTTGTAATGAGTTACAAAAGCTAAAGCAAAACAAAATATTTTTTAAAAATGCACAAACAATATGAAATGTTACATTGACATTAATACTCTTAATACTCTGCTGGGACTGTACCTATGAAGGGACAGGTGACAGAGACACTATTATACATCAGACTAGCCAGTATTAACTATACCCGGATGTTTACATATACATAGAATGAACATTTCACTCTTTTATGTATGCTTCCAATATTGGCTGGGTAAATCAGAGTTTAAAACTAGTGTTCCAAATTGCTACAACACATTTAAAGCAGTTATCAAACATATCTAATATGTTCTGTGCCCATAATAAGATGCAGCAACAATTATACAAAATGTGTTTCTTTTGTGCAATATAAAAATGGAAAAACATTATTCCTTGATATTTTTTTTTTTTCAAACATGCACATTGCACATGTACATTGGTTCACAATAAAACACAGAGGAAGCATATAGACATTGAACATGAAGGTGGGGAAGCAATACTGATCCAAAACTGAAATGGAAGACAGTTTCTCCCTACAACATAGGGTTTTCAGAGTCTGTATTCCATAAAAGGAATATACTTGGAGTACATCCCATTCTAGAGGGATGAAAATGCTAACCCCAATCCCTCCCCAAAACAACAAAAGAACACACAGCTAAAAGATATGCCACTTATCTTTCAACAGCTATGTCTTTTCTCCTAAAATTTCTATTGCATAACTGCAAGAAATTTACTTTCTTCTGCAAGAGAAGTCAGCAAAGAACTCATGTCCCCAATTGCCATGTTGGTTGTGCTTACAGGCATATTTGGGAATGTAAGAGACGCTCGTGGGGTGGTGAGGCGTGAAGAATTGTGTGAGAGATTCTGAATGATACTTGGACTCAGTGCTCCCGAAATTAAGCTAGCATGGTCCCCATCATCTATGATTGCATCAAAGTCAATTTGCACCCCTTCTAAACTGCTGCTATCAATGTGATCCACTGTGCTTGTCACTTGATTAGTCCCTGGAGAAAGAAGTTCAGATGTATTCTCAGCATTAGTTTCCTGCAGAAGGCAGTTCATTTCTGAAATGGAGAAAGAGCCTGTCTTCATGTTTGGTGGATTAAAGCCAAGTATTTGGTCATATAACTGACCTGAGTAATTCTGCACATTAGTACAGGGTTGCTGCATTTGATCTTGCATCTCGATCTTAACACTGTTTACCTTGCACATCTGGTTTCCATCACCTGTATGTCCCTGAAGCTGTGATATGTTATTCCTCAACAAATTCTGCCGCTTGTTCCCATTATAGTTTGTACATGTTTGGTAACCCCTTGTTATCATCAAACCTGACTGCTGGTTTCCAGTGTTTTGGAGCATTGGTAGACAGTTCTGTTGCCCAAGATAAAGCGTGGCCTGTGAGGTAGGACTGGTCTGTCCTATCAGCATCTGATTGGACCGACTGGTTTCCTGGAAATGCAAACTTTCATTTGTGTGTTGATTTGCAGGGTGCTGACTTTGCAAAAACTGCTGTTGAACAATATTGTTCTGCATCCCATTACTTACATCTACTGATTGCTCACCTATCAAAATGGATGGTATAAAAATTTGCTGGCTCCCACTCTCTTGCACATTATTATTTCTTAGTTTTAGCCCTTGCATTGCTACACTACAGGATGTGTCCATCATGGCAGAATTCTCTGCCTGTCTCTTCAGGACTTCACTGTACTCTATGTTGTAAGAACCACCAGTATGGTTTGCGACTCGGTTCTGCTGTAAACAGTGTGAAGCATTTTCAATATGATCCTGATAACCATTTTGCCGAGCCATCCCATTTCTTGTCAGACTCTGCGGCTGTACCATGAAGTTATTATACAGTCCAGGGGCTCGAGACTGCTGAAATGTGGAGCGATGCCCATCTTTTGACTTTGAGGAAGACAAATCGGCACTTCCGGAGCTTACTTCATTCCACTGAATTGGCAAGTCATTTTTGTTTACGTCAGGGCCAACTTGCTCAGGACTGTGATGCTGCTGGCTTATCTGACTGCTTGTGGGATGGGGCTGATTGAAGTTGTAGATACCACTTCCCATCAAGATGTTTTGCCCTCCTGTGTCAGGAACGCTGCTCTGACTGTGCTCATATGTGCCCTGATTTTGAGAATTTAGATACTGAACAACATCATCTGGCAGAAGATCGTCATCATTCAGATTGTTTTCTGCTTCCATGAGAATGGCTTCCAAAGTCACATTTTCATTAATGCTAGGAGGACAGGGGAAATAAATGTTGTGTAATGAACCTCCTTCAGAGCATGTGTAGTTCTGGAGGCCAAAACTGTGCTTTTCCATGGATGGAGGATGCACAGCAGGAGGGTTTATATTATTAAGACTATTGAAACGGTGGACTCTAGCATGGGAAAGGTTGTCAGAGACCATCTTAACAGGATCACTAGCTCTTCGTATTCCATTCCCCATCCTCTCATGTGGAAATAAGTACTTTCTGCTGTAATTGCTTGTTCCACCATCACTGCATCTTCGTGGAACATTGATGTTAGATAAGGGAGAAACCCCAGATTCTCTGTAGTCACCTAAAAGTGCCATTCGTGTTTTTAGGCTCATCCTTTCTATATTAGGAAGTGGAGTAGGTGGAGGACCACCTGTAGCCGCAGCATATTTTGCTTTTAGCCTGTATTGTTGTGCTGGGGTAAGGCTAAGGATGCTTGGCAGTCCCTCGCACTGACTTGCCTCGCTTGATCGTCTTGAGGCATCCGTGGAAATGGGATCATAGGAGTCGGCTGCACTCAAATTTTGAGGTCTTCCTTCAGCTTGAGAAACCTCACTGGATCTTCGGCTTGAAAAGCAGGGGGAAATTCCAGAGGACCTACGGCTGCTCAAGTATGCAGAACTTATTGTACTGGTGTTACTATCCCGTCTGTTATTTAGCATGTTTAAGACTGTGATGTCTATGCTTGAAGGTTCATTTCTGTTTGGAAGAATAGTGATGGATGCTCCTGAATTGCCACACTTGCTTGTCTGGAAACCTGAAAAAACACAAATGACACACAGGCTAGATGACTATGGAGCTTGATGTAAGTTATAATAAAAGATACATTTTTATTTATTTACTGTCATATAGAAGGGCAATTTCAATATAATTTCTAAACACTCACAAAAATCCAACAGCGAACCATGAACATTTTCAAAACAAGAAAATGCCCCATTTTTTGTTTCAAAAATGCCAATTTCTCAGATGAGTTTGTACACAATCTATCTTTATGAAAACAATTAAAAAAAAAAAGTCCAAAGTAAAATCACACAAAACAACCCATTGGGATTTAGGAAGGCCAGCAATTTTAGTAGACTAGCCACACAAACATCCCAGCAGAGCAGTGGGGCACTTCAGTGAACACATAAAAAGTCCCAGCTATTCATCTCACCATAACCCCCTTATATTGTATGGTGAGCCTTCCAAAACCCACCCAAAACTTACTGGCCCCAACTGTACACTACACCAATAGACTTTATACCTGCAAGTGTCACCTACAGTACCGTATATGTAGTTACAGTAGGTGGATTTTGGAAAACTCACATATTCCACCATAAGTGTAGTAGTTAGAGTGGGATATGGGTCTAACTTTTATAGAATTGCACTAAGCACCACATTAATTGGTGCCAATTGTTTAGGTAACATATATAGAATTTGGGCCTGAGTGCGTATAATTCCTACAGTATCTATACATGTAATTTTATCCTATTGAGAAGGATTAGACCAGGGGTGTCCAAGCTTTTGGCTTCCCTGGGCCGCATTGGCGGGAAAAAATGTTTTTGGGGTGCGCAAATGCTGCAGCAAGACAGAGGAGGGAGCCGGCAAGATGGTAAACACCCGGGGGCAGCAGAGGAAAACACTGCACCGCCCTCGACTAGGGCCGCACAAAATACTTCACGGGGCCACATGCGGCCCTTGGGCTGCAGGTTGGACACCCCTGGATTAGACCCTGTTTTTTCCACCAACAGTACTGGATACTCGTCCAATCGATAATCCTATCACTACTAGACTGCAGCAATGCACTTCTCTCAGGACTATTGAAGAAATTAACAAAAACCTACAACTAATATAGAACATAGCTGCAAGACTCAGTCAACAAATTGAGATTCAACCGCGTCACATCACTACTTAATAGTGTTACACTGGCTCCCAGTTGACAATCGAGTCAAATTCAAGCTATGCTATCTAACATTCATGACCCTACACGGAGAGTTCACTGATAGTTTTCACAAATTTGCTGAGCTACTAGGAAGATGTGCCAAACAACAAAACACCATCCACTTGATATTACCCTTTCCATCCCTGAAAGGAATAAAATATAAAAGGCTACACTGCCTCTCATTCAACTATTAAACTAGAAAAACATGGAATTCACTACCCACAGATATTCACACCATGCTTTTGTTTCATAAAAACCTAAAAACATTGCTCTTCCAAAAATCTTGGCTAGGAGCCTAGCCCGACCCCCGGTGTGATGTTTAGTAGAATTACAGATAAATATTGGTGCTTAGAAGGTGGGCTGGAGTTTGGAATTGAAAGCATCTTCTTTAGAGTTCTTTTCTTTTTACCATTTTTAGATTTTATACCACTTACCATACCATATTGTTTCTTATTCCCCACAAATGTCAACTGGGAATCATTGGGGCTTACATAAGATTAATAAGGTTAGCAACATTGACCTTAAGAATCATAGCAAGAATATAATGAAAACAGATGCATTTTCAGCACCTTCCTAAATTGAAGATAGAAGGAGGTCTGATGTAAACAGGTCAGGGGGCAGTGCCAAATTTGGGGGCCTTGAAACTCAAAGGTGGATTTGAAGAGTGATTTCCTCCGATGCACTGGTCCTCAATTAAACAGCTTTGTGGACTGTTACTACTAACGGGTGAAGTTGGGCACAGATTTTAGCTTGGTCCTAATTGGTCTGCACGAAGGGTTCTTTGGCGGGGCTCACTGACGGTGCAGGCCTGACTGATATGCAGCCCTTTAAAGCAGTGTTCTTCAACCTTTTTACACCCGTGGACCGGCAGAAATAAAAGAATTATTTTGTGGACCGGCAAACTACTAAGACCGAAATAAAAAAACACATTTTCGCCCCATCTCCGCAAGCTCGGTCCCCACAAACCATCTGATCCCATCTGCACAAGCCTCAGTTATGATTTTATATTGAACGTATTTTATTAAAGTATAAAAAGAAACAATATTCTGTACAATTGTCATTTTATAAATATAAATATTCAGAGCAAGGACCAACAAAACCCCTGTCTCCCCTCCCCTTCACATATATCCCCTCTACTATCAAGAAAACTGAACAAGCCAAATTATTACAGAATGCTACACAGAAATATCATGCTAACAGAATACTGCAGTCACACATGATAGGAATAGTGTTAGGCTTTGCAGTCCCCAGTTATGTCTCTAGCAGGATATATATTTCAAATCTGATATATTGTAATGACAAAATAGAAATAAAATAATTTTTTTTTCTACCTTTTGTGTTCTCTGCTTTCATCTTCTTTCCACTCTTTTCCTTCCAGCGTCTGCCCGTTCCATCCACTGTCTGGCCTCTCCCCCTTCCATATGTATCTGACTTCTTTCTATGCCCCTCTCCCCTTTCCATCCAGCCTGTGCCTCCTCTCTCCTTTTTACATCATTCATTCCAGCTTCACTGCTTTCTTCATTTTTATCTCTCCTACACCAGATCTAGCATCTTTATCCCTCTCTCATTTCTCTGCTGGCCCCCTTTCCAGCATCAATCTCTCTCTACTTTCTCATTCCTCTGTCTCTCCCCTTTCCCTCATCTGATCTCTCCATTCCACCCTGACCCCCTTCCTCTCCTGTAATCTCCCTGCCACCTGTTTCTTTCCTTTTTCCCTTCTCCCTTCCCTCCTTCCCCCTATCCAACATTAACTCTCTTCCTATCCCTTTCCCTCATCCCCTCCCAGTAGCATCTCTCCTTCTACCTCCCTCCAGGTCCAGTAGCAGCTCTCCCTTTATCCATCAGCTTCCCAGCCTCCAACAGTGGCTTCCTCTCCTTCCAGCAGCTCTCAGTACTTGCCTGCAGCAGTGATTTCCTTAGGCAGCCTTGGGTCCATTGCTGCCTCTGAGGAAAGGGGAAGTTGCCAAAGTAAATCACTGCCCTGGTAAGTACAGAGCTGCTAGGAGAGGAGACAGCCACTGTTGAAGGCTCCCCATGATCTTACTCCTGCTGTGCCCTGCACATTCGCGACTCCCCCCCCCCCAAGTCTGCAAAAACAGCTTTGCGCTGCAGGCCCTGCCGCCCAAGACGAGCCGGAGGCCCCTACCCGCCGCATTCTGCACGTGGGCAGACTCTCAGCACAAACGCTGCTGATGGCCCCAATCGACACGCTGACGCCCCCCCCCCCCCCTGCGCACGCTGACCATCTCCTCTCTGCCTGCACTTTCCCCGCGGCCCTCTTCGGTGACTCGGCAGGGGCAGCGATCAAGACAGGCTGCCGATATCGGGATCTTTCCTCTCTGAGTCCCGCCTATTTTGTTTCAACTTCCTGTTTCCGCATAGGCGAGACTCACAGAGGGAATGGCCGACGTCGGCAGCCTGTCTTGATCGCCCGAGGCTGGGAAGAACAGAAGATTTCCGCAAACACCATCGGGGCAGGAAATTTAACGGCGTCCATCTCGCCGGTCCTGCGCGGACCGGCAGGAATTTTCTGCGGACCGGCACCGGTCCGCGGACCGGCGGTTGAAGAACTGTGCTTTAAAGGGCTGCTTAATCAGGCCCAAGAGGTAGTAGGTGGGGCCTCAGTTCAGCTGAGTTCACTTAGTTCTGCTTTGCCAGTTGGAGTGGTATAGAAAGTTTTAAATAAACTATAAACCACACATCTGAGTTTCATAAATGAATGAAAGAGTTTTGATGAAATTAAATATAGGCAAATGTTTCTCATATTTTACTGAATACTTCAAAATAATGGCACCACAGAACAGCACAAAACAGAGAACCTGCTGTACACCACCTTGGGTGAATCTTAAAAGCAGTTGTTAATTCCCAATGAATGAATAAATATATAGCATTGACTTTAATTCATTGTACGTAAAGTTTCTCTTTATTGTATTGAGATGTACACTGCTAAACTCCTTAATTCATTGTACGTAACGCTTCTCTTTATTGTATTCATATTTTCTTTTATTGTATTCACAATCTCTTTTACTGTAAACCGCCTAGAAGTCGCAAGATAGCTGGCGGTATATAAAAATAAAGTTATTATTATTATTATTTATCTCAGAATCATAGAAAAGTGGCTTTTTGAAAGAATGTGCAGCTTTGCGAGGGACCCTCCCCCCCTCGAAAAGTTTGAAAAAAATAAACTAAGACACCAAACAGAAAGCAAAGTCTTGGGGAAGAGAGGGAGAAAATAAAAATGCATTTGAAATAGATATGAATTTATGAGACAATCCTGTTTTTTTTTGTTACATAGATCTTTTTGGACACTTGTTAGGTTACAAAAGTTAGACAGTTCTAAATCTAATGGATGCTGGCACTGTCATCTCGATATAGGACATTTGCTATACTATTGTCCCTTGATACTTAAATTCTGGAAATCCATTTGGGGTCAAATTATTATGATATTGGAATTTCAATTATCATTATCATATGATGTAATATTGTTTGGAACGATATTATTCCCCAGGAAACCAATCAATGCAAACCAGAATAAATTGCTCCTCATCATGACAGGAGTAGCCATGCAGCTTATAATGGAAAATTGGAAAAGTTGGGATAACTTAAATTATAGTTTCTGGTGGGAATCCTTATGCCAGATATGTAAGTTTGAACATATTAACTCTTTACAGAGCAGACACCATAGCAAATTCAAGGAAATTTGGGGCCCGTTAACAAAGTATTGTTAGATATAAATGTGAATTATTAACATTATTTCCCTTTGATTCATGAAAGATTGTTATACATATCCAGGAGGGGAGGGGGGAAGGGTTAGGGTGTGTGTGTGGGGGGGGGGTTAAACAGCTTTGCATCAATTTGTTGGAATAAAGTGCAATATGTTAAAATACTTGATTGTTCATCTGTTTTGCACTGTGTAATCGATTTCAAAAACGAATAAAGAATTAATAAAAAAAAAAGAAACAGATAAGGTATTTCTCACCATTTCCAACAATAGGTGGTAGTGCTGGGGCTTTAGAAGGTGGAACGAGGTTCAGTCTTGGGAGCATTCCATTAACTTGTTTCAATCTTTCTCCTTTCACTTGCTCTATCCATTTGGTCCCTGTCATCATCCTCCTGGCCTGTAAACTGAGTGCAGTGGTTGCTGTGGAAATGGTAGAGTCCATGATCGGGGTTTCTTCAGTTGCACAGAGGTCTCCTACACTACCTCCACTGTTCAGATTAAGCTCGATCCCACTGTTGGAATAGTCGCTGATGGGGGACTGCTCGCTGCTGCATGAAGACTTACCACCAGGGCTTGGCTGAGATGTCTGTGTTAAAGAAATATTAAGGCAAACAGACAAACAAGAGATTAAGATAAGGTACATTCTGTAAAGCAAACAAACATTTTAAATGGATCGAAACATACAACAGCAGAATCCCGTTCATGAACTAATGGCAATGCTTTCTTATTAGAGGTCTCTATGCCCCTAAGGTACTGATTCATTTAAATCCTTAAATATGGGGGAGGGGGGTTCTGAAAAGTTCTCAGCCCAACCGAGAATGACGTAGCTATGTTTCAATGACTGATCTGAAACAATGCCAAAACACAGAAATTTGTTTCTGCAAACTGAAATTTAACGAAATAAGATAACACTCTTTTCAGCTACAGTGGCAAAATAACGCTCAGAATTTAGGAAGTTGGTTGGTTGGGCTGAGAACTTTTCAGCACCCTCTTGTATACCATACTTAGTGGTGCAGCCACACAAGAGCAGGGTTGGGCTAAAAATGGCAAAAAACAAAACAAAACAAAACACGAGAGAGAAAAAGATTGTGAAAGAAGAAAGGACGTGAATATAATCATGCAAATTTGGATGGTTAGAAACACAGAAATATGATGGCAGATAAAGGCCAAATGGCCCATCCACAGCATTCCATCTTTGATTTACTTCAGTTAGGCTGTTTTCAGATTCCAGTAACTTCTTATCTCTTCTCATGTTTTTGGCTTCATACACGCTTGCTAATGGAGCTTCACGGACATTGTTATAATTTTATATCTTCGTGAGAACATCATAAAATCTTCCATAGATTTTGGCAACCTGGACCCTATTGTTACTACTGTGGTCTTTGGTCCGACTCATCAATTTTTGTCCTACATCTTTTGAGGACTAAATTGTCATTTTACTGTAAAATTCTAAAGTGCAGAGCACAGTATTTATCACAAATGCAAGATTTACAATCATCCTGGTGGGATGGTTCAGTGACTATGCTGCCTGCTGACGTTTGGTAATCCTAGTTTCACTTAGAGTGCATCTGTTCTATGGTCCTTGGCCTAATATTATCAATTGTATCAGCTAGGATAAATAAAGGGGGGAAAAGCTTAAGAACGGAAATGAGGACAAGGTAAGCCCTTTGGAAATAATCAAAGGGCTCATAATATTGGACGAGCCCTGCAAGAAAAAAGGGGGAAGTTTGGGGGGGGGGTAGGAAGTTTGAATAATTAAGAGATGAATGGGGACTGTGATGAGGTGTGAAGTAATGGGAAGAGGAAATCTTGGTGATTGGTAACAAGGAGTGAAGGATTGTGATTGGTGGGAATGGGAGAAAAGGTAATTGGCTGATTCAGGCGGGAGAATTGTGAGGAGTTTGTTTGTGGGAGGTTGGGGTCTGAGGAGGGTAGGCAGTAATGAGGAGATAGAAAGTTGGGAATTGTGAGGGTAGTTTGAGGATTTAATACCCGCCCTTTCCCACCCTATTGTTCTGTGGTCACTGTCTATGTTTTGGTGGGTGGGTGTGGTGTTGGGGGGGGGAGGGGCGAGTTATGTTTGGTATGTTTCCAGTTGTTTGGGGTGTTTTGTTTGAATATGAGAGATGTGTGCTTGGGTAGGTGGGCAAGGGGTGCAACGGGGGGTTGGCGGTTGCAGCTTGGGTGGTAAATGAGAAGGGATTCCTTACAGGTGGCCAAGAGATTATGGGGAAATACCTATGAAATATAATGTTGAATGCTGTGTGCGGCACCGCCACAGACTGAGGTGAGGCCGGGCGACACTGCAGGTCTTGCAAATGGGATATTTGGAATGAATATAATGTATTGGGATGTTGGGATAAGCAGCTAGGTCAGGACCGACTAGCTGTTGGGATGGGAAACAGGAAGGCCACCTAGGATGAGAGGTATGAATTGGAGTTGCATTGTTACTGGAGTATGTTAATTAATAAAGCTGTGGCCAAATTTCTGCCAAAGTTTAATATTGTAAGTGTTTTATTTAAGTGGTGAATTTTGAGTTGTTTGCATGCAGGGTGCGAGTTCCAAATATTATGGCTTTTTGTAAATGAAGGCTCAGTAGAGGCTAGTTCCAATTGACTTACAATCACCCCTCTCCCAAACATACACGAAAAGACAGGAAGAAACTATTGGTTCTATAAAAAAAAAAATGATTTGAGGAGCTTAGTGGCGGTAGTAGAAGCTCTTCTATTTTCAGACTTTTAAAGACTATTATACAGTACTTTGCAAGAGTGAGATCATAGATGTTAGGTATTAGAAATAAAAGAAAAGAACAGAATTCTTCTCTTTTCTGTTCAGTGGTATAGTAAAGGGGGAGAGGTCTGCCCTGGGTGCTTTGGTAGGGGCACGGCATCTGTCCTCCTTTCCGCCCCCCCCAACTGCGTGCATGCCGCTTCCATTCCCCTGTACCTCTGTAACATTCCTGGCATGAGCAGCAACCTCCAATCTGTTGTTGAGCCTGCATCGGTTCTTCTTCTGACATCACTTCCAGGACTCGCACCTAGGAAGTGAAATCAGAGGGAGAGCCCACGACACAACAACAGGTCTCTGGAACAACCTTTCCTCCCCTCTTCAGAACCTGAGCTCTCTCCAACTTTTCCGCAAACATCTGAAGACCTGGCTATTCTCAAAAATCTGATACCTATTCCATCTCTGGCACTCTAAGCCCTCTAAAAACCCTTCATACTTGGACCTCTAACCTTTCATTGTTATTTCCTTTCTATCCCATCTCCTGTAAACCGTGCAGAGCTCTACGAATGTGGAGATGATGCGGTATACAAACCTAAGGTTTAGTTTAGTTTAGGTCGGGGGTTGATGCTTGTGCCAGGAACACAGGTATGGGGGAAGGAAGCAGCATGCGCATGGCAGTGGAGGGAGCTGGGGAAGGAGCGTGTAGGGAAAAGAGTGGGGCGGAGAAGAGGGCAGCACAACTGATGCCTCTCACCCTCGCTACACCACTGTTTCTGTTGGGCCAATTTTGAGAATTATGAGAAGAGTAGAAAATATGCCAGTCAGTTTTCCAGGAAAAACTGCAGCTTGATTTGATTTAACCAACATGTCATAAAAGTAAAAATGCTAAGATACAGCTGTTTCCTACACATCCAACAGGACATTCATTCAAGGTTGGCTGATCCTGGTAAAAAGACTCTACTGTGCAGGAGTCAAGATTTGGAACTCTTTAGTAAGACAGATACGGAATTGTTGCGAGAGCGGTATGTTTAGAAAATTACTTAAAACCCAGTTATTTGTTGATGCTTTATTTTAGTCATACTTTTCTCTCTTTTTTTTTGGTAAACAAGATGAACTGTTTATGATCCACAGTTACGATATTAATCTGTATCCATGACATATTAACTTTTATCTGTTTTTAAGCTCTGTTTTTATTCAAAGCTATGTTAGTATTTTTTAGCTATGAATTTTAAGACTTCTCTGTATGTTTATTTTATTATGTTTTAAGATTATGTATGTATATCTTGCTAATCATTTAGTTGTAAACGGTATAGAAATTTTTAAAATAAATAAATTAGATAATTTTCAAGCATCATTCTGACCTCATGTGCAACTTTCTTCCAAATTAGTCTCCTTCTTTTCTGTGGTTACTCCATCTTATTTATCTATCTGGTCCTTTTACAAACCTGTGCTGCTGAGCTAAATGCCGAGCCACCCGCTCTATTCCTTTGGGTAGCTCGGCATTTAGTGTGTACTATTTGGCAGTGCAACATTGTTAAAGGACTGGCAAATGTCCCATCTTTGCTTACACCTTGTACTGTCTATTAAAATGTTTTATCTCATATTGTGTTGACATTATAATGTAGCATTCTACGCCATATTTTGTATTGCAATTTGAATATTTTTACTTCTGTTATTGTCTATTGCAGTGGTTCTTAAACCTGTCCTGGGGGACCCCCAGGCTGTTGGGTTTTCAAGATATCCTTAATGAGGATGCGTAAAGAAAGCACGCAGGACATTGTGCTGCCTTAAAACAGTTCCTGTTAGTGCTGTAAGGGGGGATTGGGGGGAGACCCCCAATAAACTTACAAGTGTTTGTGCTGCTGTTGGGGGGGGACACCACCATTAAACTTTGGGTTTTGGGTATTCGGCAGTTTTCTGTATAGTAGGGGGTTCTCTCCCCCCCCCCAATGTGAGTGCAAACACTTGTAAGTTTAGTGGTGGGGGTCTGCCCCAAAGCGCTAACAGGAACTGTTTTAAGGTAGCGTGCATAAGTCCTCTGCGGGATTGGCGCCCCATAATGAATATGCATGAAGCAGATTTGCATATAATAGAGGTGACAGGCATGCAGATCTGCACTGAAGGGGCCTTTCTACTAAAGCATATTAAGTTCTGCAGTTACTATACATTACCTGCAAAAATTAATGCACAGTAACTGTAAAATTTGTGCAGTAACTGTTGGCAGCATGGCCACTGTCTGTCCTGCATTTACCACGCAGGGCAGACACTTACTGCATGTAAAGTGCATCAGGAGATAAAACAATATTTTGCATCTGTGCTATCTGCTGAAGCATTTACTGTGGGCCTGCAGTAAATAGAAAAGGACCCTGATCCTCAAAATAAGCATCAGCCTTCCCTAAAATGATCTTCCTGATTGCCATTATCAGCATCCACATCCACATCCACCCCCCCCACCTCCCTGACACTCACCAGGTATATCCATGGTGGAACAGTGTAGAGTAGGAGTGATCCCCAGGTGCTTCTATCCCATCTCCAGCCTGGGTTCAAAATGGCAACTCTGACCCCTAGTGGTACTCATGCTGTATTACCACTAGGAGCTAGGGAGCTTGACCTCTAGAGGTACTACCTCAAGACTACTGCTAGGAGTCAGAACATTTGAATCCTAACTAGCAAAGGGGTAGCAGTGTCTGGGGATCAATAGGGGGAGGGGATACTGACCAAGTAACAATTGATTGTATTTTTTTATCACACAAATAGCCATGCTAGATGCATGCCGATAGCTTAGGTATATTTAGCACTTCCAGGAAGCGGCATGTGAATCATACTCCATAGCAGCGATGGCATGTAGGTAAGTTACTATGTGCTAATTGCAAGCACTGCCCATGCCCAAAAGTCACCCTTTCTTTACCTTTTTGCCACCCCTGTTGCAGTGAGCAACTATTGCACGATTTAGTGCAGAGTAATTGTTGTGGACATGCACTAACCATTACTGTAGTCCTATAATATCCATTACCGTGCAGTAATTTGCAAGGCAAATGCTCAACATGATTTAGCAAACAGGCTCCCAAATGTAACGTGATACTCAGAATTCTCTGCTTCCACATTGGTCGATTGGATTGCAAAACAGACTGAGACAGCTTCCATCAAACCAAAATAACCTGGCCACATTTAACATGATATACAAAATGATATACACTTCCCCCTTCATATTCGCGGTGATAGGGGAAAAACAACTCAATGAATACAGAAAAACTGCAAATAACTTTTCGTATGTTATTCGCTGTTTTGTTATAAATCCTAGAGCAGTGTTTTTCAACCGCTGTTCCACGGCACACTAGTGTGCTGCGAGATGTTGCTTGGTGTGCCGTACGGTCAGGGCCGCCATCAGGGCAGTACCACCAGTCCTGCATTCAGGGGCCCGGAGCTGACAGGGGGCCCGGGCTCCCCCAGGGTCCTAGGCCACAGTCTAGGGAGAGGGGCGGTCCGCCCCACGTGGACAGGAGAGAGCTGGACGGGGGACCCGCGGAGTTCAATACATCTCGAGCCGCGAGGCTCGTCTTCTGTTCCTGCCTGCCCTGCAGCTAACATATAGCCGATCGCAAGCGTTCCCCGATGTCAGCGCTGACGTCGGAGGGAGGGCTTAAGCAAAGCCTGCCCTCCGACGTCAGTGCTGACGTCGGAGAATACTTCCGTTCGGCTATTTGTGTGCGGCAGGGCAGGCAGGAAGCAGAAGACAAGCCTCGCGGCTTGAGCTTCGTTTTGCTGAGAAAGTTGCAAAGATGGGCTGGGAGGCAAACACGGAACACAAAAGGGGGGAGGGAGTGCGTTTTGGACACAAGGCATGAACTTGGGAGAGAGGAAGGGAGGGAAAGAGATGCTGAGGTGGGGGAGGGAATGGGTTTTTGGACACAGAAGGCATGGACTTGGGAGAGAGGAAGGGAGGGAAAGAGATGCTGAGGTGGGGGAGGGAATGCGTTTTTGGACACAGAAGAAATGGACTTGGGAGAGAGGAAGGGAGGGAAAGAGATGCTGAGGTGGGGGAGGGAATGCGTTTTTGGACACAGAAGAAATGGACTTGGGAGAGAGGAAGGGAGGGAAAGAGATGCTGAGGTGGGGGAGGGAATGGGTTTTTGGACACAGAAGGCATGGACTTGGGAGAGAGGAAGGGAGGGAAAGAGATGCTGAGGTGGGGGAGGGAATGCGTTTTTGGACACAGAAGAAATGGACTTGGGAGAGAGGAAGGGAGGGAAAGAGATGCTGAGGTGGGGGAGGGAATGAGTGTTTGGACACAGAAGGCATGGACTTTGGAAAGAGGAAGGGAGGGAAAGAGATGGTTGTGTACACGGGGAATAGAAGAAAGGAGAATTTTTGGTCATAGGGAGGGAGTGAGGTACAGATAGTGGCATACCAGGGTGGTGGGGGCGGTCTGCCCCACCCCGGGTTTACGTCCCAAGGGGGTGCACAGCTGGCCACCCTCCAGTGTTGTCCCTAGGCCGGCAAACTGCGGCTCTTTAGCCACTTGAGTGCCACCGCCGCCATCGGGAACAGGCCGGCGCCAAGTTCTCCCTGCTTTTCCCTGTGGGGCCGGCCAACTCTCGCCACTCGCGTCAATTCTGACGTCAGAGAGGACGTTCTGGGCCAGCCAATCGCTGCCTGGCTGGCCTAGAACGTCCTCTCCGACGTTAGAATTGACGACGGATGGCGAGAGTTGGTCGGCCCCGCGGGGAAGAGAAGCAGGGAGAACTTGGCGCCGGCCTGTTCCCGATGGCGGCGGTGGCACTCAAGTGAATTACTTTATATATAGTCAATATAGGCACAGAGTTAAATTTTTTAACATTTTCTAATGGTGGTGTGCCTCGTGATTTTTTTCATGAAACAAGTGTGCCTTTGCCCAAAAAAGGTTGAAAAACACTGCCCTAGAGAATATGCTAAAACCGCAAATAACCTGACCTGTTCCTGTGAAGAAAGTGCAGAGTATTTCTCTGTACAATGTTGTGAGCAGCGATTTTCTCTGACGTAATTATGAGAGAGGAACCTGCAAACAAAAAACCACGAATAACCGAAACCGCGATCGGTGAAACCACGAATACGGAGGGGGAAGTGTATAGCATAAACAAACTACATGATTGGTCTTTTCTTATTTAAACAGCAATCTCGTGATGGAGAGGAGAAGTTGTCACATCAAGCTGCAAACAATGATGAATCAAGACAGACATATAGTTTGAATGATGAATGATTGGTGGAATATAGCAGCCACCAGAAGCGCTGTGACCATGACATGACCAACATATGTAAAATTACTGCTATGAGAAAGTTCTATAAAAGTTAAAAGCCCCTCACCTTATTACCCACTGTCCTTAGGAAGTTAGTACAAGTCATTTTAGTGCATTAGATAGAAGAAACATTGGATTAGTATAAAAATAAATTTTCCAGTCCAGACAGTAAATATCAGTAACGTTTATTCAACTCAAATTTTTGAAGCATGCAGAATTAAATGATCCTCATTTATTATAATTAAAATTTAACTTTTCCTAGACTCAGATAAAGTAGGTATTCTGCTCCAGGGAGGGATTTCTGGGTCATGAACTGTCCTTCCAAATTAGCCTGCACTAATGCTCCCATGTCAGCAAAGGTCACTGCAGTGACAGACTGCCTTCCTTCATTGTTCCCTGTAGGGTTGGTGCATCAAGATTTTGTTTTCAATTGCTAGGGAAGGCAGGTCTCCTGCAGAGCTTGCCTGTCCCTCCCTACTGAAAATATGAGAGTGAAACAGTATTCTCTACTGGAAGGGCTGCAGGTGGAGGACTCCCGTTCAGCTTAGAGCAGCTGTCTCAAACTCGTGGCCCACCAGGTACTATTTTGCAGCTCGCAGTCTGTACTAGTGCTGCCTGTTCCTTGCAGCGTACTCCGGCTTCCCCCCTGGCCTCCTGCTCTTACCTTCAGATAATTACGGCAGCCTGCAGAGAGGATCGCCGGTGCTGTAGTGATCCTTGAAGGCTGCCGTAGACCTTAGCAGCACGTTTCCTCTGCCACGATCCTGCCCCTGTCAGAGGAGGGATGGACCATGGCAGAGGAAACCTGCTGCTGAGGACTACGGCAGACTGCAAAGATCGCTACAGCACTGGTGATCCTCTCTGCAGGCTGCGGTAATTAGCTGAAACTAAGGCCGGGAGGCCAGGGGGAAGCTGGAGGACGCTTTAATGAAGGAGGGAATATGCAGGCCTTCGGGGGGGAGGCAGGCCTTTGGGGGAGGAGGGCCCTGGTGTAGAAGTACATGGAGGGAGGGAAGGGAGAAGGAACAGGGGGAGCAGGGAAGGGAAGGGAGAAATAGTACTGCAGGGCAGGGGGAGGAGGGAAGGAGTACTGCTGGGCAGGGAGGTAAAAGTATGGGAGAATAGGTGCTGCTGGACCTGGCAGAAAGGGAGGGAAAGGAAAGGTGTTACACACTGGAGGGGAGGGTGAGATGGTTCATGGGAAGAGAGCATGTTGGGTTGGGATGTGGGAAGGAGGGATGCCACTCGAGGGAAGAGGCAAGGACACAGAGAGAAAGCGTGCAGGAGGCAGAAAGTGTTGGACTCATGTAGAGGGCGAGATGGATGGGGAGGACAGAAAGGAGGGGATGAGAAATGTTACACTGGGGAAGGGGGAGAGGGCAGAGAGTGAAAAGTTGGACTCATGGAGGGGGAGAGAGATGTTGGTTGGGGGAGGGAAGGAATACCAGAGGAGAAGCATGCATGAGAAAGAGAAAAAATGTTGGACTGGTGGAAAGGAGGGAGAAATGTTGGACTGGGAGGAGGGCCAGAAAGAAGGAAGGGAAGGGAGATGGACGGCAGGGGGTAGAAAGGAGGAAGAGAAATGTTACACTGGGGGGGAAGGAGGGAAGGAGAGAAATGTCAGACCATGGAACTAGGGAGGGAAGGAGAGAGAGATAGGAAGGGAAGGTAAAACATGGAAAAGTAGATTTTGAGAAGAAAGCAGAAAAATTGAATGTTAACTTAATGCCAAAGTTGGATGCAAGGCAGAAAGTGAAGACGGAGAGAAAAACAGTCAACAGACAGAAAGGCCCTGAAACATAGTTGAGAGCACAGAAAAATAAAGTCACCAGACAACAAAGGTAGGGAAAATGATTTTATTTTCAATATAGTGATTGAAATGTGTCAGTTTTGAGAAAGGAAAGATGTTAAATTTTAACTGTGAGGGCCGGAGAAAAAAATAGGTAATGTCTTTATTTAAGAAATGACAATTTTGCATGAGTTGAAACTATAAAGAGTTTTACCTCATGCAAAATTGTCATTTCTTTAATAAGACAGTAACTATTTTTTTCTGCGGCCCTCCAAGTACCTACAAATCCACAATGTGGCCCTGCAAAGGGTTTGAGTTTGAGACCACTGGGAATAGTAGACAGAAATCTTGATTACCAAATAATTTCACTCTAATTTTAGACTGTGAGCCATAAATTCCACCCAGAGGTAACGTTAATGCTAGAGTTACTATGTGCTAATGCCATTAAAATGTGCTATTAGTAAATGGATTTCATTGCATAAAATAGGATCTGTGGTAATGATGTTCATGCACCATAGTAACTCTAGCTACTAGCCTATAATCTTATGACCTATTTCTCTATAAAAAGCAGCTTAATACCTTGTTGCTGTTATATTTCCTTACAAATATATATATATATATATAAATAAATAGATAGATAGATATTTATATATATATACTAGTGTTTAAGCCCGTTACATTAACGGGTGCTAGAATATATGTCTGTCTGTCTTTCTTTCTTACTTTCTGTCTCTCTCCCTGCGCCTGTCTCTCTCTTCCTTTCTTTCTGTCTTTCTCCCTCCTGCTGTCTGTCCATCTTCAGATGTACGGTACACTGGAGAATCCCTTTGGGTAAATTTGGCCAGAGGGAAGGACAAATGCTTGTATCTTGGCGTAGTATACAGACCTCCAAGACAACAGGATGACCAAGATATGGAATTAATCGGAGATATAGAGAATATCACCTTGCGTGGGGACACAGTATTGTTAGGTGACTTCAACATGCCTGATGTGGATTGGGTCACGCTTTCCTCTGCTTCATGCAGCAGCAGGAGGCTATTAAATTCCTTGAAGGGAGCAAGACTAAGGCAACTAGTGTTGGAACCAACAAGGGATCAGGCAATCCTAGACCTGATACTTACCAATGGAGAAAGTGTCACAGAGGTCTCGGTGGGCGACACATTGGCCTCCAGCGACCACAACATGGTATGGTTCAATCTCAGAAAAGGTTTCACTAAATCTACCACACTAACCAAGGTCCTTAAATTCAAGGACACAAACTTCAAAGAAATGGGAGACTTCGTTCACCAGGTGCTACAAAGCCAAACAGAAACCGATAACGTGGAAGAAATGTGGTCAACTATAAAAGCCACCATACAGGAAGCAACAAACCGCTATGTTAAATCGGTAAGTAAACGGAGTAGGAACAATAAGCCACAATGGTTCTCTACGGAGATCTCGGACCTCATCAAGGAGAAGAAAAAAGCATTCATCTCTTACAAACAATCAGGGAAACAGGACTCCAGGGAAATCTATCTGACCAAGTCAAAAACAGTCAAAACAGCAGTTAGAGAGGCCAAATTCCGCATGGAGGAGTCTTTAGCAAGGAACATAAAGAGAGGAGATAAATCCTTTTTCAGGTATATCAGTGACAGGAACAAAAACTCAGGTGGGATAGTACGCCTCAGGAAACCAGGGGGAGACTATGCAGAAACGGACTCGGAGAAAGCCCAACTGTTAAATGAATACTTCTGCTCAGTCTTCACCCGCGAGGCGCCGGGACTTGGTCCTCAGCTGCAGACAAGGGTTGACTCAGCTGATCCATTTAGTAATTTTGAGTTTACGCCCAGCAGTGTCTACTGCGAGCTGTCAAATCTCAAGGTTAACAAGGCAATGGGGCCTGACAACCTACACCCCAGGGTGCTCAGGGAGTTGTGTGATGTCTTGGCGGAACCGCTATCCGCACTCTTCAATCTCTCCCTTAGTACAGGTGACGTCCCGTTGGACTGGAAAATGGCTAACGTCATTCCACTTCATAAGAAAGGCTCCAAGATGGAAACAGCAAACTACAGACCGGTGAGTCTCACATCAATAGTGAGCAAACTAATGGAAACTCTAATCAAATGCCAATTGGATACGATCATGAACGAGGAGAATCTACGTGATCCCCGTCAACATGGATTTACTAAGGGGAGATCCTGCCAATCCAACCTGATCGGCTTCTTTGACTGGGTGACGAGAAAGCTGGATGTTGGGGAGTCCCTGGACATCGTATACCTGGACTTCAGCAAAGCATTCGATAGCGTACCACACCGCAGGTTGCTGAGCAAAATGAGTTCTATAGGATTGGGCGACACGCTGACGAAATGGATTGGGAACTGGCTTGAGGGTAGGCTTCAGAGGGTAATGGTGAATGGCACCCCCTCCGAAACGACGGAGGTGATCAGTGGAGTGCCACAGGGCTCCGTCCTGGGCCCGATCCTGTTCAACATCTACATAAGAGACTTGGCAGAAGGTCTCCGAGGTAAAATAACATTATTCGCTGATGACGCCAAACTAAGCAATGTAGTGGCCAAGAGTACAACAGACAAAAACTCAATGCCCGACAACATGATGCACGACCTACTACTACTGGAGCACTGGTCTAGGTCCTGGCAACTCAGCTTCAATGCCAAAAAATGCAAAGTCATGCACCTGGGCAGCCATAATCCATGCAAGACTTACACCCTAAATGGCGAGATCCTAACAAGAACTAATGCAGAGCGTGACCTAGGGGTGATCGTCAGTGAGGACATGAAGGCTGCCAATCAAGTGGAGCAAGCTTCCTCCAAAGCAAGGCAAATCATAGGTTGCATACGCAGGAGTTTCGTCAGTCGTAAGCCTGAAGTCATTATGCCATTGTATAGATCCATGGTGAGACCACACCTGGAGTACTGTGTGCAATTTTGGAGGCCGCATTACCGAAAAGATGTGCTGAGACTAGAGTCGGTGCAGAGAATGGCAACCCGGATGATCGCTGGGCTCAAGGATCTCCCTTACGAGGAAAGGCTGGATAAGTTACAGCTCTACTCACTCGAGGAACGCAGAGAGAGGGGAGACATGATAGAGACGTTCAAGTATCTCACGGGTCGCATCGAAGTGGAAGAAGATATCTTCCTTCTCATGGGTCCCACGGCAACCAGGGGGCACCCGTGGAAAATCAGGGGAGGGAAACTGCACAGTGACACCAGGAAATTCTTTTTCACTGAGAGAGTGGTTGACCGCTGGAATAATCTTCCACTTCAGGTCACTGAGGCCAGCAGCGTGCCTGATTTTAAGGCCAAATGGGATAGATACGTGGGATCTATTCACTGAGTTAGGTGGGGAAGGGTCATTGCGGTGGGCAGACTGGATGGGCCGTGGCCCTTATCTGCCGTCTATTTCTATGTTTCTATGTTTCTATGTTTCTTTCTTTTTGGTTCTCTCTCTGGCACCCTGTCTGTCTTTCTTTCTTTCTGTCTCTCTCCCTGCCTTCTGTGCTTCTGTCTTTCGTTCTAATGCCCTGCCTGTCTTTCTGTCTCTCCATGGCCCCCTTCTGTCTCCCCTCCCCCAAAGCAAACCAAGATTGCTCCCAGGCCCCCTTTCCCTCTCCATCCCCTCCACTTCCCTGTGCAGCAGCAGCAGCATTTCCCTCCCACCCTTCCCTGTGCAGCAGCATTTCCCCCCCCCCACACACACTACTCTGTGCAGCAGCAGCATTTCCCGGCCTTCCCTGTGCAAAAGCAGCATCCCCCCCCACACACTTCCCTGTGCAGCAGCAACATTTCCTGGCCTTCCCTGTGCAGAAGCAACATTTCCCCCCCACACACACACACTTCCCTGTGCAGCAGCAGCATTTCCCACCCTTCCCTGTGCAGCAGCAGCATTTCCCGGCCTTCCCTGTGCAGCAGCAGCATTTCCCCCCCACACACACACACTTCCCTGTGCAGCAGCAGCATTTCCCACACTTCCCTGTGCAGCAGCAGCATTTCCCGGCCTTCCCTGTGCTGAAGCGGCATTTCCCCCCCCACACACACACATTTCCCTGTGCAGCAGCAGCATTTCCCGGCCTTCCCTGTGCAGAAGCAGCATTTCCCCCACATACACATTCCCTGTGCAGAAGCAGCATTTCCCGCCGCCCCCTTCCCAGGCGCCGCGTTTAAATTCAGAGAAAAGCACTGCACCACGCTACCGCTGGTTTCGGCGTCTTCTATCTACTGCGGCCAACCCTAGCGGAAACAGGAAGTAGCCAGAGAGGGCGGGCCGCAATGGACAGAAGATGGCGAGGCCAGCGTTAGCGCGGTGCAGCGCTTTTCTGAATTTAAATGCGGGTGAGCCGGCGAGAAGGAGGAGGCTTTGGCGGAGGTGGTTTTGGCGTTGAGTGAGGGCGGGAGGGGGAAGTCGCCGGCTGTGCTGTTTCTCCACTTTCCCGATTTGTCTGGCCGCCGCATCCGCGCTCCTGCTGGCCACGGACCTACTGATCACAGATCAGGGATCACAGAAGCACGCAGGTAAGTGCGCATGCGTGGCTAGCGTTTTATTATATAGGATATTTGTGAGGAAATATAACAGCAACGAGGTATTAAGCTGCTTTTTATAGAGAAATATATATATATTAAGCTATTAAGCATAGCATAGATAATATGGAGAGCACAAAAAAAAATAATTAAACAGCATATTTCATTGTTGTTTGGTACTACAGATTTTTTTGTGACAATAATGTAATAAAAGTCTATACGGCCTATTTGCTAAAGTGTGTAAGGTGCACAAATTGAAAAAATTTAGGGCACATTAGGTACAAAATGTCTGCATTAACTAATGGGGACCTACCGAGAATGTCTGGGAAGGAAGCAGTTTTTACCTTCAATTTTCCTCCCAAAAACAAATTAAGTCACTTACGCAATGAAATGCATATTTTTTTAATTATCAGGCACCTCTAATCTGGAATGATTTGCTGTTTTTAATTAGATCAGAAGTTTGTTATATGAATTTTATGAAGCTTTTTGAAAACATTTTTATTTAAGAAATTTCTATCTTGAAACTGATTATGATTTGCATTTATTGTGTTTTAAGGTATTTGGTAGTATATAATGTTTAACTGGGTCTGTTTCCAGTAGTTGAATTTATTGTGTTTCGCCTTGAACTCTTAAGGGCTTTGGCAGAATACAAATAGTAATGTAATGTAATCTATTTATATTTCTGTCAAGTACTCTACACTATGCAAAGTGTTTGAAATTTGCAGAATGGTCATTTAACAACATTTTACAGCCAAATATTTCCTTGTACATAGCTTATTAGAAAGCTTGGTATTAGCTTTATAAATGAAAGAAGCAATAGCTTGGTTGTAAACCACAAGTCTGGTCCTAGATGGTTATTAAAAAAATAGCATAAAATAAAAGGATGTTTCATATTCAACTACTAAATAGTTCATAAATGAAAGAATGGAAAATATTTAATTTTGTGAACACATCACTTATGTCAACCTTATTTCCAGTCTTTTGAGTGGCACAACATGGTCCCTTTAAGATGTAGCTCTAAAGTATCAATTGGCTTTGTACCCCAAAGCTCCCAGGAACTTAGAATTACATGCTTGAGAAGTTACTCCCAATCAGCATTATTCTAATAGCCCAGGAGTCAATAACATACAGGGCTCCTTTTACAAAGGCCTTAGCGTGTGCTAAATTGCCCCGCACGCTAGCCGCTACCGTCTCCCTTTGAGCAGGCGGTAGATTTTTGGCTAGCGCGCACGCGCGCTATAGCTTGCGTTAAAAACATTAGCGCACCTTTGTAAAAGGAGCCCACAAGTATTGAGATATCCCAGGTTCGAAACTCCTCTGGCAAATAAGGTGTGATAAAAACCTGCTTTTTAACACATTGTGATATTTCCCCCTTTTGATAATCTATAGTTAGTTATTTAGTGGTGGCATATTTTCAAACCAGCTAATCTAGCTGCCTATCACTGTTTTTGAAAATGAATCTTTTTTTTTTTTTTTTTAAGTTCAATAATTTTTATTAAGTATTTTAAAGGATACAAGAATCATTTAAAGTACATAGAAACAAAATAAAGCTTTCTGTATATAAAATATATAAATCTATGAAAATGAATCTGGCAATTTAGTTTAGGCACAAGGGGACATCTGTCTGAATTAATCTATTATCTGTTCTTAAGTTGGCCTCCGTGTTTTTCTTTCTGATTTTCTCCTTAAATTTGGCTTAGAAAAATTAGTGCCAAGCAAAATACACTTAGGGGCTTTTTTACTAAAGTGCAGTACATTTTTTGCATTCATTTGCTCTTTAAGAGCAAAAATTCAAAAGTGCAAAGAAAATTGCTGTGGGTGTGCCCAGCCTGTCCTCTGCATTTGCAGCATTGAAATGTTCTTTGCTACATACAAGACCGTTTGCAGTTAGCATACATACGCTTATCCCTTCCTCTTGACGAAGTGTGCAGCCCACACTCATTCTCTGTTCATAACCTGTTCAGTTTCCAACTCTAAGATACCATGAAGTTAACAAGCAAATAAGTGTGCGCTGTCATGCAATGAAGTACCAATCCCACGCTAATTGGTGCATTAAGGGCCGGATTCTATAAATGGCGCCGTTGCCTTTGTCTGCCTAAAAAAAGGTCGCCGATCGCGTGTTAATCACGAAACGGCGCTGTTTCTAGAATAGCGGCTTCGTGAAAGGTCGGCGCTGAAAATGTAAGCCAGGGTTTTAAAGGCCTACATTTCTGGTGCCTACCTTTCATGTGAAGCGGGCTATGGAGGTGCTTTACAAAACTTAATGCCACTTCCAGTGTTAGCCACGCCTATAGTGGTGTTAAGCATCGTAAAGTGCCTCTGTAGCCACAATGAAGGTGCCATTTTTCTAGGCGCCAGTGGGAACCTACATTTAACCCCCCTCCCCCCCCCATTTTTTTTTTTTAAATTGTAATTTTGAATACATTTATAATATTCAATAATTCAAAAAGAAAAAAGGAATAAATCAGAAAAAGGAACAATACAAAATAAATCATACATACATAGTTCCTTTCAAGCCCACATTAATGGGGAGAACATGTTACTATTTCTATTACAAGAGAAACTCAAGAAAAGCTAAAGGACAATAATCCACGGTCCGTACTAGTAAATGACCTTGAATCATTCCTTACTAAATGGGATATTAATTTAATTTAATCTCCTCTTATTCTCAGCAGATGATAGAAACTCATTTCTGTTCTTTTGCAACTAAAAATTGTTGTAGTTGTATGGGGTCCCAAAAAATATACTCAACGTCTTGCAACTTAACCAAACATTTACAAGGAAATTTCAGGTAAAAAGATGCCCCTAGAGACAAAACTCTCATCTTCAACTTCAGAAATTATTTCCTTCTCATTTTAATTGGTTTTTAAATGGCTTTTTACCACTTAAGTTAGATATCTAACTAAAAGTGCTTTTTATAGAATCTGGCCCTAACTGCTTAACACATTTTAGTGAAAGGACCACTTACAATTAGAAGGTAACTTTACGTATATTATTAGTGTGGTAGAGCCATTCATCTTTGCCTTACAACTTTTTATCACAAGCAAGCATATAAGACCACACTTAAAATGATCAAATATCACCAAGTACTAATATGAATAGATAAATAAGGCTTAGTAACATAACAACCTGATTGTAGGACATATATTTGGTGTACGTACACCTCTACCAATAAAAAAGCTGCTTTGTATAAAACAATTACATAGCGTCAAGTTGCAAGTCACAGATCAGTTCAGTTGGCTGGCGCTGTACATGAATCTTCTCTAACAACTCGCACAGTTTTGCTCTGAAAATGGTTTGCAAGAGATTGAACGTAAATAAAACACTGAAGGGTCACAAAATGCATGCTACATACCATTGGTTTTTCTGTCTTGACAGCTTTCATTTGCAGACATTCTTCACGCTTTGAGGTAGTGCTGTTGAGGTCTTTGTGCTCGCCAATCATACCCTGAGCTTGCTGACCTGGTGATCGTGATTGCGAATGGCTACCAGAGTCTCTAGGAGGCGGAGGCCTGGGATGGATATCACCACGCTGCTTCTTGGTGACATGTGCTTCCGGGCCATGCACTGTCTTTACATGTTTTCGGAGAGAGCTGGGATCTGTGTAGCGTTTTGTGCATCCTGGAATCTTGCATACATATGGTTTCTACCAGTTTGCAAGGATAGAATGTTATTTTTACAATTGGTTTTATTCCAATTAAATACATTTACTATTTCTACATGCACATTATGGAGCAAATTCTATAAACTGCATCCTACTGCTGTCTAAAAGGTAATTGGGATGCACGTTTTTGAAAAAAAAACCTCCTGAGGCAGGCTGCCTACATTGTAGGAGCCTCCGGGAACCTAGTGAGGCACGTAGGGTCACCTAACCTCACCTAAGGCTAGGTGTGGGTGTGCTTTTGCTCAGAAGTGGCCTTAGGTGAGCTCCCTAGGCCCATGGAAGGTGCCTGAAATGAAGGCCAGCATTTTGCTGGCTTACATTTCAGACGCCTTCATGTAAACTTTGCCGCTGAATGGATTGGCATGGGAACCTCCCTGCTGCGATCAGTTTAGCGGCCTTGTCAGAGACCCGCCTGTCCCCCCCCTATCACTTGAAGACTACCAGCAGGAGGGATGCCCAATCCCTCCTGCCAGGACCTTCGAAGCCAGCCCCCCAACCCTGAATGTCCGCAGCAGGAGAAGTGCCCAATTCTTCCTGCCCCCACCCTGCTGCCACATCCCCCAATAAGAGGGATGCCTAGGCCTTCCTGCCAGACACTCCCCAACTCCCTCTGTAATGATTGCGGCAGGAGGAATGCCCAGTCCCTCCTGACAGACCCCTCCCCCCCATGAAGGTAGGCCACCTCCAGCTTAGCCATACCCCCCAGCCTAGCTGGACCCCCCCCCCCTAGCCCACATGAACCTCATCCTACCTTTAGAAATTGGCTGGCCAGCAGATGCTTCCTCTGATCTTTTGGCAGTCCCACCTTCATCTGAATGGTGGGCCTGCTCCTTCCTGGTGCATTGTGGGATGCACCGGGGAGGGGCCTAAGAGCTTAATTGGCCCAGGGGCCTTAGGCTCCTGGGCCAATCAGAAAAATGAGATTTATGATCAAATATATGGGGGCATGTCGTTCCACAGATTTAGAGCAAGGTAGTAAAAGGAGGATTGCCTGGTACATTCGTAGTGTACTTGTCTTTGTCCAGGCAAACCTAATCAATGAGCAGCTTGCGATCATTTGGCCCTACTGGGGGTATATGAAATGACTAAAGAGGCAAGGTAAGGAATTTGACCCAGGGAGTTAAACAAAGAACTTTAAACAAATTACAATAGTGTATTGGTAGCCAGTGCATTTTGATAAATAATGGGGTGATAAGATCATAATTCTTGACCCTGCAGAGTAACTGAAGGGCAGTGCTTTGAACAGTTGGCAATTGCTTCTCCTGGGAAGATGGAAGACCATCCAGGCAAGAAACTAAAAATGCATGGATCATAAGAAAATAAGAATAACCTTACTGGATCAGACCAATGTCCATCTAGCCTAGTATCCCATCTTCATCGAGGCCAATCCAAGTCACAAGTACCTGGCAAAAACCCAAATAGTAGCAGAATTCCATGTCACTGATCCAGGGCAAGCAGTGGCTTCTCTCATGTCTGTCTCAACAGCAGATTATGGACTTTTCCTCCAGGAACTTGCCCAAACCTTTAAAGCCAGCAACATTAACCGCTCTTACCACATCCTCTCTGAAATGAAGGCAGATCAAGTGCACTATGTAAACTTTGGAGCTTCCATAGAGTTGAACTTCCCTTTATTTTACTTGAAATTTGAACTTGGAAGTTAAGATTGGAATTCAATATGACACCAAGATAGCAGAATGATGTAACAGCTCTAATTGGTAAATCAAAGAGGAATAAACTGATGTTAGGTTGTGTCAAAGGGCCTGTTATCCAACAATTACTTTAAATAAATAATTTGAGATGTTTAAGTATAGGAATGCAAAGGTAAAAGACATTTTAAAAATTCCTCCTCTCTTTAAATTAATTATGTAATCTAATTTGCTGGCTGAATATGATGTCATCAATACTGCCTTTAAGAGAAACGGATTCCGCTTGTTCATCTAGAGCAGTTTGAAGTTATTTGACCTGTTCTCCTGATGCAACACTTGCGAAACAAGGCCATAGCCTCTTGTCGAGAATGGTGATGATTGAGAAGAGAACTTTTGGAGTGAAAGACTATTCACTTGGATTACAATCATCACTTGATATATATAGAAGAAACTGGAACGCCACGAAGAAACAGCATGATTGGGCTACGTGACAATTAGAATAATTACTCTTCTATTTTTGCAAGGTCTTTATTTATCTTATATTTGGGTCAGTGACTGTATGACATTGAGAAATTGTATGTGCGTTTTTTGGCCAGAGAGGGTTTTTTTTTTCCTATTTAGGAATTTTTTTCTTCTCTGGTCTCTTTCCCAAAGAGAATAAAGAAGACTTACTAAGAGAGACTGTTATCTCGCTGTTAGAGTCAGAAGCTATCTGCGGATTTGAAGCCCATTTCTTTAATACCGTGTTTCCCTGAAAATAAGACCTACCCCGAAAATAAGCCCTAGCATGATTTTCGGGTTAGGTCTTAATATAAGCCCTAACCCCAAAAATAAGTCCTAGTCATCGGCAGCAGCGCTTCCCCGCACCCCCCCTGCCAACCCTTCCATCTCTCCCTTCTATCCGAACCCTGACTGCGAGACCAAAATACCTGGTAACAAATGGCAGCATCAGCAGCACAGGCTGCATCGCGGCCTGCCCTTCTCATGCCTGGTCGTCCCATGCCACTTTACTGATGGCATCAGTGATATGGCAGAAGAACACCCGGACATGAGAAGGGCAGGCCGCGTTGCAGCCTGTGCTGCCGACATTGCCATTTGTTTCCAAGTATTTCGGCTCGCGGTCGAGGTTCGGATGGGAGGGAGAGATAAAAGGGTTAGCGGGAATGTGTGTGTGTATGCGGGGTGTGCAGCGGCGGTGGTGGGGGATGGGAGGGATAGATAGATGCTGCACAGGGGGATGGGAGGAAGGGAGGGATAGAAGCTGCAAGGGTTCTGCAGCAGAAGGGGAGGAATAGAAGCTGCAAGGGTTCTGCTGCTCAGAGGGATGGGAGGGAGGTTTAGAAAGATACTGCACAAGGGGATGGGTGAGAGGGGAGGAAAGATGCTGCACATGTGGGGGAGAGAAAGGAAATAGGAAGAATTGGGGTGGAGGAGAGGAAGGGAGAGATTTACATTGTACATGAAAAAAAATAAGACCTGCCTGAAAATAAGACCTAGTGCCTTTTTTGGGCCCATTAATATAAGTCAGTGTCTTATTTTCGGGGGAAACGGTAGTTGTGGAGTTGTGGATACATCCACTGGCCACAAATTTAAGTGGACACAGTTTTCAGTGTAGGTATAGTTTCTGTTTCATTTCATATCATTGAAACAAAAAGCGTCAAGAAAAGTGTGGAATAACTTATAAGTTTCATGGCTCCACATCATTCCTGGATAGGTCTGAGAACTTTTCAATGGCCCCTCATTTATACATAGAAGGCAGTGCATGAAAATTCATTGTTGGAACCTTGAAAACCTGACTGGGTTGAGAACCAGTGGACGATGGCACAAGGAATAAACATTTGCAACTACCCAGGTTTGCCATTTTTCAACCCTGCCCCATCTATTCTACATACAGTAGTGAGAGCTCTTGTCAGGGACCACAGCCCTCACTCTTCCTCCAGAACTTGAGCAACAAGAGCTCTGATTCTGACATGAGTAGAGAGGAATGTATCAAATTGAAATAGTTGTTTAATATTCCAAAAAGTACAAAGTCTAGGGGACATGCCATGGAGTTATTGAGAAGTGCACTTTAGAGAAAATACTTTTTTACAATGCATATTTAAGCTCTGCAATTCATTGGTGCTGTGTATATAGAAAAAGCAGTTAATGTAGCTTGGTTTTAAAAAAACAGATATGGACAAGTTTCTGGAAAAAATTTCCAAAAACCATAATTAAGGTAGACTTGGGAAAAGTGGTTCCTTATTCCTGGCAAAAAGCAGAATAAAATCTATGTTCTTTTAAGCAGTGACGTAGTAAGGGTGAGCAGCGCCTAGGACGTTGGTGTCCATCCCCCACCCCTTCCCTGCACCTTTTTAACTTCTCTGGTGTGAGCAGCCTGTCCACATCGGTGTCAGCTCACCCTTTGATGTCACTTCCTAGGGGCGGGTCCTGGAAGTAACGTCAGAGAGAGCGCCGATGCCGAGCAGGCAGCAACCTCACGCCAGGGAAGTGAAAAAGGTAGGGGGATGGCAACGGGTAGGGGAAGAGAGGAGGAGGGCTGCCGTGCCCTTAGGAAGACCGTACCCAGGGTGGACCGCCCCTACTTCCACCCCCTCCCACTACACCACTGCTTTTAGCTGTTCGTGTGAACGGAGACCGGTATGGTGTCTTCAATCGGCCTGGCTGGACAAAACTCAAGATTATGATGCAGCTCTAACATATATGACCAAGCAATTATTCATTAGTTGACACTGGCAATAATAATTTTAAAAAAGTCTCAGCACTTCCCCTGAAGAAGCCTGTTAGTGTGAAACAGATCTGGCCTCTGTCGGGTTTTTGAAATGATAAGTGCTTGTTTTCAATTCAATTCAGTATGCCAGATTTAGTGTTGCTAATGGTTAAAATTCTAAATGGTTGCCAGCTCTCTCTTTTTTATAAAGTATGAGAGAAAATGAATTTCAAAGAGATAATTTAAAATTGATTACACAATAAATTTTAAATATTAAAAATATTAAATTTTTTAAATTAAAAATTAATGAATTCAAACAGAGGTTTTGACCTATGATAGTACCCCAAGCCCTAAATCGGTGTCTTTCTATTGACTGGACTCCGAGGGTTCTTTGAGGTCTTTTCTCCTCTGTTTTGAATATCATTGTGCACCATAGAGTGTCTTTAATGTTCTACTTTTACTGTTTATCTAAGCATCATTGATTTGAACACTAATTTAAGGTCTTTACTGATTTTGCTCATTTTGTACTGTGTGCCCTTAGGAAGACCGTACCCGGGGCGGACCGGCCCACCCCCACCCCCTCCCTGCACCCTCTTACTACACCGCTGCTTTTAAGGATCCTGCCAAGTAGTTGTGACCTGGATTGGCCACTGCTGGAAACAGGAAACTTGGCTAGATGGATCTTTAGTCTAACCCAGTATGGCACCACAGAAATGTCAACAGAAAATATGAACTCTCTTTTGAATTCTCTCTGTAGAAGTCAGATCTCTGGCAGGCAAAATTAGGGGTTTCATTTGGAAGGATGTTCAGAGTGTTAAAAGATACTAATTTCAGGTCTATGTAAACTATTTTGACTGTCTTTATTGCTTGCCCACTAACCTCATTGGAATGTGTTCTGTTTTGATGCTTTGCTCTGTCGGATGCATTCGAGAAAGCTTTGTTGCAACCTTCATGTTCACAGACATATGGCTTCTCTCCAGTGTGAGATCTCAGATGGGTTTTCAAGTTTTCTAGTCTGGAGTAGGCTTTTGAGCAACCTTCAAACTGCAAACAACATGCAATGCTTTTGTAAAAGTGTAAAGAATAAAATGTTTTTTTTTAAAGGAACATTAGTAACACATACACACACATATACATATATTAAACTGTATCTGCTATACACTACCTTGGGTGAATCTCTTCATAAAGGTGGTTAATAAAGCCCAATAAATAAATAACATATGACTGGGCAATATTGAAAGGCACTTATCTAGTCAGCAGACACTGATAACTGGGTCACATCAACAGAGCATTGATTGGATCATAACAATAAAAAAAACGCTGAGTTACCGCAGTAGTGTCTTTCTTCAAGCCACTGATTATAGACTTTTTAATATTCTTGTCTGGAATACATTTGGGACTCCATTTTTTGCGTTTCTCTAACTGGATAATGTGCCAGCGAGCAGGGTATTTAGCAGCACCAACCGGACTGTACGGCTGAAAATATCCTCTGAACACTTCAACACAATATGAACAGTTCTGGGGTGATCTATGGGCGAACCTTGAGTGGAGCTAGAGTTTATCTGGTTATAGTCATCTTCAGACCAGGGGTCAAATAACTAATCAGATGAAGTTAAGACAGTAAAAAGGCTGTCCTACTTTTGTTTGGTTTCTTATCCAGTTATTGGCCTGAATATGGCTGCTATCTGGAAAACACTTCTGGTTTGGAGTCAAATAAGTGGTTTCAGTTTAAGTATGGTGGTAAGTGTTTTAAAAAATGCTAAATGCTGCAGGTTCAATATCAGCCCCATTGGAACCTATATTCTAGGTGGATAAGAATTAGTCAATTTTACTCTATAGTTCTTTTCTTCTATAATTGTATATGACACTATGTTTTGTTTTGTTTTATCCCAAAGAAAAATTGGCCAACACTATAATTCTCCTTGGGAAAAAGTTTTAAGAATAAAGAGATTTTAGATGAAGAAACTTTTTTTTTGAAATAATGGACATCAGTATGAGCCATTCTGATTGCACACGAAGGATTATTGGCTCAGGCAGTAACTTGTGACTAGCACCAGACATAAGTCTGAATAAGAACTGCCTCATACATCATATTGTCCTATTTTGGGTATAATCAAGGAATAAATTCTTGCAAATATTTACTCCAGGAGAAAAAAACAAAAAATCCTAATGGCACCTACATTGTGGGTGCTGCTTGGCCAGGGCAGGATTAATTTGTCGAGGGCCCCTAGGCACACAAGTACATTGGGCCCCCTGTCCTGCCCCACCCCACCATGTGCCCAGGTGGAAACAGGAAGCTGCGTCAGAGGGAAGCTTTGGACAAGCAGCACCACTTGCAAAATTACAGTTCCCATTGCCTTTATTACCCGCGTTGCTTGCTTGTCTTACTTTCCGTCGATGGGGGGGGGGGGGGCGTTGCTGATTGGGGGGCCCATGTTGCCGATCGATGCTGGAAGGGCCCATCGCAATTTGGATAAAACAATGTTGATGCCCTCCTTCATCAGGCCCCCCTGACCATTTCGGGCCCTAGGCACGTGCCTACTGGGCCTATTGGTTAATCCTGCCCTGTGCTTGGCACAGTTGTCAATCAACCACTAGGTGCTGTTTATAGAATCACGCCTAACATCACCTAAATGGACATAGGTGTCGCTAGGCATTCTAAAGGTAAACACCACTCCATTAGGCTAGGTTTTCACTGGCCTAATTTACTGGCACCTATATTGGATGCCTAATGACACCTAACTCAACCACACCTACTATTTCAGACTGGCATCAGTAGGTGTCCTTAGGTGTGAGAGGGCATCTTCACTTAGGCATCCTAAGAGCTTGGCACCAAACTCTTAAATTGTTTAATTAATATATATTTTTTTCATTGCCTAAAAACCAGTTTAGACAATTACAATGCTGATTAAGCTAATTAAAAAAAGGCTCTGCATGGATCCCAAACTATTTAGGTATCACTAGGCAGCCTAATGTAAGAGTCCTATATAGAATCTAGCCCAAAGGGAATAGTTGTTTATGGGAGAAAAATATCCCTGTCAGGTTTTATACCAGCTCTGAGCCATGGAAAGAGTTTTAGAAAGTGCTTGATTTTACCTGGGCTTTATGTAAGTCTTAAGGGAATCACTCGCCTTAATAACTTTTTATTTCTGCTTCCATAATGTAATTTAATTTAAACTGTATTCTCACTATTTAATTGATGGCATTTACACTGGATTTGATTGGTCTACTTGAGCCAAAGCTTAAATGGAAAAGAACTGACCAACCAACAAGCTGACTCCATTTCAGTTTATAAGTTGCACTACAGATGTTTGGTGTTATCTTGAGTGCTTGATGTCAAAGGTGGCAGTGAGTAGTGTGGCAAGCTGCCAACAATCTCTCAATATGCAGGAGTTGGAGGAGAGTGTTACCAGAATATCATTCCCTGCAATCCTTATAAAAAAGTCTCTCCACAGACACAAGGTGTGTGAACTAATAGGCATGAGATCAAGGAAAACACACTCCTCTGGTGCTCCTTAGGTGATATCTTGGAGGCACTAGAGTGTTCCCTTATGAGTCAAAATCAAGATGGAGAAGAAGAAAGTTAAAAACCATGTGGCTCTACTCATAGGCAGCGGAACACTGTTTGGTTTGGGGGGGGGAGGCCCAGGTGCTCCGCCCTAGCCCCAGCGGGATTCTGCAGCACAGCCAGTCACCAGCTCCTGACTCCACCCACTACTTCCTCCTGAAGGGTACCGGGGCAGGCCTGCTCATTGACGTTGTGCGGCGGCTGCTCCAAAGATTTAAAGTACAATGCCAGGAAACGGGTGGGTGGGAGGGCAGGCACCAACCAGCAACTGCCAACTTTTGGGGAGGCCATAGCTCCATAGCCTCCCCCCCGTTCTGACACCTATGGCTTTACTAATCAGCTCTATTGGCAAACATATTATCCAACAACCTTAGGTGAGGGTTCTGTTTGGGGTCATCTCTTAAGCTTACAGTGAGGACCCCTCCTTCCTCCTTCCTCCACCCCAAGGGCTCTTTTGACTCTGAATAGGTCCAAGTGTGGGTCTTCTGTTAGCAAAAAATCTGCAGGGGTTCCCTTACACATTTCAGTGACTTCATCTCTTTCTATACTATTGTTCTGCTCCTTTGATAGTACAATAGGCATTTCTTAAGGGGATAATTCTGGAGAAATATCACTGAGAAACATTTGGAGTCCACTGAACAAGAGTAATCAACTTCCACAAGGTGCTCTGACCCAATTACTTTCTCTGAAAAAAATAGTAAATAAATTTCAAGATCGTGACCTAAGGCTGCAAATGGTGGGGGAGACTTTGGGTCAGACTCAGACAAGAATCAGTACTATCCAGGCAGCTACAACTATTCAAATTAAAGGTATTATGAAATCCACGGAGAATGCCCTTAGAACTATGAATCTTAGGATTCAAAATTTTCCTAAAACCCATTTGTTCTCCTATGTATGTTGTGCCATTACTTTAACAACATTTTGCAACTGACTAATTATAAGGCTATGGGGCCCTTTTACCAAGCAATAATATTAATAACTTTATTTTTATATACCACAATCAGTTCAGAGCGGTTTACAGAGAAAGAGACTATACAGACAGCGACATTACAAAAAATATTCAAGATTACATTTGCATGTTTAGTTTAATGACATTTATCTGGAGGTATTTTAAAGATACATCTAGGCAGGAATGGGGTCAGAGAAATTTATCAAAGAGATTTGTTTTAATGGACTTCCTGAAAGTTTGGTAGGAAAGTGCTAAACTGTAGCCTGTGGTAGCCCCAACTTGAATCTTTCCTGTGCACTGAGACCATTTTTAGCGCTGCCAGTAAAAGACAGATTTTTCTATTTTCCGATAATGGCCACACACCAAATTCCTCATTAGGCATGGTAATTAGCATGGGAACCTTTATTTTTATTTTTTTATTTATTCAATTTTTCTATACCGTTCTCCCAGGGGAGTTCAGAACGGTTTACATGAATTTATTCAGGTACTCAATTATTTTTCCCTGTCTGTCCCGGCAGGCTCACAATCTACCTAATGTACCTGGGGCAATGGGGGAATTAAGTGACTTGCCCAGGGTCACAAGGAGCAGCGTGGGTTTGAACCCACAACCTCAGGGTGCCGAGGCTGTAGCTTTAACCACTGCGCCACACACTCCCCACTTTACCGTCATCTGTTATGTAGGCAGTAAGGTCTCACATGCTAATCCTGTGCTAATCAGTTAGCGTGTGGCAATGCCCATGCACTAACCAAAAAGCATAGTCATGTACATTCTCTGCCTCCAAACATGCTCCCAAGTGCTAAAAAAAAACTTTTAATGTGAAACATGTGCTGATTCCAGAACCACTGTGGGATGCTTGAGTGTGCCCCAGCAGCAGTGCATGTTATGTGTAAGCCTCAATACTTATCACAGGCTAGTAAAACGATCTCTATATCTTTTTCAAAATAATATTTCATCTGTCAGATTTTTTTGGGAATCGTCTCAGGATATTATTTCTTCTAGGGCATCTCTGGTGATTACATTTTAAGGAGAAATAGAGAAATATGCAGTGCTGAAGACAGGCCTCCTTTTCTACCATGTGCTGGTGAGGTAAATTTTCTGACTCTCACATGAATTCTATGAGAGTCGTAGGATTTACCTCGCCAGTCCACAGTAGAAACCTCAACCATGACTTTGTAAAAGCCAGTGTTACTGTATTAAGAAGAGTTTGCATTTTTTGTGATCAGCAAATAACCATTTTTCCTGATGCATCCCATGGTGTTCAACTTAGAAATACTTTTTACAGTTTAAAGCTCAAGTTCTTTTTTTAAATTATTACTTCACTGTAAATATCCTACTACACATGAGGGAACAAATTACCTGTATATTGAGACCCTGCTCAGAGTCTTTTTTGTTAGAGAAAACAGAAGTGGTGGGGGTCAATATTCAAAACAATTTAGCTGGCCGCTGACCGGTTAAATTGGCTGGTTGACAAATGCTGCTGAAATTTGCAGCTAGTTCCTGATTCAAAGCCGGCTATTTTGGAGGTGTTCCTGGGGTGGAGTCAGCCCTTAAGTGGCCAAGTTTAGCATATAAATCTGTTCTATTTTTATGTGCTAACCCATGGCTGCTTAAGGGCTGAATATCGACTTAAGCAGTTATGGATTCCTTTTACTAAGGCATTCTAGACAATTCAGTGCACATTAATGGTTAGCAAATGTTAAAGCTAAGACACCCATTACATTCCTATGGGCGTCTTAACATTTAGTGCACGCTAATCAGGGAGTATGTGGCGCAGTGGTTAAAGCTACAGGCTCAGCACCCTGGGGTTCTGGGTTCAAACCTACACAGTTCCTTGTGACCCTGGGCAAGTCACTTAATCCCCCCATTGCCCCAGGTACATTAGATAGATTGTGAGCCCACTGGGATAGACAGGGTAAAATGCTTGAGTATCTGAATAAATTCATGTTGTAAACCATTCTGAGCTCCCTTGGGAGAACAGTATAGAAAATTGAATAAATAAATTTAGTAACAGGACCCCTCTATGTCCTAACCATGAAAGACCAGGTAGACTCCTTGATCAGTAAGGGTTTCTTCACCTTATGGAAACTTCGATCCATTAGAGCATATTTTGATAGGTCAGCATTTAGAATTCTAGTACAATCCCTTGTACTGAGTCAACTTGATTACTATTTAGCAATTTCCCAAAAGAATATGCGACGACTACAACTGATACAGAATACAGAGGTCAAACTGATTTTCGGGCTGAGGAAGTTCGACCATGTGACACCTTACTACCGACAGCTGCATTGGCTACCGATGGAGGCACGCGTAAAGTTTAAGTTCGTCTGTTTCTGCTTTAAAGCACTATATGGCCTAGCCCCTAATTATATAACTGATCTTTTTTCCTTCTCAGCCAACAGACATAAGAGAAGCACACACTTGAACTTCGTTCCCCCCCCCCCCGTTAGAGGATGTAAGCTCAAAAGACACCACCAATACCTTCTCTCACACCAAGCAGCATTATGGGGTAAAGATCTAGAACAATTGCTCACGCCTCTCCACTTATGGGGAATTCAGGAAACGCCTAAAAACATATCTGTTCCTGGAGTATCTAGACAACTGACCCTTACAATTCTCTATCTTCGATAATGGCTCCCTTGAATTGTTAACCTTAGCTAGGACTATGGCAGAACGAGATTTAGGAGTGATCTTCAGTGAAGACATGAAAACTGACAATCAAGTGGAGAAGGCTTCATCCAAGGCTAGACAAATGCTGGGTTGTATCCGTAGAAGTTTCGTTAGTCGGAAGCCCGAGGTCATTATGCCTTTGTACAGAACCATGGTGAGACCTCATCTGGAATACTGTGTACAATAATGGAGGCCACATTACCGTAAAGATGTGCTGAGAGTTGAGTTGGTTCAGCGAATGGCCACCAGGATGGTCTTGGGGCTCAAGGATCTCTCGTACGAGGAGAGGCTGAATAAATTGCGGCTATACTCCTTCGAAGAACGTAGGGAGAGGGGAGACATGATTGAGACATTTAAATATATCACAGGTCTATCGAGGTGGAAGATGACTTTTTCTTTCTTAAAGGACCCTCGGCCACAAGAGGGCATCCACTGAAAATCAGGGGCGGGAAATTTCATGGCGACACCAGGAAGTATTTCTTCACCGAAAGAGTGGTTGATCATTGGAATGAGCTTCCAGTACAGGTGATCGAGGCCAGCAGCGTGCCAGATTTTAAGAATAAATGGGATGCACATGTTGGATCTCTTAAGAGGGTAGAGTTAAAGGGCGGGGTCATCAGAGTGGGATCTCCAAGAGGACAGTAAGGGGGAGGGTCAATTGAGTGGGCAGACTTGATGGACTGTGGCCCTTTTCTGCCGTCATTTTCTATGTTTCTATCTGTCACCTATGTTAAGTTCGTTCAACTTGTATCATCTTTTAATCTTTATAAACCGCATAGAACTTCACGGTCCTGCGGTATATAAGCTGTTATTATTATTATTATTATTATTGTGTTAGACAGCTTAAGATATTCAAAGCTGAAGCCTGCACAGGTTCTGGCTTTGAATATCTATGAATAATTCTATTGGTGGTGAGCAAATGCTCATCACTGTTGGCTAAATATAAGGCCCATTGTTTTAGTCATGTTTTTCTATTTTAAGGATGTAATGTGTGTGTGTGTGTGGAGTGGGGGGGGGGGGGGGGGAGGTAAGGCCTATTGAATATTGGTTTGTTCCAGCTACTTGCTGAGTTAGTCACTGTTCCCTGTGATGTGAAGTATTGTCTGGAAATGGAAATCTTTGATGTCTGCTATTATTGATCATGCATTTTATTTTTCAATTCTTTTTTTGGAAATTCTGTAAAATATAAATAAAAAACATTACACTACAGTTTAATTCAAGAACAATAAACAAAATTGTTTGATTTCATTAGGAAAGAACTTCCTTGCTAAATATTGTGCAGCATCTGAAAACACAATCCGGAAGATAAGAAGAATACAAAATAAAAACAAAGCAAGTAATGGGTTAAATCAAATGTATTAAAAGTAATAAAATGTGGATTTACTAGTTACTTTACTTACAGTGCATTTGTGTGGCTTTTCTCCTGTGTGTCTTCTCATATGTACCACAAGCATATACTGGGCTTTGAATGGTTTTTGCTCTCTGGAACAGTCCATCCACCGGCACACAAACTCCTTCTTCTCACCATGAATATGGTCATTGTTTATGTGCTAAATAAATAAAATGTAAAAATATAAACAAAGTGTCATGAATCTCATGTACATTAATGTGAATTTGCGTAGTATTTTAATTTATAACAAAATATTGTTTTTATTTACCCATTTTAACAGTTTTCTACAATCTTTTTATATTGTACACCGTTTAGACATCTGTTTTGATAGACGGTATATCAAAAATAAACAAACTTGAAACATGACCTCAATGGCTTTCTGACCACCACAGCTCCTTGGGTGGTAGATAAATAAACCAAGCCTTATTAAATAAAAATGTTCACTACACCCAGAATGGGAGAAGATCCTTTTAAGAATGAAGTCTTAAGATTTACAATAAAATTATGAGCTGAAACAGAGAAGTACCTCATTACAAATTTTATGAAATTTCTGTCTAGTTATTGATTTTACAGAATAGTCAGGAAACCAATGCTCCTCTCTGATGACTTTTGTCTTTGTCATCTTTCTAGGAATTCTCTCTGCAGATTTTGCATGGTTTCAGTTCTTTCTTACAGACCATATTTAAATGATTTTCTTGTTGCAGGAAAACATATCCAGCAGTTTAGTTATTATGCAAGGAAATTAAAAGAAACATCACTTAAATAATAATGGCAAAATATTACATTTTATAGCTTGGATGGACATACACTTCTCCCTCCGTATTCGTTGTGATAGGGGATTAACAGAACTGCAATTACAGAAAAAAACGCAAATAACTTTTTCATATGTTATTCACTGTTTTCTATTAAAAACCATCGTGAATATAGTGAAACCGTGAATAACATGGTGGGAGGAGGCCTGGCCTGAAGGAGAGGCAAAACACTGGGAATGCTGGGAATCAGCGATTTCTCTATGCAAGCTGATGTAATTTGGGGGGAGGAGCCAGCAAGCTAAAAACCAAATAATCAAAACCGCAATTGCTGAAACCGCAAATATGGAGGGAGAAGTGTATTAATGCTGCACTGGATATTCCTTAAGGTTTTGATTCACACCCTTTATACGTCCAAGATTAGAAACGGCTCTAGCAAAATGCTAGTTACTGAAACAAGCCAATAATAATAATATGCATGTTCTGTAATTGAAAAAAAAAAGGCAGTCTAAATGTCTTGTACATCTCACAGAAGCTGAATAAACATCCTTTACTTAGTTTTAGAGCAACCTTTGCTCACTACCTTTGCTCACTAGCATTATCAGTTCTATTAAGATACTCTGCTAATGTCAACAACATCCGGTGAATGACAGAAGGACACTAGACAAGCTTGAGACAAAAGCTAAGCCCTGGCTTGAGGGCAAGAAAACAAACATTCTTACATACACCTCAATTATAACATGACCTCATTTAAATACTCTCTCAGAAACCTGCACATTGGGAGAAACAGGAGAAAGGAAATAGCCATAAACAAGCTCTTAGCTACTACCTGATGTTCTGCAGTAATTGAAGGAAATATATATATATATATAATACTCAGCTGCACATTCAAGAGGAACAGTTATAGCTCAGATAGAAAGGGACATCTTTTTATTTATACAGGGAAAATAACAGTAACCCCTACAATATTTAAGCATCCTGACAACTCACAGCAACAACACACAGGGCAGCAAGATTATGACCCTCTTTTACTGAAGCGCATTAAGCTGATAACTTGAGAATTAGCACTTGGGTTCATGCTGTTATCGCAGCAGCGTCACGCCAAGAAATGCAGTTAAGTGTCACCTGAGCAGGTGATGACACTGTAAGTGGATCTGTGTTATTCACAAAGCAGTTACCCTCAAATTCTGTATATGGTTGTGTACTCAAATCAGTGAACACAGTTAACTAATTTGCATGTACAACTTAATTGTTTAATAAGCCTAATTGGCTCCAATAACTGGCAATTAACACCTTGTGGTTGACGCTAATTTGCACCAATAAATAGGTGTATTCGGCATATAAAGTGTTGAGTGCATTTGGTACGGTAAGAAGGGGCAAGGGAAAGTCTATTCTAGATTCTAGTAGTCTCTAACATTCAAAAGATTTAAATGTGTCTCTTGGAAGAAATCAAAATCTGATTGCTACTTCTTAAGATGTAACAGTTTTTTGCCTTATAAATCTTTTAATATTTTGAGAAAGCATCTTACAATTGACAGCTATCATAGAAAAGACAGGGTAAGAAGAAAAGGAGGGAGAGTAGCATTTTATGTTAAAAGATTATTTTAAAGCCACACAATTGCAGGATCTGTAGCATAAGGAAGAGGCACTGTGGGTTAACCTTGAAAGAGGGAATGGAAAATACAGTAAACCCCCATGTGTTTGCGGACTCAGTAATTCGTGGTATTTTCTGACTGCCACTTCCTTGTGCTAAAGTCATGGGTACATCAATCAGGAGCTGCTTTTGACACACTATCTGGCGTGTCAAAGCAGCTCCTGATTGGTGCAGCCTGACTTTAGTACCAGGAAGAGGTGGTCAGAAAATACCGCAAATGATTTTCAGCACCTGCCGGCGCCCCAGCTGCCCTCTCCTGCCTTAGATCAGCCCCTTAAACCGCATTTGCGGTTTTTCAAAACTTGTGGGTGTTCCTGGAACGGAACCCCCACAAATTTTGGGGGAGTACTGTATATTTAAGTTGATGTGGTATACAATCCTCATTCACAGATGGAAGACGTGAACAGAGATTTAATAGAAGACATTCATAACATAGCTGTTAAAAGTGAAGAACTTCTAATAGGAGATTTTAATATGCCAGATATTGATTGGAGTATCTCTATTGCACGATCTCCTAGAAGTAGGGATATCTTGGATTCAGTACAAGGAGAACTGTTCCAGAAGTTGGTAATGGAACCCTTGCGGGATGGGGTCGTACTGAACTTAAGGGAAGATTCTCAAATGTATACGGTAAGATCCGATGGGCTGCTGTGTCACGGCTGATACTATAATGATTTCAAAAAGGCAAGTCATTCTGTCAGATTACAAAACAGCAAAACCCACTGAGGTCATCTGTGGTGGTCTGAGGATTTTTGTTATAAATAAACAATTGCAAAAAGGCAAGTCATTCTTAAAAAAACACGCATGTAAATGAGGTTAGCGGAGAGTTGCTAAATTTGCATGCGCTGATCGCTGGTGAAAGCAATCGGCACATGTGCAGAATAAACGCACAAATAATAATTGTTTAAGAAGGCAGGTCAGAGGGATGTCTCCTACCTCTTCAAAATGGCAGGCCTTCACCTCCCCAGTGCATCTTGGAATGTGCTGGGGCGGGGCCCAAGGCTCTGATTGGCCCTCAAGCATCTGTTTGGCCCTCCCATAGGAGAGGCCTTAAGCGTCTGGGCCAATCAGAGCCTTAGGCCCCTCCCCAGATGTGCTGGGGAAGGGGCTAAAGCTCTGATTGGCCCAGCTGCTTAAGTCCCCTTCCATATAATGCCTTGTTTGCCCAACTGACAAAAACAAATACAGTAAAACCTTGGTTTATGAGCATAATTCGTTTCAGAAGCATGCTTGTAATTCAAAGCACTCGTATATCTAAAATAATTTCCCAATAGGAAATAATGGAAACTCAGACGATTTGTTCCACAACTCAAAAACTTTAATACAAAATACTATACGTACTTGTACTGCAAGACCTCGCTTATTTAGAACAGTCATTACACTTCTGCAGCATCAGAGAGAGAAGAACCATTGGCTCAGTTGTGTATTGTATTACATTATATTACATTAGTGATTTTTATTCTGCCATTATCTTGCGATTCAAGGCGGATTACATATGAATTGTCAGGACATTTAGAAGTATATAAGGAGTGGGCTGGACATTTTCTAAGTATGTACTTGTATTCCAAGACATTGCTTGTATAGCAAGTTAAAGTTTAATAAAATATTTTGCTTGTCTTGGAAAACACTTGCAAACCAAGTTACTTACAATCCAAGATTTTACTGTACCAGGTGGTCAAGTCATATAGAGCACAGTAGTGAAGTTTCTGTACAGCACAAAAAAATTTTAAACTGTCTTAAGAATTCCTCTTCTTATATCTTGTACACACATTTACCTGCATAAATTTATTATCTTATATCCTGCCAAATCATCATGAAGTCTAGGCATTTGTACATGAAGAAATTTCTTTGCATATACTTGTTTTATTTGTTTAAATGTCTTTAAAAATACCCTTTGTGGAAGAGGCATCTTGAATCTTCTCCCCCTTTACACCCAAGGCTGCCAACATCCCAGCTCTGTCTCTCTTTCTTTATTCCTAATTGTCCAGGCCCATCGCCATCATATTTTGAAACTTTTCTTGCATATGACAATATAATTAGGCTACTGCCAGCAGGGTAGAGAGAGTAGAAGGTTGCTGCAAGGAAGATGGGGTATCAGATTTTTGATTAACAAGAAAAAAAAAATATCCTTCCAAGGGTGTTTTACTAGAGTTCTTTTGGGTATAATTGAAAATCTGAAGTTTTGCTTATAATGCTAGACATCATATAGATAGATTTTAAAAGTGAAATTGACTGGATGGTAATCAACAAGGTAGGAAGAAGGCTAACAAAGCAAATAATGAAGACATTTTGGGAGTTAAAATAAGGTGCACATTGTAGAATTTCACATGCAATAATTTACAGATTTTCTGAACTCTGTCTCAGAATGTGCATAACAAACATTCTGATATTCTAAAGATTAAGTAATAATGTATTATGCACTCTTGCTACAATAAAGAAACCAGATCAATGAAGGGGTTTTCTACCCTCTCCAGTTGTCCCTCTGATGTATAGTAAGATTGATTCAGCTGACACAACTAAGATAGGGGATTAATAAGGAAACATTTAAAATATCCTCAAGGGCTCAGATTTTAAAGGCAAAAGAGAGCTACTTCTTTTAACAAAAGTCAGTTTCAATAATAATAATGTTTTATTTTTTTGCCATCCTAAACAACAAAGATTTATTAGCACTTCTGAAACAGTACCTATAAAGCAGATGGGAGTATATTGTACTTTTCATGTGGTATTACAGCCAAAGGCTTTAAAAGGAAAGGAAACAGTAGCCAGAATAGCAACAATAACTTTTCTCAAATACAACTCAGCAGATTGAAACGGATAAAAATATTCCTCAAATTCACAGGCAGTGGTAGATCCAGATTATAAACTTGTGGCCTTGGTTCTCAGTTCTGTCTTCTAACCATTTCTTTTCTTTTGGCATGAGAACTTTCCCTTAAAATGAGATATATAGGGTTCATGCATTCACCTACTCACTTTAATCCGTTATACGAGGGATTCTGGGGATAATAAAAGAGGACCTAAATAAATGGAAGATTTTAGCTGCAATCTCTTATAATGAGGGTGAATGTGATCAAAATGAATTTGGCTCTCTACTAACTGCTCTTGTTTCAATCAGTGCCTTGTATACCTGATAAGATTTTTAAGGACCTAAACTGGGCTCTGCCTTTTTTATGGGCTGGCAAGAAGTCAAGGGTGAAGTTGAAGACTTTAATGTTACCAATTGACCAGCGGGGCTTGACTCTACCAGACTTGAAGAAATAATATCAGGTCTCCAATTTGAGGTCTATTTTCTTCTGGAGGAGATATCGCGTGGATCAACAATGGATAGTCTTGGAACAATCTATGTTAGGCTCATTAGATATTTGAACTATTCCGTTTCTTGGCAGTACACAAGTCAATCCTTTGGTGCAGAAATATCCAATACTTGCAACAACCTGGCATGTGTGGAATACAGTGGTTAACCATTGCAAACTGTTGTTTGATTATTTATCTAAATAACCATCTAACAAAAATAATAACAAACATTATGGGGCTCATAATCGAAAGAGAAAAACTTCCAAAAACCGGCTTAAGTCGGCACTTGGACGATCATCAGTCAAAAACGTCCAAGTGCCGATAATAAAACTGGGTTTTGGACGTATTTAAAAATGACCTAGCCCTTCACAGTGCCGCTGAACGACCATAGCTAAACAGGGCATTTCAGGAAGAGTGTCGAGAGCGGGATTTGGGCGGGACGTGGGCAGGCTTAGACTTAGTTGTACTGCATGTATAACCGAAAGTTATATAGCACAGTATCGATGGAACTTGGACGTTGTGACTTAGACCATTTAAAACATGGTCTAAGTCACAAAAAAACACCGAAAGTGACCAGATAAGTACTGCAAACACATAATACAGACCCCCACATAGTACCCCAGTGATCACCCTTCTCCATAAAAATATTAATCACAACTTGAAAATTGTGCCTCCAGAACATCATCACCTGTCAGCCTGGCATAGGAAAGCCTAGTCGTGTTGCACAGAGGCATCTTAAGCCGTCTTGGGGGTGGGTTAGGGACCCATGGAGAGGAGGACCCATGCCCATAAGCCCCTGTAATCACTGCATTGATACTGAAACATGTGCACTCCCCTATACACCCACAAAACCCTTTTGTACTGGCATATAGGTAACTCCTGCAGCCATAAGGGCTATTGGGGTGGTAGATAAGTGGGTCTAGGGGATTCTGGAGGTGGTTTGGGGAGCTGTAGTGAGATGATGACATGGCACCCTTTTTGTGAAGTTTACAGCAGTGCCCTGTAAGGTACTCCACTATTTAGGTGCCATGTCTGGGTTTTCATCCATCACTATGCAGACCCCTCCCACGTCCAACAAGGCTTGTTCTAAGTATTTTTGACTTGGACAAAAAGTTGGATGAAAATGTGGTATAAAGATGGATGATTTAGCAACTTGGACGATTAGATCGGCAGGATGTATACTTAGACGATTTTCGAAACGAAAAAAAATTTGGATGTATTTTTCGAAAATGTGTCCTAAGCTGTTTTTTACTTTGGACGATTTGTGACTTAGACGAAAACGGACTTAGACGTTCCTTTCAATTATGCCCCTCCACATCTCCAAACGTCACTCACATTTTACAGTTGAACAACAGGGCTAGTAATGGATAGAGAAGGGACTATTTTTATTTATTGACCTTTCTTTTATTCTTCTTTTTGTGCTACTTTTAAATTTAAGTCCTCTTTTACTAAGCCACGGTAGAGATTTCTATCATGGCCCAATTCACTAAATAATCTGATGCTTATAGGAATTCTATGAGCATCAGAGATTTAGCACTCCGGGCCATATTAGAAACCTCTAACATGTTAGTAAATGGGAGTGTTAGATTTCCATGCTGAATCTCTCTTCTCATTTTTTCTCAATGACATGAAAGGTGATTGATCTTGATATGCTACTGTTGCGATGTTCTTTGTTTTCCAATTATTGTCAGTGTTTTCTCATTGTGCTAATTATTTTGACTTGCATTTCAAATTTTTCAATAAAAGACATTACCCTTACAAATTTTCAGGTGAAACTTTCTCCATTGACCAGTATAGTGGGAAATGCTAGATTTGGGTGGCTGGCTCAAAACAATTTAAACTGTGTCATGGATCTTATACTGGATGGAAAAATAATCAACAGGCCTCAGATTCTGGAATGTTGCCCGACTCAACCACACTCATTTGCCTTATTACAACTGGAACACTTCTTACATACACATAAGGCAGACTTTTTCTAACCACTGAATCCAATATATAGTAACATAGTAGATGACAGCAGATAAAGACCCGAATGGTCCATCCAGTCTGCCCAATCTGATTCGATTTAAATTTTTTCTTCTTAGCTATTTCTAGGCAAGAATCCAAAGCTCTACCCGGTACTGTGCTTGGGATCCAACTGCCGAAATCTCTGTCAAAACCTACTCCAGTCCAACTACACTCTCCCAGCCATTGAAGCCCTCTCCAGCCCATCCTCCCCCAAACGGCCATATACAGACCGTGGAGTCCCTCACAGTCTATTCTATGGCTCTGTCAACTAAAGGCCTCATAGCATGGTTTTATAAAGTGATATTATCTTCCTATTAAAGTTTGTTGGATCAATACTGACAACACTTGGAAAGAGATCTATGGCTCTTCTTGTCCCAAGACAATGAGAAATAATCATCTTCAATTGTAGAAGGATTGCATTATCAACTTTTCACCAAGACTTGCAATACAAATTGATACAGAGATTGTATTATACCCCTCCAAAACTCCACAGGATATATGATGCTTATTTGGATAAATGCTGGAATTGTGGGGACATTGGTAGTTTTAAACATCTTTGTTGGGACTGCTCTAAGCTACTCCCATTTTGGACACTGATATGGGAGCTCACTTACCAGATTACTGGACAGAGTGGTGGGTACCTATGCATTAGCAATGCCACTCCTCAATGCAAATACAGATGTTGGATTGCCATGATTTAATCAGTTATTTGCTTCTAGCAGTGAGGTTGTCTATTGCAGTTAAACGAAAATGCCTAGAGCAGGGGTGTCCAACCTTTTGGCTTCCCTGGGCCACATTGGCCGAAAAAAATGTTTCTGGGGCTCTGCAAACGCTGCAGCAAGACAGAGAAGGAGTCGGCAAGACGGTAAACACCCGGACGCAGCAGAGGAAAACAATGCATCACCCTCGACCGGGGCCGCACAAAATACTTCACAGGGCTGCATGCGGCCCTCGGGCCACAGGTTGGACACTCCTGGCCTAGAGCCTCCCTTTTATTGGACTGGTCAACAAAATTTCATCAATTTGTAGAGGGTGAGAGATTTTGAGTGGTCCTTTTCAATCAATTGGACAAATAGAAAAACACTTTGAAATCTTTAACAAATGCCTTGGACAAGTACCTTCTTTTTGGTTGGTTGAAATCCTATCATATTCTTTTTCCATCATTTGAGAGTATGTGCCAATGTTATTTGTACTTTTCCTGTCTTAGCAGCATATTATTTTCTACAGAAAGAGGTCTGTACCACACTTAGGCCTCCTTTTATGAAAACGTGATAGCAGTTTCTAGTGCGGGGAGCCTCGCTGAATGGCCCACGCTGCTCCCGATGCTCAATGAGTTCCTCTGAGCCATTCAGCGAGCCATTCAGCACGGCTACCCTTGCTAGAAACTGCTATTGCAGTTTCGTATAAGAGGAGGATTAGGGCCTGATTCTATAAACGGCAACTAAAAAAACAGTACCTACTGCATGTCGGTCAAAGTTAGACTCTGTTTACAGAATCACTCTAGTCAGCATCAAAGACTTTCCCCCTGCTTTACTAAGGTGTGCTGAACACTAACGCGTCCGTAGACTAACATGAACGCGTTAGGTTTAGCATGTGGTTAGCACGTGCTAAAATGCTTAAGCGCATCTTTGTAAAAGGAGCCAAGCCCTTAGACTTAGTTGCTGGCATTTTAGGCCAAGAAAAGCTAAGGTAGGTGCCTGCTGGCACTTAACACAATCCACACTCCAATTCTGCCCCTAACCATGCCTACTTTTTTGGATATAAACTTCAGCACTAATATAATAAAATATCTTAGAATGAAGAAATTAAACAATGTCCAATTCAGCTGAGAGAAATTATCTCGCAGCGTTACCAACCTTCATTCACACTTAAGATATATTATTTTTCATTTATTTTTCACTGTTCCTCAGCGGGCCACCATGCACTCAAGCATTCTCATAGGGCATGGCTTTACGCTCCCACTCCTACATTTCGTTTGGACGCTATGGTGGTTGAATGTTTGTGAGAGGGAGTGGGAACCTTGATAAAGCCCATCAATTTGCACGGGCGAAACATGTTGGTGTATTTATACAAACTCCCCTGCACAGCGTCTTGCTAAAAGCTAAGTACTTTTAGTATTTATAATTTATTTATAATTAAAGCGCAAGAAGTATAATAAGAAAAAAATATACGCTGGTTCCAATGAGGAGTGGGAGCGTAAAGCCATGCCCTATGAGAATGCTTGAGTGCATGGTGGCCCGCTGAGGAACAGTGAAAAATAAATGAAAAATAATATATCTTAAGTGTGAATGAAGGTTGGTAACGCTGCGAGATAATTTCTCTCAGCTGAATTGGACATACTTTTTTGGATAGGCACCTCAGTGTAGATGCCTACATGGCGCCAATCTAAGAACAGATCAAAGTGCAGCATCCTGTTTCCAACAGTGGCCAACCCAGATCCTAAGTACCTAGCTAGATCCCAAGTAGTAAAACAGATTTTATGCTGCTTATCCTAAGAATAAGCAGTGGATTTCCCCAAGACATCTTATTAATGGCCTATGGACTTCTCTTTTAGGAAATTACCCAAACCTTTTTTAAACCCAACTAAACCAACTGATTTCACACATTCTCCAGCAATGAATTCCAGAGTTTAATTACACATTGTGTGAAGAAATATGTTCTCCGGTTTGTTTCAAATCTACTACTTAGTAGCTTCATTGCATGCCCCCTAGTCCTAGTATTTTTGGAAAGAGTAAACGAGCAATTCACATCTACCCTTTCCACTCCACTCAGTATTTTATAGACCTCTATCATATCACTCCTGAGCCATCTCTTCTCTAAGGTGAAGAGCCCTAGCCACTTTAGCTTTTCCTAATAGGGAAGTCATCCTATCCCTTTTATCATTTTTTGTTGCCCTTTTCTGTACCTTTTCTAATTCCGCTATATCTTTTTGAGATATGGCGATCAGAATTATATACAGTATTCGAGGAACAGTCGTACCATAGAGCAGTACAAAGGCATTATAACATTTTCATCTTTGATTTTCATTCCTTTCCTAATAATTCCTAATATTCTATTTGCTTTCTTAGCCGCTGCTGGACTTTGAGCTGAGGGTTTTAACGTATCCTCAACAATGACACCTAGATCCTTTTCCTGGTCAGTAACTCCTAACATAGAACACTGCTTTACATAGCTATAGTTCGGATTTCTCTTTCCCACATGCATCACTTTGCACTTGCTCACATTAGACATCATCTGCCATTTTGATGTCTAGTCTCCTAGTCTCACAAGCTAAGGTCCTCTTGCAATTTTTCACAATCCTCTTGCGATTTAACAACTTTGTATCATCAGGAAATTTAATTATCTCACTAGTTATTCCCATCTCTAGATCATTGATAAATATGTTAAAAAGCAGTGGTCACAGCACAGACCCCTGGGGAACCCCACTGCTTACCCTTCTCCATTGAGAATCATGACCATTTAAGCCTACTCTTTGTTTTCTGTCTTTCAACCAGTTCTTAATCCATAATAGGACATTATCAAGATATCAACCCCTATTGAAAGTAAAAGCAGATATTACCACATCTTTCCATTTTAAATGATTAATATCCCTTAAGGGGACCACACAGCATAATCTTCATAGCTAAATGCTCACCCTTCGTTTTACTACCAGACCATCCCGATATTCAATGCTCTTTTGATCTTTCCAAGATGGCCGCGGCGTCTTTTTTCTCCCTTTAAGTACCACCCTCATTTGATGACCTCATTTCCCAACTGACGAATCAGGAACATCCCATTAGATTAAAGTGTTCCACTCAATTTCTTGGTTTAAACCCCCCGGCGTCACTGTATTTAATTTGAAAATCCATTTCTGTTCCAACCAATTCAGTCTGCGTTTGTAATTTCCACCCTCCCACCCTTCCTTTATATGAGATATAATACGCCATTTTATATCCGTGCTACTTAAAGGGAGAAAAAAGACGCCGCGGCCATCTTGGAAAGATCAAAAGAGCATTGAATATCGGGATGGTCTGGTAGTAAAACGAAGGGTGAGCATTTAGCTATGAAGATTATGCTGTGTGGTCCCCTTAAGGGATATTAATCATTTAAAATGGAAAGATGTGGTAATATCTGCTTTTACTTTCAATAGGGGTTGATATCTTGAAAAAGCCGTTCAGGCGAAACATGTCGATGTGACAAACCCCGATTTGATCCTATTAAGGAAAAGCTAAGTGAACTTTTTTACAAATCTATATATTTATTGAGAAACACTTTCAAAAAAAGGTTAAAAAATATTTAAAATAATACAAAAATTATTTATAGAATATATGGGCAAATGAAGAAGCCACAGCCATAGCCAAATATTAAAAAATGTTTGGTTGTATCGCAAAAATAATAGCGAACAACGATTGGCATATCTGAAGCCCTAAAAGAAATGTTTTATGCATTGGTCAGTTTAGATAGACAGTTATATGGAATTAGACTGATGTGAAGGAGGTGACTTAAACATTTACTTATTAACATTTGATAGCACACTTAAGCATATTATAGATCTAAGTGGTTTATAATAAAATAAAATTAGGTACTTAGAACTTCCCTATTTGTCCTAAAGGCTCACAATCTAGCTAAAGTACCTGAGTAAATAATTATTAAAATAGTAAAGATATAACAAAATTCCAAGAATGGTGAGGGAAAGGTACAATTCAAATAATGAAAAAAGAATAAAATTAAATTAAAGTAAATTAAATTAAAAAACAAACAAACTCAGAAAATAGTCCTGAAGAAACAGTAGTCTCTGGAGAGGCCTGCCATTAAATCCAGTCAAGACTTCTGCACCAGCCAACCGAACGACAAAGCAGTTGAAGGATCTGATGATCAGAGCAGGATCTGGCAGAGGAGGCCCTCTGACACAAGTACAAGTACAAGATAAATATAAGTTCTTTCATTTTGTTCTCCCTGGAAAAGCGGAGACTTAGAAGAGACATGATAGAAACCTTCAAAATCCTGAAAGGCATAGAGAAGGTAGACAGGGACAGATTCTTCAGACTGTGGGGAACCACAAGTACAAGGGGGCACTCGGAAAAATTGAAAGGGGACAGATTTAGAACAAATGCTAGAAAGTTCTTCTTTACTCAGAGGGTGGTGGACACATGAACGCGCTCCCGGAGGTTGTGATAGGGCAGAGCACGCTACGGGGATTCAAGGAAGGTTTAGATAAATTCCTGAAGGATAAGGGTATTGAGGGGTACAGATAGAAGTAGAGATATGTTATAGGAAAAGTCAGGGACCACCTAACAGGTCATGGACCTGATGGGCCGCTGCGGGTGCGGACTGCTGGGCATGATGGACCTCTGGTCTGACCCAGCGGAGGCAACTTCTTATGTTCTTTATAAAAGTCTCTACCATTTTGCTCGGCACCTAAGTCAGATTCACTGGTCTATAATTTCCTGGATCACCACTGGAACTATTTATAAAAATCGGTGTCACGTTGTCCACCCTCCAGTCTTCCAGTACAATACTGGATTTTAAAGAAAAATTACAAATTGCAATAGCTCTGCAAGTTCATTTTTCAATCCTATCAGCACTCTGGAATATATACCATCTGATCCAGGAGATTTGCTATTGTTCAATTTGTCAAATTGACCCATTACATCTTCCATTGTTACAGAGATTTGTTTGAATTTCTCCGATTCATCAGAATTGAATACCATTTCTGGCACCGTTAACTCCCCCACATCTTTCTCAGTGAAGACCAAGGCAAATAATTCATTTAATCTCTCCGCTATAGTCTTGTCTTCCCTGAGAGCCCCTTTTATCCCTCGGTCATCAAGCGGTCAAACTGATTCTCTAGGTGCCTAACAATAGGTGTGTTTTATAGAGTATTGACTGTTTTGCTTTGTTAGCACACATTCAATTGCACTTGTTGTTTTAGCTACCTGTTGTAAGAAATGACACTATACTTGTCTCAGAAAATTTAATGAAAATTTACAATCCAAGAAAACAAAGACAAAAACTAACCAAATTCCTTCATACAGCACGCACAGCAGAAGCAGTGGCTGAGTCCTGTGTTCTAATTTAATCAGGACCTCTTGATCACACTTTTCCAATACAGATTCTAGGCAATTTACAAGTTAAGAGGCCCATGTAGCAGCATGGGGGAATACTTACAAATTCAAAGAAGAAAAGCAAATTCAAAGAAGAAAAGATACAACATGTTACAAAGGACTAGATTTCAGCTGCAGCTGTGTAAAACAGAAGCAGATCCCCTTTTCTATGTCACCAGATGGCTTAAAGCACAGACACTGCATTTTTTAATTTTATTTTACAAAAAAAAAACTCAGATTGTGCTAAAGTTTATAGTTAACACATATCAAGTGTCCAAATCAATGAATAGCCTCTGCAGTAATTACTGGGAGTGTTCCTAGCATCTGTCTGTGTAGTTACTGCAAAAGAAATGGTTTACTATATGTTAAGTGTGTCTACAAATGAACCTCAATTCATTAATAAATTATTATTCCCCATAGTACATCACGTTCTTTAAGATCTACCAATCAAAAACTCTTAACAGTTCCATCACTAAAAGTTATTGGAACTCGTCGTCCTGATATTTTTTCTGTAATAGCCCCACAATTATGGAACAGCTTGCCCCAGTATCTAAGAGAAGAAAATGATCTGAAACAGTTTAAAGGCATTTTGAAGAGTTTCCTTTTTAAAGATGCGTTTAATTTATAAGCTTAATTAACGATTACTATTAATTTTTTCCTTTTTTTATTCCCCCAATATCTACCCTACCTGTTTTTTTTACCATTTATGTTCTCTTTTATACATACGATTGTAGTTCTACCCTTTCTTCCCCCATGTATCTGTTAGTTTGTATGACATTATTTATTATTTTGTATGATAGTGTGTCAAACCTATGTATTCTTTTTATAATTAATCTGATGTATTTACCTTTTTTTATCTGTAAATCGCTTAGCAAATTAAATTAAGCGATTCAATAAGTCAAAAATAAACTTGAAACTTGATGCTCTCATTGCCTTCTACTCTTGTCTTCTACTGAGGTGGCATTAAGTGACCTGAGCCACAGCATCTGCAATGATAGCAATTGTGTGGCATTACGATATACTAAATGCTATCCACTCCAATTTCCCATCAATAACTTGTCCATTCCCCTCCCCATTCAATACTATAGGGGCAACGACATAATGGGGTGCCTCCACTTAGGCGCTCAAAAATCATTGGAAGAAGTACGGCCAAATGGGAAAACAGGCCAATGGAATACCCTTTCATTGCTTAAGTAGGACCCAGGACAATTTCCTTAAAAATAAAATACAAAAGGATATTTTGTATAAAGCTAAATACCTGACTACCTTATGGCAATCTGACCCCATCACAATACTCTATATATACTGCATCTATAAGTAGTAGGGAGAAAGGGGATGGGATTTGATGGGTCTTTCTGTGGTTACAATCAAAGCAGTTACATATTAAATACAGGTACTTATTTTGAACTGGGGCAATGGGGGGTTAAGTGACTTCCCCAGAATCATAAGGAGCTGCCTGTACAGATCTCTGCACATAATCAACACTTAAAAAAGGCAAGAAACATTAGCAGAAGTAAAGTAGATTTAATTTATCCTTTATATATGTTCATAATTCTTGAGAATAACAGACCCATGAGATACTATAGAGTAACTATGTAGGTGTATATATTGTACACATTTTGGAAACAGTGAGAGTGAGCTTCCTTTCAGCCTATGCTTTCTGCACTCTTGTTCCCTGTTTCTGGCAAAATAATCCGAGGATAAACATCAAACAACATTCTCCCCCCCCCCCTCCCCGGGCTGTCTTGAGCTCAATGTACAAGGGCAGTGATGAGGGTTTTGAATCTACATGTTTTGTTAGTTTGGTTTGGATTTTACATAAGCCCTAAGGGTGAGTTTGACTGGAAAACATCAGCTATTTGATGATGAAAAATATTTTAAGATTGGTTAGAAGAGAGTCACACAATTCTTCAAGGTAACTAATGTAAATGCATCAAAGTGTACTGAACGCTGTTGAGCATGTACTAGGCCTTACTAGAAAGACTATGATTTCAAATGTGGCTAACAATGTAATCTTTACATTATTGAAAAATCAGCTGACTTCCATGGCAGGCTAGCATTTACTCAAAATACCTGATTGACTGAAACAGAAAGCGAGTCAAGCACTTGCAGAAAACAATGTCATGGCTTTCTTTTAAAATTTATTTTTTTTCACAGACAAGAGCACAGATCCTTACCCCTAAGGTACTATTGAGAAAGCCCGGACAAAATGCTCAGGGCTGCCCAATAGTAGGGACTGCCTGAAATGGCTCCCTCCCTTCCTCATCTCTTCCCCTTCCACCTCTCAGGCTAAAGTCTCTCCATCTTAGCATTTGTCTACTTTTCCTCACAGCTCCTGCCCACAGGAAGTTGCATCAAAGAGGATGGATGCAGCAGAAGAAAGGCCCTGCTGGACAAAGAGCAGCCTTCAGTGCTGCCTTTGCTGCAAACCATTGAGCATAGAGACAATGACAGAGGGACACAAGAAAGATGGAAGGTTGACACAGAGAAGCATCAAAAGGAGAAAAGACCCTGGAATTAAATGAAAAAAAAAAAAAGAAATAAAAAAAAGAAATCAAACAAACAAACTGGAAGAGAGACCAAAGCAATACTCAGGCAACAATGGTAGGGAAAAAGTGTTTTCCCCCCCCCCCCCTGACTTTTATTAATTATAATGGAAACCTAGAAACATGATGACAGATAAAGGCCAAATGGCCCATCCAGTCTGCCCAGCCGCAGTAACCATTATCTCTTCCTCTCTCTAAAAGATCCCACGTGCCTATCCCAGGCTTTCTTGAATTCAGACACAGTCTCTGTCTCCACCAACTCTTCTGGGAGTCTGTTCCACGCATCTCCCATCCTTTCTGTAAAAAAGTATTTCCTTAAATTATTCCTGAGCCTATCACCTCTTAACTTCATCCAATGCCTTTTCATTCTAAAGCACAGGTGTCAAAGTCCCTCAGGATTTCCCCAATGAATATGCATGAGATCTATTTGCATGTACTGCTTTCATTGTATGCTAATAGATCTCATGCATAATCATTGGGGAAATCCTAAAAACCAAACTGGATTGCGGCCCTCAAAGAGGGACTTTGACACCCCTGTTCTAGAGCTTCCTTTCAAATAAAAGAGACTCGACTCATGCGCATTTACGCCACGTAGGTATTTAAACGTCTTTTATCATATCTCCTCTCTCCTGCCTTTCCTCGAAAGTTACAGCAGTTCCTACAGTGATTTAATACTTGTGATCAAAATTTGCAATTTACAGGTACCATCAAACATTTTGAGATCGCGTTTTTGGATATTCATATTAGTCAGATTCAAGGTAAATTTGAAACTACTATACATCGTAAGGACACTGATAGGAACAATCTCCTATGTTTTGACAGCTACCATCCTAGGCATTTAAGAGTCAACTTACCAATGGGTCAATTCCTGAGGTTACGATGTTTGTGTAGCACCATTGAGGAATATGAAATCAGATCTAAAGACATGTGGCAACGGTTTAAGATCAGAGGATACCCAGTAATCAGGAGGGCATACAAGAGGGCGCTGTATGCTCAACGCATCCAGCTTTTGGAGAATTCCACTGATTTGGAGACTCCCCGTCTAGTATGTACTTTACCATATTCCTATAGGGCTTTTGCCATCAAGAAGATAATAAGGAATCACTGGCATATTTTGCAACTACCTGAGGCATTTGATCAATGTCCCACTTTTGCTTACTCCAGGGGCAGGAACCAGCAGGAAAATGTAACTACTTCTCAATTTTTAAGGTTAAATAGCAGTAATTTTTTGATCTCCATGGGATACTACAAATGTGGCCAGTGCAGTATATGCACTCATGCTATTGAAACTCAGGAAATCATACATTCACGCTTACAAAAAAAATCATAGGCTGAAACAATATACAGATTGCAGTACTGAGGGGGTTGTGTATATGATCTCTTGCCCTTGCCAGATGTGCTATATAGGACACATAACCAGAACCAACGAGCATCTCAGCAAGATTTGTCGGGGGGATGTGGGAGCCCCCCTCACGTTACATTGGCAAGCACAGTCCAACACTTTAGATGATTTAAAATTTGTAATAATGGAGGATCCATGGTTGAAATGAGGGAGAAATATAAAAACATGGCTATGGAAGAACAATTTTGGATTTTCCACTGGCAAACAGTGGTTCCAGAGGGTTTAAGTGGATCGAGTGGTGAGCGTTCCTCCATGAATGATCAACATCAGTGGTTTTTTAAAACCAGGAAACGTATAAGGGGTGGACGTCAGCAAACCGGAAATGAAGCATTTGTGAAAGGACAACATGGTATTCACCTAGCAGCATTGTGAGTTTGTTAGAATAAGTTTTTGTGTAAACCCCTGAACAGCGTATTTCACCTTTTTTGTTTCAGGAAGAAGCTTTTTCACTGCTTAACAGCTAGTGGGAGTAAGTTCTCTGAAAAAGCCGCTGGCGAAACGCATCAGGACCTGCCACACACGCTGCAGTGAGATCTTCAAAGAATACTTTTTAAAAAGCACTTGCACTTAAGTTAAGTTTGTTTATTCAACTATATGCACTTTATTGGAAAGACTTTTTGCGTATTTTATGAATTTAAATTAGCATATTGAAAATTATTTCTTACTGGCAACAAAATGGTGCAATGATAGACTCTGAAAACACAGTCCGGGGTCTGTCCCCATTTGTGAGTTTTTTTCCACCTTTGGTTCTGAGCACCATCATAAGTTTAAAGGATTTGAAACTCTTGAGTGTTCCCTTTCTTTGTTGATTTCCTCCAATGTATACATATTGAGATCTTTAAGTCTGTCCCCATATGCCTTATGACGAAGACCACTCAACATTTTAGTAGCCTTCCTCTGGACCAATTCTTTCCTTTTTATATCTTTTTGATGGTTCAGTCTCCAGAATTGTACACAGTATTCTAAATGAGATCTCACCAGAGTCTTATACAGGGTCATCAATACCTCCTTTTTCCTATGCATCCTTCTAGCTTGCACTGTCACCTTTGCAACCTGTTTGGTCACCTTAAGATCAAGCTTTGGAAATTATGCACCCCTTCCTTGAAGTGATGGTTTTGTCAACGTTTTAATTATTATTGTACAACGCTTAGTATTTTGATAGGCGTTTAATCAAATAATCAAATAAACTTGAAACTTGATAGGGGAGCCCATCTCATCCTAGCTATGCTACTATGAACATTATTAAATATACATCTCATTTTAAGAAAAGAGACATATTTGCTAATATCTCACACTTCAGTAAATCTAGACCTTGATCATCTCCTGCTAATATGTTCCATTTTCTTTTTGTATGGACCACCTCACTCTCATTTATTTTGGGTCCCATGCCTCAACTTGAGTAGCTGCTTTTATTTGACAGTGGATTTCACACATATTCAGCATGAATGATCCAATTTTAAAGACGGGAAATTCCTAATAGGCAAGTCCATTTTTTGGCTTCTGTACAAAGGAAATACCGTGCTTTGCCCTGGAGAGTTTTCTGCATCCATTTAAATGCAACAAGCTAGGTACAATCCTACAGCGATTACATTCCTCACCTTGGAGAAAAAAGCTGCCCTGGGAACCTATGGGAATGAGTATAAAGGAAAAATGGTATCTAATCCTAAAAATATAGATGATTATAATACAGCATGACCTATATTTCTTTTGTCTTTGATGCTGTGGTTACACATGTACAGTATGACACTGGAAAGCTGCTTATTTTCTGTTTGTATAACAGAAATTCATTTTCATTGAGACTGTACTCTGGTGTTCTTGTTTTAAATGTTGGCTTTGGGAGCTCAAAGGCATGGGGGAGATGAAGGCTAATGTGATTAAGGATTATCATATATTACACATCCAGGGGGGGTGGGTGGGAGGGAAATGTATTTTGATTATTAAAATTACTTAATTATAATATTGTAATCACATAATATGACTTCTTGTTTTAATAATTGGGAGGAGGGGGGAGAAAATGATTGTTTTATATATTAATTGTGTATTTAATAGTGCGTTTTATGCAGTGTTTATGTTCAATTCATTGTATTGCACTGTCAAAGTTTGAAAATCAATAAAGATTTATTAAAAAAAAAAAAAAAAAGGATTATTTTGCAATAAGATCATATCTTGTTCTTGTTTATGTGCAGTTCATGCAATGCTGCTATGCAGCAGCCTGTAGCTCAGTAAACATTATGTACCGGTTTTAACAATTCTCTGTTTAGTTTTCTACACTTTCAAAGAAATCTTGATCATGAAGTAATGCATACGGAAAATCTTCACCTTTTTAGCTTTGCAATTTATTGCACCAAGGTTCATTGAGAAACTAAAAATGAATTCTTGTGAGTACCTAGGTTTATGACAATTACCAATATAGATAAATATGTAGCTAGGTAAAGATGGCTATCAATAGCCAGGCTATTAATAGAAATAATGGGTTTTCTGAAGTCTAGGGTGGGCTATTAATAGAGGCACAATTTATCTCCTCCACCCATTCTCCCCAAGGGCGTAGTGGTTAGTCAGTTGTTACAGACACAAGGGATATGAGTTTTGGTTTAAGAAGCAGTCAAAGAATGACATAACATAACATCGTGCTTGTTGACCGCGCAACCATTAGTTCAACGCGGTTTACAAAAAGTTACTAATGAAAATCCTAATATAAATGGTGTGGAGAAAGTTAGTTGGAGGTGCAGTAAATATGTATCGCATAAGTGTATGGCGAGGCTGGTGACTATGGAAGACAGAATTGTACGCATTTTCTCAGTTCATAATCACAAAGGAAATAAGGAGAAAGTTTTAGCGGAAAAAGCTGTCAAAGAAGTGAAGACAAACATTTTAGAGACGACAGCGACTCCATTAGCGTCGCAGGCCTCAGTTACTGTAGGCCTTCCACCTGCGGTACTAATGCAATGCTGTGATAAAGTGTCATCAGTAGAACACTTATTAGACATAGAAACAGGGTCAGGGCCAGAAATCCACAGACTGCCCTGCCTCCATTGCCACTTGATGAAAATTTTGACGTGCCAGAGAAATTCAATGATTTCTTAGTATATGACTCCAAGGATCATGGTGACGATATACGGATCATGATGTTTGGTGATAAGTGTTTGCTTGAACAGCTGGGTAGAAGCAAAATCTGGTTTGCTGATGGAACGTTCTATCATCAGTATATCATTCACTTTCAACATGCCAAATGAGTCACACCACTAGCAGTATACTGCCTGTTACAAAACACGACAACAACTACAGTACATAATCTAAATTGCTCGACGCATTTGTACAACTTGTCCCTAATGCTGCACCTGAAGTGGTGCTGATATTGAAATCGCTGCGATGAATGCGTTCAGATCTCATTTTGCAATGGCTCGAATAACTGGTTGTTATTTCCACCTGGCTCAGTCAGTTTTACAAACAACAAAAAGAAAACATCCAACACAATTTGCAGTGAACAGAGCACAAACCAAAACAAAGAAAACTGCAGACAGATGTACAAAGATGCAGGCTAAATTTATTAAACCAAAATCATGAATGCGGTTAATGTTACCACCTTGAATCAAACCAAAGGACCCGACACGGTCTGTGTTTCGGTGAACACGCCTTCATCAGAAGTCCCAGGTGGATAAGGTATCAAATCAAACCACAAACAAAGACTTAGCCTTTGAAAAAAACAGCAGCAATGAAACAATCTAAGGAGTACTCCGCCGTGGCGAAAAAAACACAGTCAGTTTTACATAAGGTCAGTAAGCTAGGTATGAGAAAAGAATGCGACGAAGGCGATGAACTGAGAATCCTGGTGAGGTGCGCAGCTGCACTGGCATATGTTCCTACTGAGGATGTTGTCGATTTGTTTGAGATGCTGGCTGAAGCAATACCTGAGAATGAAAGTATGAAAACACTTCTGTCGTACTTTGAACACACATACGTGCATGGGTGATAACTTCATGGCAGAGGAGAAAACTATGTGCCAGAATTATTTCCACCAGATATTTCAAACAAATTCATGGACGTTCATTCTGGAGTCGCTCACACGAATAATGTAGTAGACGGATGGCACCATTCCCTTCAAGCCCTCTTCCCTTGTCAACATCCAACCATGTGGACATTCTGTGCTGGATCTGAGTTCCCTTCAAAATTAACTGACTGGGGACTAAGTGACTGGGGATTAACTTACTAGACACCTGCTGATCAACAACATATCTAAAATCTATGTGGGTTACATCACACTCATAAAATAAAACAATACAATTACTCAATAACATAGCATAAACACACAACATAAGTCTAATCTAATCTAATCTAATCTAAACCTTAAGTTTATATACCGCATCATCTCCATGAGTTTGGAGCTCGACACGGTTTACAAGAACTTAAAATAGTGGGTAGAGAAGAAGAAAAAGGATTACATGAACTTATGTGTAGAAGGGGGGAGAGAAAGGGGGGAAGGATAGATTTACAATTTGCTGAAAAGCCAGGTTTTCAGTTGTTTGCGGAATAACTGAAGGGAGCTCAGGTTCCGCAACGGGTGGTGAGGTCGTTCCAAAGACCTGTGATTTTGAAGAGAAGGGATTTTCCCAGTTTGCCTGCATAGTGGATGCCGCGTGGAGAGGGGAAGGCTAGTTTATGCCTTTGGGCAGTTCTGGAGGAGTCGGGACTGGAGGAGTTGAAAGACAGTGGGATAAGAGGAGGGAGGATTCCGTGAATGATCTTGAAAGCCAGGCAGGAACATTTGAAATGGATTCTGGAGATTATTGGGAGCCAGTGAAGTTTGGCAAGGAGTGGGGAGGCATGGTCAGATTTGCGTTTTATAACATTCATCAGCAAACTCATAAAATAAAATCAGATATAAACTAAGGGGCAGATTCTGTAAAGGATTTCTACATTTAGGTGTTGTATAGATGTCCAGCTAAACACAATTCTATAATGCATAGACGCACTATAGAGCATAACGTTCAGCAAATCTAGGTGCATCTAAATAGTTAGATGTCCTTTACAGAATCGCCTTTTAGATGTCAATAAATTAGATGGCTTTACTATATTAATATTTATGAGTGGAGGCAATATTTAATATATAAAACCTCAATTAATGCCATACTCTACTGTATCTTAATATTCTTATTGTACCTCTGTAAACCGTGCCGAGCTCTGCGCTTGCGGAGATGATGCGGTATACAAACCTAAGGTTTAGTTTAGTTTAGTTTAGTCATTCATTATTTACAGAAATTTCATACTTGTTTTTTCACCTCATAACAAAATCCTTCTAAACTTCATTCAAATCCTTATATGGCCTCAGTGGTTACACTCGGCGAAACGCTGAATTCACTTTGGAACCCCATTCAGTATATCTACATAAGATGAGATATTTTTTTTGCAAATTAAGTTATATATTTATTTCAACTATATTTAAACAGTAAGAAAATTATTTAAAGGCCGATGAGGAAGTTGGCTACTTGTATGCTCGAGTATTACATGAAATATGACACTCGAGTGTAGCCGCTGAGGCCATATAAGGATTTGAATGAAGTTTAGAAGGATTTTGTTATGAAGTGAAAAAATAAAAAAAAACAAGTATGAAATTTCTGTGAATAATGAATGACAATAAGAATATTAAGATACTGTAGAGTATGGCATTAATTAAGGTTTTATGTAATAAAAAGTGTACAACATCGTGTCTCATTATTATGATGTTATTAGAATGACAATTTTAAGCTGTTTGTCATTAAAATCGTAAGCAGTGGAATGCTGGCACCACTATAGTTTATTTTTTTATAATTGGATTTTTTATTTTTCTCTTCTGTCACAGGGAGTGAATGGGATTTGAACCAAGGTGGAAGGTTGTAGGTCTAACCAGTGTGCCAGAGTGAGCTAGTGAGCTACATAACAATTGTAAAACTAGGTCTTATAGGCATTGTATAGCAGGTCTACTTTTGAGCGTGGTTTGGGCGATTTAGAGACGTGAGTTAGGTGGACGAATTTAGGTGGGCTTTGGACGTTTCCAATGTGTTCTGCTAAATAGGTTTATGGGGCTTTTATTTTTGCTTTATTAAGCTCAAAATGCATTTAATAATGCACCACATAAACAGGGCACATGAATACAGATATATCGCATGCAAAATCTTCTATTTTTGTGGGCAAACAGCAATGGTATTTGCTAATTATAGGAAAAGATTCATTAACAAGCACAGCTCATGAAAAAAGATATCTTTATATTGCTTACTTAAAAAGCTTCTCTTTTTCTGAGTAAAGGTTGCTGCAATGTGAAAAGTCTTGAAAGAGCTGTATTAAGCAAGAAAGGCTCATGAAAAAATATATATATATTGCATAAATAATTTTGTTTCCAAAAGGTTAAGAACAACAACAAAAAAAGAGATATAGACCTCACCATGGCTTCTAGTTCAGAGCAAATGGACATCTCCAGCTGCACAATGGTGACCTCATTGTGAGATCATCATGGTGCTCCTGGAAGGTAGAATGGCACTAATAAAATAGGAATATGTGCTGGGGTAGCTGGTTGGGATTCAAACCCATGACCTTTCGACCTATGACCTTTTGAACCAATGACCATTCGACCCATGATCTCCTCAGGTATCATATCACATGTCAGGAAGAGGCACCTGAATAGAAGCTGCTGTGGCTCAATGGGTAAAAGCCCTGTTATCTTCCAAAGGTCATGGGTTTTCAGGATAACCACTGCCCTGAAAGGGAAGTCTCACCAAAGAAACCTTTAGAAGTGGAATCACCAGCCCAGAACATTCTGCGGGCAGAAAAGGAAAACGCCAAAACCCGCATAAGGCATATATAGTGGCAGTCACATAAGCTGACCCAACCAAAAGAAGTTGAGATCTACAGCTTAACTCTCCAGGGTGTGCAGGCAAGACAGAGAGGTGTGTGCGACAACAGATGCTCCCAAAGCAGCTGCATCAAAAAGCCTCTGGAGGACAACATTCACACAGTGGTCCTGCATATCTGTAAGCTGTAAGCACCATAGGACTTTCCCTGGGTAGAGAGGTTCAGTCAGGCACCTGCGTAACCAAAGATTCCACTCTAGGTTGATCCAGAACCTGTGGACACTCCAGTGCCAGAGGGTACAAGCAAGACATGGTCCTTGCTAACATAAGAGCACATTCCAGATAGTTACATTGCTCTGATATTAAAATGATTATATCAGGGTGCCAGGGAAAAGTGGAAGACTGTGAGCACGCACCACAAAGCCAGGAAGAAAAGGACGGAGCTGGTTGAGTAACCGAATGTAATTCCTGCAAAGACTCAAAAATAAGATCCGGCAAAGCCACAGACTGAAATAAGCACAGAACTGTGGGATCATCCATGTCCTAGAGCCCCTGAAGGATCCAAGGATCCAGCATACAGTCCCTGGTTCCCCATTCTTGAAAGATCTGCTTGAAATAAGGGGTCAGCAAGCTGGTCATCAGCATAAAGACCAGGATCAGGCAGATAAGGAACAACGGCTGACTGAGACATGGACATGCCCAGAGAAGCAACGCCATTGGGAGACGCAGCAGATGTGGAGCGGGATTGCGCCGGGAAAGAATGCCTGCTGGATTCCTTCTGCAGATGGCATGTGGCCATGGGGGACACTACCCACTTGTTTCACCTATTGCACTGGAAAAATCTATATTTGCCTTTCTGAAGAGGAGAGAGCTGGGAGTCAGAGGGAACAAAAGGGAACAAGGGTCTGGGGTGGGAAGAAAACTATCGTTATTCTTTTGGGTGAGGAGCAACTGGCACTGTTGTATTGAGGGCCGCTGAGCAGCCACTAAACAGATCTCTTTGAATACTGAGAAATGTGATATTTATTAAAAAAAACAAAACAAAAAACTGCTGTGCCTGTTAGGATGAGAGAAGAAAGTGACATTTATGAGCAGCTTCTATATTTCTGCTTCTACAAGGTAAGGGATCATGGGATATTATTTTCCATGCGCTATCCGTCATTGACAATTCACTGAAGTATTCGGTGGTTAACACGGCGCTGGGGCTACTGGCACAGAAAGTCAGGTTGATTTACTGAATGTGTACCACAAACAAACATCCTTACATGTAGCACTGTTGGCGTGAAAACTGCTTCAGGCTAACATTTTTGACAACAGCTCTTCTTCAGAAACTATTCCTACTGCCCCTAAATATGATTCATTTTTCTGAGCAGTCAGTCATGCTCTTTATGATATTGTGAGTCGCTCTGCTATTAGCAGTGCCATAAGAGGCTGCACTAATCCACTGTAAATAAATCCTTCACATGGTTAGTTCAACTCAGCACAAATTTCTGGTAAAAATGAACAAAACAAAACCCCCAAACCTCACTTGTTATATAGTTCAAGATCATTTTCTACTACATTAAGGGCTCCTTTTATAAAACTGCGCTAGGCATTTTAGCGCACACTAAAATGCTAACGCGTGCATTTTAGTCTATGGACGCGTTAGCGTGTGCTAAAACGCATAGCGTACCTTAGTAAAACAAGGGGTAAATACTCTGAAGTGAATATTCAGATGGCAGCAGTCAGCATTTTCCTTTGTCCAGGTACCGGCACTGATCTCTGGCTAAGGGCAGCCTGCTATCCCTTACCCAGTTCTGTACAATGGATGGATTATGCCACCGAGTCGGCCACTGTCTCATGGCAACATGCACAGCGAGGAATCCACCCTGTGATGTTTCACGGCAGAGTACAGGAGTAGTTTGCCACTGCCTTCTCCCATGCATTGTGTGGTTCCACTATGTCACTACTGCCCAAGATAGGGCTCCCCCTCGGCAACTCAGGACGGCCAGGCCATAGGTTTATGTGTGGTATTCAGCACTTAACCACCTAAGAGAAACTGAATGGAGATTGGACTGAGTTTTATGCAGTCCAATTTGTCCGGTTAATAGAGGCACTCAAGTGCTGAATACTGGTACTTACAATTTAAAATGGCTGAAAAACATAAATCTTAAGAGTGGGAGTACAGTCCAATATTGAAATTGAACAAGAAATCCCAACACTATCTTCATACTTTGAAAAAAACCTACAATGGTTCACCAGCAAACTCAAGATTCACATCCTTGATCCCTCCATAGTGACTCTTTTCATACAAGTACACAGTCTGTGACTTAGGGTGGCTTAGTGGTTAGAGCTACAGCCTCAGCACTCGTAGGTTGTGGGTTCAAGCCCTGTGCTGCTCCTTGGGACCCTGGGCAAGTCACTTAATTCTCCACTTCCTCAGGTATATTAGATAGACTGTGAGCCTGATGGGACTGAAAGGGAAAAAGCTTGATTTGTAACCTGCTCCGAGCTCCTTTGGGAGGACAGGCTAAAAAAAAAAAAAAAAAAAATCAAACAAACAAATATGTGCTGACTCCACCATTGACCACTCACAAAGTCACCAGGTATGGCTTTAGAAGTTAGGGCCTGATTCAATATATGGCATCTAACTCCTAGGTGTCATTTGGTCCGGTTGTCAATCAACTACTAGGGGCCGTTTACAGAATCGTGCCTAGCAGTCTTAGGCACCACTAGGTGTTAAAATCCTTAGGCCAGGGTTTTTTTGGCCTACAAGAGTGTGTTTAACTCAATCCATGCCCATCTAGGTGCCTAACTACAGGCGTCTTTTATAGAATCGGGGCCTTAGTACTGATATTCAGAGGCACCAACCAGTTAGGTGCCCTGCAGAAGTAATTTAATCAGTCAGGAGCCTCTCTTGAATATTGACCTTTCCGTATCTAGAGTATTCAATGCACTGCGTGGATTTAGGAAGCACGGCACGCATGCCATCATAGCACATAGCAAACATTCTTTTATGTTTTTTGCATGTTTCGGGCAGGTGTAGTAGACCTCCTGATCTACTTCCTGCTATGCTGTTGCTGCTCTTTCTTTACTCTATCTAAGTCTAATGTTTTCCTGCCCCATAGAGAAAAAGGATAACCCTAATGAGTGTGAGTGTCAGCGCAATATAAATTACTGCACGAGAAAACTTGATGCATGGCTCGGGAATCTCTGAAAGAGGAATGTCCACCGTCGTTTGTGATTATGGATCACATTACAATCTAATAGCAATTTTTATTTAATCAATACTTTCTATGCTGAACAGACAGCCCTGCTACAGAGAATCGACAAGCAGGTACTGATAGTGACAGGGCTCATTATTAATCGTTACTCTGCCAGCTTATCAGCAAAACCATTGTAAAAGCACCAGATGGATTTAAAAGAACATTTCTCTTTAAGAAAAAAGAACCTATCAGTGACAAGGTTTCACACAATAAAAATAGAAAAAAAATTCCAGCAACACGAGTTATGAATTGCATAAAAACAGCAATTTGTATCCAGCAATTTTACAAATCAGTGATATATAGACCAGTACTCAATGTTAGCCAATATAGCCTAATAAATCATATTTTCTCTTTTGAGATGTCAATTGGCAAAAAAAGCTTTGTAAAAATGTTGGCACTGTAATTTAGCAAAGCCTTTTCATCTTGAAATAAGATGCCCCAGATGATAAAAATAATCCTCTCCTGATCAACCCCCCCCCCAAAAAAAAAACACACAAAAAAACAATCTGCATTTTACCAATTAAGGCTGCTGCCAGAAGCTAAACAGAGCATTGAGACTCCACTGAAGTTTATCTCTGCTAAACACGAGGAGGAATACAGTTAGAGTATTCTTTCATTTTCAGCCTCACTACTTTATCTGGCCCTTGGAATTGCAGCATCTCAGCTCTGTGATACAAGCAATAATGGTATTTTAACCTCCATGCAGCAACTAACACTGCGTCTCCTAGCAAAATCCATACAACCATCACCCATCTGTTTTACCGATTAGATACCAACATAAACAGCACTTCAGTGTATGTATGCAGACACACACTGACTGCAAGAAATGTGCTCCATTTTTAGAAATGCTTCTTATTTTGTGTTTTTTGTAGAAACAGCTTAATGACAGAAAAAGTCTTAGAGGCTTATGTAATCTACCCCTCTTCCCTTCCTGCTCTAATATCATACACCCTACTAATTCTCAGGATCCTATTTACTAAAGTGTGAAGTCATTTTACAAATGTACAATTTGCAGCAGTAAAGTATTGCTCAAAGTCATTCATTTAATTTTACCATTAGCATTTGCTACAATAAGATGGCTTGCAAAACAGTTATTCAATTCCAAGAATCATGAAAATGAGGATCTGAAAAGTCTTTGTGCATATATTTTAGCAAAATAAAACTCAAGAAAATAAGAGATTACCTCCTGAAGCCCTGTCTCTCTAAGCTTTATCCCTAATATCAAGAAAGCTTCCTATCTATCCTAACAGGAACCTAATACTACTGCTTATCATTTCTATAGTGTTGCACAGATGTATACAACGCTGTACATTAAACATGTAAGAGAAAATCCCTGCTCAATAGAGCTTACAATCTAATCAAAACAGACAAATAGGGGTTAGGGAATTTCTCACAGAGGGAATAATAAAACAGACATTGGTACTTTACAGTAAGTTTAAAAGCAACCCTAGCATACTCAGGAGGTCTGACAAAGGGTAGAAGCAATTCCAACTTGTTCCTGTCCCAGTTGTTCCCCCTATCAAAATGGCCACCATCAACACAGAGCAGGATCATCCGGAGACCTGGGGGATGGATGGGGCTATGCCCCGATTAACTGATGTAAGGTGTATCACATTTTAGCTCCATATTGGTGTTCAGAAGGGATGCAGGAACTGATGGTGGTCCATCAGGGCATGCAGGCTCCTCAGGGGAAGGCACCATCCTCCAATTTTGGCTAAATGAGTTCTTTATGTAGCAGCTGCCATGTGGTACATCTTTAAAATATATAATAAAATTATATGTTACCGCTGTGAAAAATGTGCAAAATTCCTAGCCATGGCACAAAGATAAATGTTTCTTGCGAAACTTAGTTACATCATATATCCTGTAGCTGAATTTTGCAAAAACTGGTACTGATTTGCAAAGATGTTTGTTGATTAGCATAAGGCTCTCTGACTATTTAGTTCCCTCACAACTCATGCTTCTCTATGTTTGTCCTGTACTTTATGAATTCTGTTATTTTTTTGGCACTATCTGAAGGACTTCTCCTTGCACTCAACACCATTTCTCTGTATGTCTACTAATAGGCCATTAAGGGCCCCAAATTGTCAGTTAGGAAGAGTTATTTTAAAGAACATAAAAACATAAGCTTATGTTAGAAGGCCTTAAGGAGAAGAGGTGTCATTTATCTGAGCAATTTTGTTGCCAAATAACTCATGTATGATTATCTCCCAGCTGGCGAGAAATTATATGTGTGTGCTCGCTGCAAAGAGCTCCTGGCTCTCAGAGAACATGTCTGTTCCCTTGAGGCTAGAGTTGCAGACTTGGAGGAGCTGAGGGAGACAGAGAGGTACATAGAGGAGACCTACAGAGACATTGTAGAGAAGTCCCACCTCCAGTCTGGCAGCCTCTGTGAGCCTTGGAGAAGGGGAGTCTCTTAAAAGGAGATCACCCTGCTGGTGATGCAGAAAATGATCCTGTAGCCAGGACCTGCTCACCAGGAGATGCAGATGCAATATCCTCTTGAACTGAGGATCTATCTTCAGCCCAGAAAGGGGGAGTTAGGACAACCGTTGAAGTGGGAGATGCAATCTTTAGGCATGTAGATAGTTGGGTGGCTGGTGGATGTGAGGATTAACTGGTCACTTACTTGACTGGTACAAAGTTGGTAGACCTCACACGTCACATAGATAAGATATTAGATAGTGCTGGGGAGGAGACAGCTGTCTTGGTACATGTAGGTACTAATGACATAGGAGAATATGGAAGGGAGGTTCTGGAAGCCAAATTTAGGCTCTTAGGTAGAAAGCTGAAATCCAGATCCCTCAGGGTAGCATTTTCCGAAATGCTCCCTGTTCTACACGCAGGACCCAAGAGGCAGGCAGAGCTCCGGTGTCTCAATGTGTGGTTGAAGGATATAGATTTGTTAGGAACTGTGCTACCTTCTGGGAAAAGGGGAGCTTATTCTGAAATGATGGACTGCACCTTAACCTGGATGGAACCAGGCTGCTGGTGCTAATGTTTAAAAAGGAGATACAACAGCTTTTAAACTGAGATGCGGGGTAAAGCTGAGTCGCCCAGGAGCGGATGGATGGGTGTGAGGTATCCTTGAAGGATGCCATTGAAACAGGATATTTAGGGAGTCCCAGCAGAGAGATTTCAAAAATGGTGAAAGAAAGCCAAGAGTGCTTAAGAGGGAAGCAGAGTAAAGATGTCAAGTTATCCCTGTCATCTTCTCAGCAGCCTGTAGATACAAGGGAAAAAAATCAATTTGAAGGGTTTGTATACAAATGCCAGAAGTCTAAAAAATAAAGTAGGAGAGTTAGAGTCTATAGCACTGAATGATGAGGTTGATATAATAGGTGTGTGGCGGCACTTGGTGGTATCGCTATCGCGGCAGGGGAGATGAGCCATCTCTCCTGCCGCGATTATTGCGGTGGGGGGTAGGCAGGTTGCCAGGCCGCTGAGCTCATTGCAGCAGCCGCCATCAGCTCAGCGGCCCCTTTTTTGGCACTTATATCTGTTTTGACATGGTCTAAGTCAAAACGTATAAGTGCCGATTAGGCAACCTGCCTAAAGTTTTGGTTATACCTGCTGTACGCCTATGTCTAGGTCGGCCAACCTCCCACCCTTTCCCCACCTCTAAAAACACCTCTTTTCGCTCTATGCGTTTAGAGGCAGGGGAAATGCCTAAGCTAGTTTTAGATACGTCTAAAACCAGCTTTGGTTATGGGTACTTGGACGATCAGGCTTTTTGTACAAGTATCTATTTAGGCCACTTTTTAGACTTTTTTTTTTATTATGAGCCCCATAGTAACATTTTTTTTGGCACATCTGGAATGTGTTGCCAGAGATGTAGTAAGAGTAGTTAATGTAGCTAGTTTTAAAAAAAAGTTTGGACAAGTTCCTGGAGGAAAAATCCATAATCTGCTGTTGAGACAGACATGGGAGAAGCCACTGCTTGTCCTGGATTGGTGGCATGGAATGCTGCTAGTATTTGGGTTTTTGCCAGGTACTGTGACTTGGATTGGCCTCCGTGAAGATGGGATACTGGGCTAGATAGACCACTGGTCTGACCCAGTAAGGCTATTCTTATATTCATCAGAACTAATCTTCTACTTATTTTGTAGTTACTGTAGACCTGTTACCTTGAAATCAGGGTTCTTAGTGACTGGTACACTGTTGTGCAAGTCTTTACTAGTGTCATTAAGGTTTGAGGAAAATTGCCTTATGAGCCATGAATTTGCTCCTCCCTTTGATCACAACCTTCCCTTCAACAAAGGATGCTCTCAAACTATTAAGTATACTGTTCTTAGCATTTGGTACCCATCCCTCATGGTGTCTTATCTCCCTAGGATCCATTTCTTATCCCTGAAAAGTGGATCTTGTTGATTTCCTTCCTTGTCAACAGCCCATATTAGTATAATAGTACTGATGCCTGGGAATAAAGAGAACAATTAAAAAAACAACAACCCAATTTACATGGGTAAATGGGTATGTATCCTAGTAAACTGACTGTATGAAAATTGCACATCCTTATCCCCTGATAAAAACCAGCAGAGATCAACAAAGCATGCTGTTTCAGCCTTGAGAAAAGCGGACGGGCTCAGAGATAGGATCAGGAACTGACAAAGACACACACAAGTTGGGTAGCAGCTATCATCAGATTCTGTTGTGCAGATCAAAGAGAGCAGGAAATATAAAGTAGAAATCTACAAGGGTCTGCCATTATTTAAAGTTAAAAACAAAAAGATGTAAGGCAATACTATATATTTCTCACTCCAGAACAAACTTTACAACGAGAAGCAGTATATGCGTCCTGGATATATGGTGGTGTGTTGAATTCTTCCTTAAGTATATGCAGAAGCCTCAGCCCCACCACTCCACCTCTACAGTGCTTTCTAACAGCGGGAAGAATTATGTGGTGCTCATCATCGGCTTCCCCATTAAATTGAAAGTTTTTTTCCAACAGGACAAAGAAGATATACAGGAATTAGATAGTGATCAAGATGATGCTGATTCTAAAAAGTCAGTAGAAATTTGCAGGATTAAATCAAGATGGGTCCCTCCAGGCCCCATGGATCCCCTTATCTATGCCTTTAGGGAAATAGTTGTTAGAGAATTGAGACAAGTCCAACTTCAATGGGAAAATGTAGACTCCTACAATATTACTAGACAGGAACATTAAGGTCTACGGGAGCTACTTTTGGATGATAATATAATTAATACAAAGGCAGACAAGGGAGGGGCCACTGTAGTGATGAGTAGAGGAGATTATGAAAATGAAGCGAAACGTCAACTTAGTGACTCACAAGCATATAAGAAGCTTGACCAAGACCCTACAGAGTATTTAGCGGGGGTTATATTAGATTGCCTTACCACATATTTCAAAGGGGGAGCTCTCACTAGGAGGGAATATACGTTCCTGTTTGAGAAATATCCAAGGATTCCGAAGATTTTGTTTGTTCCTAAAATACATAAGACCTAAGATAATCCACCTGGGCGGCCCATTGTGAACACCCGCCAGTCTATTCTTGAACCTCTCTCAAAGTTTATAGATTATTTTTTAAGGGACGAAGTCCCACAAATTACATCATTTATTTGAGATTCATCGCATTTTTTGAGGAAATTGGCACAACTTGACATCGATATGCAAAATGCATTGATGTGACGTCCCTGTACACTCAAATTCCACAGACCCAAGCATTAGAGGTGATAGAGGAAGTGTTACAACATAGGATTCCCTCCAGCGAATCCCTACGGAGTTCTTGATGAAGTTGGCGCATTGGGTCATCCATTATAATTATTTTCAATATCAAGAGCAATTTTTTCAACAGATCCAGGGGGTGGCTATGGGGGCCACTTTGGCCCCATCGGTAGCTGCCCTCTATATGGCTAGATTTGAGGATCGCTTTGTTTATGGGGTGCCTTACTATTCTCAAATTTTATTTTGGGTCCGTTTTTTGGATGACGTGTTCCTGATATGGCAAGAGACTAGGGAACATCTTGAACATTTTTTACATTATTTGAACTCTGTAGATGATAATATTAAGTTCACAATGACATGCCACCAAACATCATGGTGATGAATGGGGAGATACATACATCTTTATACAGGAAGCCGGTGACACGCAACACGTTGCTCCATTTTGATAGTTTTCACCCACAAAAGTTACGCTTTAATTTACCTATAGGGCAATTTTTAAGGGCCCATTGGGTGTGCTCAACTCTGGAAGAATTTAAGAGGCAAGAGAACCTCCTTACTGAGAGGTTTTGAGAGAGGGGATATCCCAAAAAAGCCACCAAACAGGCATATATAAGAGCTAGATTTGCCCAACGAGAGCTCTTATTGAAAGAGTCAGACACCCAGCAAGAGGTGGAGAATGATATTTTGACCTGCATTCTCCCTTTTTCACGAGCAGTTAATGTAGTAGTTACGATCATGAGACGGCATTAGCATATAGTACAAATGCATCAAGCTTTGCAGGATTTCCTCAGAATAGCGTACTTGAGGGGTATAACGTTAGGTCAAAGATATAACTTTCAAAAATACGGGCGGAGGGAGAGAGAGATAGGGGGTCAACACAAGTGTTGCAGGAGATGCCAATGGTGTTTTACAGCCATTGAGGGGAGGTATTGGAAGATCCCAGGAAGGGATGTTACCTTAAAATTCATAAATGACACGGATTGTAATTCAACAGATGTAATATACGCTATAACATGTCCATGTGATCTGATATACATTGGACGTACGAGTAGACCGGTACGCATGAGGTTAACGGAACACAAATCTCACATCACCAATAAGGTTTGTCAAGCTCCCTTGGTAGACCATTGGATAAAAAAGAATCACAAGATTGAGGATATTAGGTGGCGGGTCATTGAGAGAATTGTGGGGTGGGATGGAGGGAAAGGAATTTGGATTTGAGGAAATTGAATGAGAATGAGAGATATATTTTTATACTTGACACTGTGGAACCTAATGGGTTGAATGGGGAACTTGAATGGACCTCACTGATTGGTTGAATATAGATCCAATAGGATACGGGGGGTGGAAACTTTCTAAACTTTACTAGTACTTAAACGCCGAGATATAACACCGCCGCCATATTTCTCTTTTAAACTACATATAGAGTCAGATGACAGGAATATCCTCGGTAAGACTTTACTAAAATATTAGACGGATAGTGTGAGAAATAACAGGGAAGGAAGGGGGATGTTTGGTAATGTACTTAGGGCATTCTCTCTTCCATTTTCTAGGGAGACCCTTGATAAAGCACGGGAGTGTGAAACATGTCGGGTCATAGCTCCCGAGTTAGGCTGCTGTAAAGATAAGTGCCAAAATTTATATAAAATGAAATATTAGAGGCTTATATATCATAAAATATTAAAAAACATTTAATAAGTTATTTATTAAAGATAAAAATGAATTTAATGGGGAAGCCGATGATACACACTACATAATTCTTCCCGCTGTTAGAAAGCACTGTAGCGGTGGAATGGTGGGGCTGAGGCTTCTGCATATACTTAAGGAAGGATTCAACACACTACCATATATCCAGGACGCATATACCGTATTTTCGCGGATATAACGCGCGCGTTATACGTGATTTTACGTACCGCGCATACCCCTCGCGCGTTATATGCCTGAGCGCGGTATACAAAAGTTTTTAAACATAGTTCCCACCCCGCCCGACGCCCGATTCACCCCCCCAGCAGGACCGCTCGCACCCCCACCCCGAACGACCGCTCGCACGCGCTCCCACCCGCACCCGCATCCACGATCGGAGCAAGAGGGAGCCCAAGCCCTCTTGCCCGGCCGACTCCCCGACGTCCGATACATCCCCCCCCCGGCAGGACCACTCGCACCCTCACCCCGAAGGACCGCCGACTCCCCAACAATATCGGGCCAGGAGGGAGCCCAAACCCTCCTGGCCACGGCGACCCCATAACCCCACCCCGCACTACATTACGGGCAGGAGGGATCCCAGGCCCTCCTGCTCTCGACGCAAACCCCCCTCCCTCCAACGACCGCCCCCCCCCCAAGAACCTCCGCCCGTCCCCCAGCCGACCCGCGACCCCCCTGGCCGACCCCCACGACACCCCCACCCGCCTTCCCCGTACCTTTGTGTAGTTGGGCCAGAAGGGAGCCCAAACCCTCCTGGCCACGGCGATCCCCTAACCCCACCCCGCACTACATTACGGGCAGGAGGGATCCCAGGCCCTCCTGCCCTCGACGCAAACCCCCCTCCCACCCAGCCGACCCGCGACCCCCCTGGCCGACCCCCACGACCCCCCCACCCCCCTTCCCCGTACCTTTGGAAGTTGGCCGGACAGACGGGAGCCAAACCCGCCTGTCCGGCAGGCAGCCAACGAAGGAATGAGGCCGGATTGGCCCATCCGTCCTAAAGCTCCGCCTACTGGTGGGGCCTAAGGCGCGTGGGCCAATCAGAATAGGCCCTGGAGCCTTAGGTCCCACCTGGGGGCGCGGCCTGAGGCACATGGGCCAAACCCGACCATGTGTCTCAGGCCGCGCCCCCAGGTGGGACCTAAGGCTCCAGGGCCTATTCTGATTGGCCCACGCGCCTTAGGCCCCACCAGTAGGCGGAGCTTTAGGACGGATGGGCCAATCCGGCCTCATTCCTTCGTTGGCTGCCTGCCGGAGAGGCGGGTTTGGCTCCCGTCTGTCCGGCCAACTTCCAAAGGTACGGGGAAGGGGGGTGGGGGGGTCGTGGGGGTCGGCCAGGGGGGTCGCGGGGCGGCTGGGGGGGAGGGGGGTTTGCGTCGAGGGCAGGAGGGCCTGGGATCCCTCCTGCCCGTAATGTAGTGCGGGGTGGGGTTAGGGGATCGCCGTGGCCAGGAGGGTTTGGGCTCCCTTCTGGCCCAACTACACAAAGGTACGGGGAAGGCGGGTGGGGGTGTCGTGGGGGTCGGCCAGGGGGGTCGCGGGTCGGCTGGGGGACGGGCGGAGGTTCTTGGGGGGGGCGGTCGTTGGGGGGAGGGGGTTTGCGTCGAGGGCAGGAGGGCCTGGGATCCCTCCTGCCCGTAATGTAGTGCGGGGTGGGGTTAGGGGGTCGCCGTGGCCAGGAGGGTTTGGGCTCCCTCCTGGCCCGATATTGTTGGGGAGTCGGCGGTCCTTCGGGGTGAGGGTGCGAGTGGTCCTGCCGGGGGGGGGGGATGTATCGGACGTCGGGGGGGGCATCAGGCTTTCAGGATGGGGACAGACCTTCAAGGGGGGACAGGACTTCAAGGGAGGACAGTGCACGGAAGTCAGGGGGGTGAACGGAGAGTCGGGACAGCGCACGGAAAGTCAGGGCGGGCGAAAGGAGAGTCGGGCAGCATGCGCGTTATATGCCTGAGCGCGGTATAGAAAAGTTTTTGTACATATCATCGTGATTTCTGCGCGCTATACCCCTGTGCGCGTTTTACAATGGTGCGCGTTATATCCGCGAAAATACGGTACTGCTTCTCATTATTTAAAGTTAAGGCACTGCAGGCAAACTCTAGCTGCATGGCTGTGGATAGCAAGATTAGAGGTCTCCAAAACTGAGGGCCACACATTGGCTATGAGACAGCGTTATTTTTAAGGTTTCTGCTCTGATTAAGGCCTTAAGGGGAAGAGGACCTAATGAGGGGCCGCTGAAAAGTTCTCAGCCCAACCAACAAAGTTGTGGTAGTCTCCCATTGAGGGCTATACATTTAGTCCAGCAATTTTCCACTTTTTTCATTCCGTCAGAAAAATACAGAACGAAAAAAGTGGAAAATCGCTGGACTAAGTGTGACTAGCCTTCGATGGAGACTGCTCTAGCTTTGTTGGTTGGGCTGAGAACTTTTCAGTGGCCCCTCATATATATTTGAGCAATATTTTTGGCAAATCAGCTGGACCTTGCATTCTTCAGGAACAAATTTGCTATTAATGCTACCTGTAGAGGACTATTTGGAAATCTGGGTTCTTAGTGACTGGCCCACTATTGTAGCGTTCTTTACAAGTCTCAGGCCTCGATACGGCCTGAGACGTTCAAATATGTCACAGGCCATATCGAGGTGGAAGAGGATCTCTTTTTCCTTAAAGGACCCACGGCAACAAGAGGGCATCCGTTGAAAATCAGGGGTGGGAAATTTCATGGCGACACCAGAAAATATTTCTTCACCGAAAGGGTGGTTGATCGCTGGAATAATCTTCCACAACAGGTAATTGAGGCCAGCAGCGTGCCAGATTTTAAGAAAAGATGGGATTGGCATGTGTGATCTCTTCATGGAGGTAGTTAGGGGGTGGGCCATTAGTGTGGACAGACTAGATGGGCCGTGGCCCTTTTCTGCCGTCATGTTCTATGTTTCTATGAAGTTTGAGAAAAATTGCTTTGTCTTTCATAAATAGCTTAAAGTTTTTCTTGTGGTTAGCTTTGGTTTCCCGTTTGGGTTATGACTTCTTTGCTTCTGTGCTCTTTATGTTTTATGATTTTGATGCTAGCTATTATGGAAGAATTCCGTTTCATTGTTTCAATTGTAATTTGCCATGTTCCTTGAAGCATTTTGATGTTTATTTTTCTTTTAAGGATGTTTTGTTGTTATTCACAAAAAAAACGGGTTTAGCTGGATTAGATGGAATGTATATGTGGCTAAATTAAAAAACACATACCGTAGATATGCACACAAGTGAATAAGCAAACTGTTACTCAGTGGGAAGTAAACTCTGATTAATTAACACATTGATTTTAAAGCACAGGACTTGAAAAAGACAGAGTGAAGTACTTTTACACACAATAAACTATGGGGGGAGATAGTAATAAATATCTGGCAAGTACAGAAATCAGGCATGCCAGTAGGGATGTGCCAGACTATGTGCTGCCCTTGCTAAACATAAAATATTCACACATGCACTTTAGGAAAGCAGAATTCTAAATCTTGTGTCAAATCTAAGTTCAGTCTTCTTTCATCTTTCAAATGACTATTCTAGCACCCTTACAGAACCTGCAGAAATGCACCAAGCACATTCATAAAGGGATTTTAAAGTTAATATAAAAGAAATTAAAAAATAATTGTGTTTTATGCAAAGTGTGTATGCTGGGAGAGGGGGGAGGGGGTATAGGGAGAGGAACCTGCCTTTCATTTTTTGAGTGTTTGTACACTGTAATTTTTGTTTTCAAATCATGAAGGAAGTGTTCTCAATAATTACATAAAACGTTGCTTATATTTAAATTAGAATTGTTCTAGAAAGGTATTACTATGGAGGTTATCTTTTTGTAATTCACACTGCATTCATAGTATTGTAAGTAACAAATGTGATGACATTTGGGGGTGGATACTCAGAACCTGATTTATCCATGCCTTTTACCATAAAGGAAAAATGAGGAAAAAAAGCCCCAAGAAGATGCATATCTGTTATAAAATCATAAAACAGAATCTTGTGTTGATTTGTTATGAAAGTAGAAAAAATAACTAGTAACTCAAAGCCACTGCTGGACCACAAATTGAAACTTTTTTTTTTCTTGAGATCATCAGAAAACTTTTTATCTTATCTGTCTTTTTTACAACACAATTTTTCATTCTGTCTAAACTGACTGCTAGGAAAAGACAAAACGGAGCAAAGTAGAGATTTATTTCTCTTCTGCTTCTGGGCAATGCAAACATATTTATCAAATATTTAAAATAAACTTGAGCTCAGCTGAACCAAATTAGAATATCTCACTTGGCAAAGTAATTAACATAAAACAACCTACTCACAGAGGCCTTAGCAGCAAAATGTGAATCCAAAAGAAATTGTTTTTTTTTTTTGGAAACAAAACAATATTTAATATGTTTGGACAGCAATGCAATGATAGCAGTCCTTTGAAAGGTGAAATGTAAATGACACTGCCCGACACATAAACTTGGGCTGTCAAATGCTGATATCTACTCGTTTATTAACGGAAGACGGGAGGATTTGCTAATGTGTAACATATGCTTCCCTCACACCACGTTCAAGTAAGCTTGCAGTTCCAGCAGTGCAGTTCAATGACGGAACCAGAATAAGGGGTGAAACTTGTCAGGATTTAAGAGCTTTCAGCAAAAGCCCTTCAATTGCAGTCAGCACCCTATTCCATAGAAGGATATCAATTATAGATAGTGACTTGCTTTCACAGGCACCCGGCACTGTCAGACACTAGATAGACAACCATGAAGAATCATGAATCTTTCTATTAACTGTAAGGAGGAAGAGGGGGAAACTGGATAGGCGCTATAAATAAAGCAGGATGTCAAAAAATTGTTCAGGAAAGCATCCTGCCTGTTGGCTAATGAATCACTTATGTTAAACCTGTGCATACTTGCATTTCGTTGCGTAACGCAAAGCTTTATCCACATTAATAGGCTTATAAAATTATGTGCCCAAGGTGCATGTAAATTTAAGTCTGTGCAGAGTCCACACAGTAAATTTGCTTGGATTTAGTGGAACCATTTCTAAGGTGGGGTAGGGGAGGGGGTTTGGATTTATGTGTGGATTTTTGAAAATTAGACCATATGTGCATAAATTAACCCTGACAATTGTGCTTGCTAAAGAGTAGATGAAAGATGTAAGTACATAACTTCCTTGAGGCAATTTTCAAAATAGAAGCATCCACTACCTCCCTTCCCCACCCCCCCAAACCGCTCAGCTTCAAAGGATCATTACCACTATGGAAAGACTTTAGAGGACATCTGATTTCTGTTAATTCTTCTGCATTTCTTTGGTTTTTTTTTAAAAATAAAACTTGACTAAGCCAAACTAGCTAACCTATAACACTAAGAAGTTTGATTTACAATGTCCAACACAAAACAGCAAATCATTAACAGAATATTGCTTTTCGTGAGAATGAAAGATTGATAGAAGTCACAATGTTCAAAAATATAGGTCTTAATCAGTGGTCTCAAACTCCAACCCTTTGCAGGGCCACATTTTGGATTTGTAGGTACTTGGAGGGCCTGAGCAAAAATAGTTACTGTCTTATTAAAGAAATAACAATTTTGCATGAGCTCTTTATAGTTTATAAATCTTTCCTTTTGGCTAAGTCTTAATAATAATATTGTAATTTATAGTTAAAGAGACATATGATCAAAAAACTGTTTTATTTTACTTTTGTGATTATGATACACATACCAAGGGCCTCAAAATAGTACCTGGCGGGCCACATGTGGCCCCCGGGCCGCGTGTTTGAGACCACTGGTCTTAATGGACTGAAATGTCTTGCCAATATCAAGCAATAATATACAGTATACCACACCAGAGAAAGTATAAGCAGAAGAAACCTTTAACATGTAGAATTTCTGTGACACTGGATGCATTAAATGAGTTGTGACAGAGAAAATCTTCACATTCTACAATTCCCACAGTACTGTCAGATGCACTACTGTTGATAACCATCCCTGTGTAGAAAAAAGGGAGAAAACCACAACATCTTTCCATAAGAACATAGGATGCTGGGCTAGATGGACTGTTGGTCTGACCCAGTATGACTAGTCTTGCTTCCAATAGTGGCCAACTGAGGTCACAAATACGTGGCAGAATCCCAAATAGTAGCAACATTCCATGCTGGTTCATAGACAATTGCGCGCAAGACAATCGCGCGCGGACAAAATCGCGCAGACAACTCAGCGTGAGACAAATGAGCGGAAGACAATTGAGCGTTAAGACAAGTGAGCGCAAAGACAACCGAGCGTGAGACATTTGAGCGCAAGACAATTGAGCGCAAATTATTTTCCGAAATGTGCACGAGCGGGACAACTGAGCGCAAGACAACTCAGCGCCAGCAACTGAGCGCAAGACAACTCAGCGCAAGCAACTCAGCGCAAGACAACTCAGCGCCAGCAACTGAGCGCAAGACAACTCAGCGCCAGCAACTGAGCGCAAGACAACTGAGCGCAAGACAACTCGGCGCAAGCAACTGAGCGCAAGACAACTCAGCGCAAGACAACTCAGCGCCAGCAACTGAGCGCAAGACAACTCAGCTCAAGACAACTCAGCGCCAGCAACTGAGCGCAAGACAACTCAGCGCCAGCAACTGAGCGCAAGACAACTCAGCGCAAGACAACTCAGCGCCAGCAGCTCAATTGTCTTGCATGGAGATATCATGGCGCGCAATTGTCTTTAGCGCAATTGTCTGTGAGCGCCATTGTCTTAGCGCTGATTTGTCTGCGCGATTTTGTCCGCGCGTGATTGTCTTGCGCGCTTTTGACCTGTCACCTTCCATGCTACCAATCCCAGGGCAAGCAGTGGCTTCCCCCATGTCTGTCTCAATAGCAGAGTATGGACTTTTTCTCCAGGAACTTGTCCAAACCATTTTTAAACCCAGATACATTATCCACTGCTACTACATCCTCTGGCAATGAGTTTCAGAGTCTGACTCATTAAGTGGAAAACTATTTCCTCCTGTATGTAACTTATTTAAGTTTAAATAGGAATTGGAGGTTTAGGTGGAAGTTGAGATTTGATATATAGATTCTGGTATTTATCCAAGGGTGAAAACATTTCTTTCTGGCTGATGTGAAGAATTGTATTATCTGTGAAACTGTTTGATGCTGGAAATTTGTCCGTGAGATTCCTGTGTAATGTTCTGGAAATTTGTCTGTGAGATTCCTGTGTAATGTTGTAAGAGAAATATTAGTGAAGCAAAGTTGTGAAACTGTTATTGAAACCTGATTTCTGGAGAAATTCTCAGTCTCTGAGTAACAAGTCTGTGGTGCTGATTTCTGGAGAAAGTTTAAATCTAATATCCTGTGAGAATCTTCTGGGAAATGTTTGAAAGATTCTCTGAGTAACAAATCTGTGGTGCTGATTTTTGGAGATTTTATGAGATGCCCTGTGACAGATTCTAGTGTAATGTTGTGAGAGAAATATTGGTGAAGCAAAGTTGTGATACTGCTTTTGAAACCTGATTTCTGGAGAAATTTTCAGTCTCTGTGTAATATAAAAATAAAAATAATAATAATACATTTTATTTCAAGAGGGATACCTTTTACCTCAGTCTGAGAAGAAGGGGGTTACATAAAATGGCATAGTCGGCTGCAGGATAGATTTTTGCTTATGACATCTGACAAAATTTTGGGGGTTCATATTCCTAAAAATCTTGAAATCTATAAAAGGACCTGTGAGCAAATTTGAAATTGATGTGCTTATTTTATGTTGAATTGCATTGTGGTGAATTACATTGTTACATAAAAATGGTGATGAATTGCATTGTAGTTAACTAAAATTTTTCCTGGATAACATTAAATCTTCCTGAGAGACAGAGTCTTTTCTACATTGTAAATGGCAAAATACAGAGATGAAGAGAGCTAGATCTATAGAAGGAGACACGGTCAAGAGGAAGAAGAGTTTGAATGGCCAAGATATAGGCAGAAGTTCCCTAATGACAGGAGGAAAAGAGGAGATTATTTTGATACTTGGTCTGAGCAGCAAGAGTGGAATCGTGAAGAATATTGGCAGCAGAATAGGAGTCAACAATACTCCCCAGAAAGATATGAAAATGGAGAAGATATTCCTTCTAACAGAACCGGAGTGAGAGAAAATCAGTCTATTGTTACTATTGTGGTCAACCAGGACACCTTATCTGGTTTTGTCGTGCTAGGTTAGAAGACCTCAATGTTCAAAAGTCTGCCAGAGATGAAAGCCCAAATAGGAAGTCGTATGCAAGGCCTGAGAGTCCACGGGAACGGAGCCCAAGTCCAGACAGTCGTGCAGGGAGCCCACATCCTGAGAAGTGGTATACTGTTTATGAAAACGGTGTCTGTCTGGGACTTGTAAGAATGCCTGCATATGAAGAAGAAAATACTGAAATCTGGAATAAGATATGGCAGGAAAAAATGTTTAGCCTGTATAAAAGGAAACTTGATGGGCTGAAAGAACAGCTAGAGTTGGTGGTGCAGAAACTGAAACAGAACACTAATAAGTTAAGTGGTGCTGATGCTTCAATGAAAAATTTTGCAAAAGAAAGTAAATTGGAAAGTCAAGATACAAGTGAACAAGATAGAAATGCAAATCATAAAGATGATGGTGAAGAAAATGGAAGTTCTGCTTCAACACTTCTTTCAGATGAAGAAAAAATGGATACAGTGGAATGTGTAGAGAATATGGAAACTGGCCTGGAAAAAAAAGCAGTTGACGAATCAAAAAATGAAACAAGTGATGATAAAGACTTTCTGGTGTGGCATCACCAAAATCTGCTACAACTTTATCAGTATCATCTTCTTCTGCTTCATCTACCAAGCAGCGGAACCTGAAGAAGAGGTTGCTAGCACATCTATGGAAGAAGCAAAGGATGACAACAAAATAGTTACAATCCAGGTTGAAGATGTCATTATACTGGATTTTGATGATAATGACCTCCTTAAATCAGGTGAAAGTATGAAAGATACATATCCTGAGTTGATTATGGCAAAAAAAAAAAGAGCAAGATGCTGTGATACAGGAGAGTCTGGAGGAAACCAAGGATCCTGAGAGGTTGGAGAACCATAAAGATGGCAAACAGGAGGTGACAGAGGGTTCCATTGAAATAACTCCCTTGATTTTGCCAAGTGAAGTTGAGATGTTGCCAATCTCTACCTTTGAAGAGTGTGAGAAACAAACAGTTTGTGAGCAGGAAACAGAGCGGGATGAATACTCTGAGGAAGTAGATAAAGAATGCTCTGAGATGGAGAAGGAGGAAAACCCAAAAGAAACTAAGGAGTATAAATGGAAGAAAATTGGACTGAATAGAAGCCCAAGAAGGAGAAAGTTGTTTCTGATTGAAAAGAAACGACAAGAGAGATGTGTTAGATAAACCCAAACCATTCAAGTCATATCTGCAGATGATTCCTGTTCAAAGGGTCAAGAAGGAGGTGGTTTCACCTCAAGGAACAATTAAGAGTTAACTTATTGCTGCTACTATTGCAATTATTCTAAGGAAATTAAGGATAATTCAGAATACAGCTGTTCGATTGATTTTTGGTTTAAAAAAGAATGACCATATTAGTCCATATTATCGTTTACTTCATTGGCTGCCTTTGGAGGCAAGAGTATTATTCAAATTTTCCTGTATCTGCTTTAAGCTGATATCGGGATTGTCTCCAGCTTACCTTTTTCCTCATTTTGTGTTGCATAAACCATCAAGAGAAACTAGAAACTTCTACTTATTTGCTTATCCAAAAATTAATGGGTGTAGATATAAGACCTTCTTAGATAGGACCCTAGCATTTCAAGTTGATAGGCAACAATCTTGGTTAGGTAAATGTATTCAGCAAGCTATGTTATCCTATTGCAGTTTTTAGAAATTAATTAAGACCACTTTGTTCGATAAGTTTATTACTTAGTGAGTTTTATTATTGAAATTCTATTTTATAAATATTTGCATTTTTTACTGTATTATTGTATTTCACTGATTGTCCAGCTCTTTTTAGTGTAAACCGCCTAGAACTTTTGGTTATGGCGGTATAAAAGAATAAAATTATTATTATTATTGTTTCTGCAGTAATTAAGAGTGAACATTACCAGATTAAATTATTACTGCTACTATGGCAATTATTACTTGTTTCTGAGGTATTATCAGGCATTTGGAATGCTGTACACAGTTTTTATGGAGACAGTCCTTGCTCAAATGTTTCCCCACAACTAGTATGGGATCAAGACAGCATAAGTATGAATTGGAGAAATCTAGAAAATACAAATGGAATAGAAGTCTGTTGAGAAGATCTAGCAAAATACTCAGAGAATGGTTACAGAAAAGCAAATGAGACTGTATTACAATTATAAGAAGAAAAGAAAGTGTGTGTCATGGATTGAAAGTAACGTCTGAACACAGATTTGTAGGCAAGACAAAAACATTGAAAGGAAGACTACGAAAGAGAAAAAACCAAACCAAACCCAATAATTAAAGAGATGCATCCAGAAGGAGAGATTTCAATGTGGAAATTCTGAAAAAACTCTGATCTCAAAGGACAGATTGAGTGTTATTTAGAGGAAATTTTTGTTGAAAATAATCTTATGATAAATTTATGAGATGGTGAAAAAACAGCATATATATGTAACTATGGTTGGCAATCTAAGAGCTCCTTTTATTAAGCCGCGCTAGCGGGGTTAACGTGCGTGACTTTTCATCATGCGCTAACCCCTGTGCTGGCCTAAAAACTACCGCCTGCTCAAGAGGAGGCAGTAGTGGCTAGCGCGGCCGGCAGTTTAGCGTGCGTTAAACCACTAGCGTGCCTTTGTAAAAGAAGTCCTAAATGTTTTTTTGTGAGAAAATATATGTGTTGAGGAAAATAATTTATGTATATTGAAGAGTGCCTACTGTATATGTATTTCTGCTGTTCCTATTTTGTATCCTTGAAATAATTTAGAAAAGTTTGCTCAGGGGGGTAGTTGTATAAAAATTTTCTTAGTCTTTGACAGAAATTTTTTATCTTTTGTGGTGGCAAATATAACCAGGGTTAAAAGTTACCTGAGTGAGAAAAACAGGGTTTAAAGAAGATTTTAAAGGGTTTTAAAAGTAAAGAAAATCTGGAAGGTAAGATCTGTGTTTTTTCCTATTTTGAGAAGTTTGGTTTGTGTATTTTTTGTATTGGTGCAGTTTTGGAATTCTGTTGTTGATTTTCTGCACAGGTTTGCTGTTCTAGTGCAGAGTTTTAGCATCAGCTGCTTGAATATTCTAACTGTCAGATTTGACAGTTGGGAGGGTGACTTGGAACTGAATGGAGGTGTTTTGACTTGTGTGGTTTTTATTAAGGTAACTATTGTAGGTTTTTATTCTTGAGGAATAAATTTGATGTTGATTTAAGATTGATAAGTTTTTTTAGGTGGTTGAAGTTAAATTTGGTTGTTGGAAGTTATAGTAATTAGAGACTTGCAAGATTTTCATGATCCAAATTTAAAGGTTTTGCTTGATTAAGAATTTTGTCATTCGATTTCTGGAGAAGTTTTTATGAAATGTCCTGTGAGAATCTTCTGGGAAATGTTGTGAAAGAATACTGGTGAAGCAAAGTTGTGAACTGCTTTTGAAACCTGATTTCTGGAGACATTTTCAGTCTGTGTGTACTAAGTCTGTGGTGCTGATTTCTAGAGAGGTTAATGAGATGTCCTGTGACAGATTTCTGTGGAATGTTGTGAGAGACTATTAGTGAAGCAAAGTAGGGAAACTGCCTTGGAAATCTTTTTCTGGGAATAATTTGTGTAAAGATTTTAGGGATTTTGGGAAAAGATTTATATGCATGAAATGTTTAGAGGAAGGCTGAGTTTTGTGATTATATATAGGAAATTTTAGGGAAGGAAATAATATAGGAAACATCAATTATCTGTTTTTTTTCTTAGCTTAGAAAGTATTTTAGGCAACTGTGGGGTTATTAGATTTAGGATAGGGTTTTTCTTATTGATTTGGTTTTAGTTAGAGTAGTAGATTGGTTCCAGGGAGAGAGAGATCTACTAACAACAGCGCACCAACGTGGTACCCCTACACAGAAAGGACAGAAAGCTTCCAATACACTAACCCGAGGAAAAAAAGGAGAATTCAGAGAAGCTGGAGGCTGTAAGATACATTATTTAAAGAAAGTGTTCTTAGACCCATCAGTTAGGTTTCCCTGGACAAAGGATTTAAAAGAATAAATAATACTTATTTATTTATTCTTAAATAATTTATTCTTAAATAATCTATTCTTAAATAATTTATTCTTAAATAATCCTGCACAGTAATTGCTGATGGTGAAACACAATTAATTATATTACATTAGTGATTTTTATTCTGGGATCAAAGAAGATTTTACTTGGACATTTATGGCCTCTTTTACAAAGCCGCGCTAGCGGCTGCTGTGTAGCAACATCCCCGAAGCCCTTTAAATCTCTATGGGCTTCTGGGTTGTTAGCGCAGCACAGCCGCTAGTGCAGCTTTGTAAGAGACCATTAAAGAACTGAGTAGAGGGGAAGCAGAATTTCATTATCTAGAGGGATATGGCGATACTCGAGAAGGTTCAGAGGAGAGCGACACTTCTGATAAAGGGTATAGAAAACCTTTCATACACTGAGAGACTGGGGCTCTTTTCCCTGGAGAAGAGGAGAATTAGATGGGACATGATAGAGACCTACAAGATCATGAAGGGCATAGAGAAAGTAGAGAGGGACAGATTCTTCAAATTTTCGATAACCACAAGAACAAGAAGGCATTGGCAAAAGTTGGAAGGGGACAGATTCAAAACCAATGCTAGGAAGTTTTTCTTCACCCAATGGGTGGTGGACACCTGGAATGCACTTCCAGAGGGTGTGATAGGACAGAATACGGTATTAGGGTTCAAGAAGGAACTGGACAGTTTTCTGAAGGAAAAGGGGATAGAGGGGTATAGCTAGAGGGCTACTACACAGGTCCTGGACCTGTTGGGCTGCCGCGTGAGTGGACTGCTGGGCACGATGGATCTCTGGTCTGACCCAGCAGAGGCACTTCTTATGTAGAGTGTTTATGCAGTAACTGGTTATTAAATTTTATTTCTATATTCAATTTAGAGTCCTTAGTGCTTCTTTATATTTATTTTGTTAATGGTTTAATTAACACTTTTATTTCCAGGTTACATTACATTTTATTATTACATTCATTATTATTTTTTAATGAAATTCACTCCTTCTCCTGGGGAAAGGCATCAATTTAACCGTCGGTGTTCACGACTACAAATAAATTTTATTTCAAGAGGGATACCTTTTACCTCAGTCTGAGAAGGAGGGGGTTACACTAAGGACCTCGAGGAAATGAATAACAGAGGCAAAAGGAACAATGTCAGACTGATTGGTCTTCCAGAGGGAGCAGAAGGTGCAGATGCCATCAAATTCCTGGAAGATTTTATCCCTAAGATACTCTCTTAAAATTTCAAGCAGCCATTAGATTTTGAGAGTGCACACAGAATACCTTTGCAGCGAATTAATGGTCAGGGTGGACCTAGGCCAATAATCTTTAAAGTACTAAGTTTCCCACAAGCACTTGAAATTTTAAGGGCTGCCAAAAAGAAAAGGAATTTAAAATGGCAAGAGGCAGGTATTCTATTCTTCCCTGTCTTTGCAAAGGCCACTGCAAATACAAGGAAGCAATTTTTGCAACTTCGCCCACAACTAAGACAAATGAGAGCAGTATCCGGATTACTATACCCAGCAGTAATGAGGGTTACACACATTAACAAGACCATTCATTATGAGGTCCCTGTAAAATTGCAAGAATATATTTCTCAATTTGCTGATGGGATGTCATAAACTTCTGTCATTCTAACTTGAAAACTGTAAGGATCATTTTTGTTTTGTTTTATTTAATTTAATTTTTGGTTGATTTTGTGAGGAAAAACAGCTGTTACTTATTTAGAGATGTTTGGGGATTGAATTTTTAAAGCGTTATTCACGTTACCGTGCAGACAAGACAGGAACGGATTCTTTTACAGCTGCGGCTCTCTTGTTGCCAGAGCGTTGTTGTGTTTTCCAAGCCTCGAGTCGGTTAGGCTCTGCCACTTTGTGTGCCATGGTGACGTTGCAATGTACTGGCACCGTACCGAGGTTGGGGAGAGGGGAAGGGACTGGATCACAGCGAAAGCATTACTTCTGTTGGCGCATGTCATTCTCACGAGCCTGCCTTGACAGTGTGGTTAAGATGATTTGACAGTGATTCCTGCATGCCAAACTCTCGATAGAGATGAAGGACCCACACTTCACCCACATATGAATCTGCGAGGGAGGATCTCCGGAGCCTCTCCCCACATGGCCAGACTTCTCTTCTTTTCTTCAGTGGCAACCTTGATGCTACAGACTTAAGTGAGTGAAAATAGAGGACCGACAAGGCTAAACCGGCAAATATCCCCTGCACATGCCCCGACTCTGTGACGCTGATGGAATGATATCACTAAACAACACAGCACACCGCAAATGGCCTGAAATGGCCCAAACACTTTCAGTGGCCACAAAAGGATCCTGGGACCAGCTAAGAAAATTTCAGACACTCTAATGGCCCAGAACTAGCCCACTGGTGCTGTCTGCTTTAATCACCAGAATGTGTGGCCTCTGGTGAGAATATATCAGGGAGGTTTCTTTCTGAATGAGTTCCTCTTCCTCCTGGGAATTAACACGTTGGCTGGAAGCAGGCAGAAGTAAACCATGTTTGGATTTTTGAGCTAAACCCAGGGAAAAACTTGTCCCATTAGCATCTATTTGAGACTGGTCATGAGAGGCTCATGGTAGAAATGGGCAAGAGATTTCCACTGCAAAGACTGGAGAATGCCTTCTGTATTATATCAGCTCCTTTGCAGTCCTCTCCTGGGCTTCTGATGTCACGATAGCAGCTCTGTTTTGGAGCACTCCCAGCAGGAATGCCTGGGGAGACTTTACTTGTTTGTTTGCGGAATGTGGGGTGGGTGCTGTTTGGAAGTTCCCTGGTTGTGGATGGCAGGGGTATTTGTGGTGTGTTTATTTGAGATTGGTAGCTCCTGGGCTATATGTAGTCTGTACATGGGGGATAATGGCTATACATTTATAATGCTCTGGCTTATAATTCTGAAGGATGCATGGACAGATAGTAGATGTAGAGGGATGTTTGAATTGGCAAATGGTAATGGAGTTAGTTGGGGTGGGAGTTTTTATTTTTAGGGTAGTTGTGAATGACAAGTATAAGAATGAATGGGTACGGTAGGGTGGTTGGTTACTGTGTGATTGAATATAATATTAAATGAATAACTAATTGAATGTTATATTAAATTTCTTTTACAGTAACACAGATTTTAAAATCAGTATAATATCAGTAATAGAATATTTGAGATTCTGACATGTTTAATACATTTGAGACAATAATTAATTGATTAGTATTACTAATTCAAGTTTTTATTGACTATTTCATTCTAATTATTACTGACAGAAATCTATTATTTATGAAAGGGTGGATGAATTGACTTGTTTATTTAATTCAGTTATGATAAATTGGAGGTTTTAATTTTACTTTATTGATTGGTAAGACTTATTCATATTATCTAGGGGTGGTGAGTAATTTTAAACAAAATGTCCATTGAATGTTATATTATTCAAATATCAAAATACTGTATTGTTTAAGAAATTATTTTAATTTAAACTGCTAGGGGCTAAATGAATTATATTGAATATTTCATGCTTAATAATTTAGTCGTTTAATATAGTTGGGAATCATAATTTATTGTATTATTTATTAAATGGGGAGGATTAATTATTGGGAAGATTTAGGGTGCCTGGTGGAGGGTGGCAATTGCTAGTTAGTATGCATGCCCCCAAGTTTTTGAGATACTTAATGGGACGGGTTAGGGGAGGGAGGGGGGCTTTTAGTTTAGGATTCTGGATATATGTGGGAAAATTAGTTATAATTTCGGCAAAAAAAGTTATATTTTCATTTGATAGTACCTATATATAAGGAAATGGCTTTAAAATTATACTCATTAATGGACTCAATCACCCCAACAAGAAGAAAAAGATTCTTAACTTTCTGAAAAGCAACACACAGACATTTACTTTATACAAGAGACTCATTTATCAGCAATGGAGGCAGCCAAATTAGAAGATGGTTGGATAAAACATTGTTTTTTTCCCCCAGCAGTAGGTCAAAATGCAGGGGTGGCAATTCTGATTAACAAGACTGTCTCTGCTAACTTCGATAACTTCCGAGCTGATCTATTGGGTAGATGGCTCTATGTTAATATGACTTCAGAAAAACATACTCTGACGCTTTTTAATATTTAAGCACCGAATACTAATCAGGCAGATTTCTTTAAAACACTCCAACAAATTATTCTATCACTGGCTACGATTAATTTAATTGTAGCCAAAGATTTCAATGCTGTCATGGATCCAATAATTGATAAAACAACCAAGTAGACAAATAAAATCATTAGGTCTAGATCAGGGGTGCCCAACGCGTCGATCGCGATCGACCAGTAGCTCAGGAAGGCAACGTGAGTCGATCGCAGAGCCCATCCCGGGCTCTGTGATAGACTCGTGTTGCCGTCCCGATCTACCGGGCCTATCAGCCTTCCTCTCCCCGACGTCAAAGACGCCGACGCCGGGCATTAGGCTGTTTTTGTCATTTCGGGGGGGGGGGGGGCGTGGTGGCATGGCGGCAGCAGCAGCAGCAACAGCAACAGCCTGAAAAAGAAATCATCCTGGCCCAGGTCGGTGTCATACTCCGGAACTTCTACCTCTTCCAGCAGCCCTCTCCCTTCTACCTGCTTCCGGCCACACCCCCTGCTCCGCGGCTCTCTTCGGCAACTCAGCAGCAGCGATCGACACAAGCATCTGACGTTGGGGCCTACCCTCTGCGAGTCCCGCTTGTTTCAACTTCCTTTCTCCACAAAGGCGGGACTCGTAGAGGGAAGGCCTCGATGTCGGCAGCTTGTCTTGATCACCGCTGCTGACGAGTTGCTTAAGAGAGCCGCGGAGCAGGGGGGGTTTTGCCAGGTGCAGGTAGAAGGGAGAGGGCCAGATGCAGGACTCGTGGATGAGGGAGCAGAAGAGAGAGAGAAAGAGAGAGGGGAGGGAAACAAAAGGAAATATTTCATACTGGGCTGGGCCGGAGTGGAGGGAGGGTGGAAAGATTCTGGCTACAGGGTGCATTAACAAAGGAAAAGGGGGGAAAGCTGAAAATGGAGATAGTGACACAAAGAAGAGAAAGAGTAAGCAGGACCTACTGAATAAGGATAGAGATACAGAGGGGACATGAAGAGGAGGTGAAATAGAGACATAGAAGTAATGCTGAAAAAGTGAGGGGGGGGAGATAAAGACATTGAAAGGGCAAATGGTGAACATGGGGTAAAGACAAGGACAGAGAAATGAAGATTCTGAAAAAGTGGTGAGATAGGGATATAGGTGAGATGGACACAAAGAAGGGTGATGCTGGAAAATAGGTGGAATGGTAATTCTGACAGACACAGAAGGGAAATGCTGGATCAAGGAGAGTTGGGGCTCAGGCTGGATGGAATGAGGAGAAATGCCTTGTTGACCCGGAACTTCCTCTCCTACGTCAGAATTGACGTCAGGGAGTGGAATGCTGGTCAGCGTGACGCTTCTGCAGGGAAAGCTTGTGACGGCGGTGGCTTGGGGGCTGTTCCCCGATGGTGGCAGCAAACCGAGTAGCTTGGGGAGGGCATGGAGAAAGAAAGAAAGGGGGCAGACAGGGAGACAGAAAGAAGGGGGAACAGGGAGACAGAAATAAAAAGTTGGGGGAGAGAATGAGGTCTGGAGGAGAGGAAACATACAGGAGGCTGAAAGAAAGGAAGAAAGATTGGATGCACAGTCAGAAGAAGAAAGTGCAACCAGAGACTCATGAAATCACCAAACAGCAAAGGTAGGAAAAATGATTTTATTTTCAATTTAGTGATCAAAATGTGTCTGTTTTGAGAATTTATATCTGCTGTCTATATTTTGCACTATGGCTCCCTTTTACTAAACCGCAATAGCGTTTTTTAGCGCAGGGAGCCTATGAGCATAGAGAGCAGCATGAGGCATTCAGCGTAACTCCCTGTGCTAAAACCTACTATTGTGGTTTAGTAAAAAGGGAGGGGGTGTATTTGTCTATTTTTGTATTTTGTTACTGAGGTGACATTGCATAGAGTCATCTGCCGTGACCTCTTTGAAAAAACCCGGAATATGAATAATTAACATTTTCTCTGCCTTTCAGTGTGCTTTGTGTTTTTTTTTTAAATTTTATTGTTGGTAGATCATTTTGACTTAGTCATTATAAAAGTAGCTCGCAAGCCCATAAAGTGTGGGCACCCCTGGTCTAGATAATTTGGTACATACATGTGGTTTAAAGGATATATGGCAGATTTTTCATTTTAATGCTAGGGAATTTTCCTTTTGTTCCCAAGTACATAAATCGTTTTCAAGAATTGATTATTTTTAGTTTTGGATCTTTTAATTCAAAATGTCACAAAGGCTAGCATAAATCTGATCATTTTGTCAGATCATGCTGGAAGATTACTGAAGAAGATTCTAATAGACCTGTTCTAATAAACCTGTTCTTGGATGCTGTAGGTGATTGCTTCCTAGAACAACTTGTCAAGGAAAATACTAGAGGAAATTAAATTCTGGACTTAATTTTAAATGGCCTGCGAGGACCGGCACAAGATGTAGAAATAGAAGGGACGCTAGGAAACAGCGATCACAATATGATCCACTTCGATCTGGAGGCAGGGGAGAAACATCGGTCCAAAACGACAGCCACGGCACTGAACTTCCGAAAAGGGAATTACAAAGGGATGAGACTCATGGTAGGGAAGAAGATTAAGAAGAGGATAAGCACTGTAAAAACGCTAGAGCAAGCTTGGTCTTTTTTAAGGACACAGTCACCGAGGCACAAAATCTATATATACCACGTATCAACAATAGATCCAAGAGGAAAAACAACAAAAAAACGGCGTGGCTCACTGTAGAGGTGAAGGAAGCGATCAGAGACACGAAAACTTCGTTTAAGGAATGGAAAAGGTCAAAAACGGATGAAAACTGGAACAAGCACAAACATCAATGCAGGTGCCATAATGCGGTAAATGGGGCCAAAAGAGACTATGAAGGAAAAATAGCCAAGGAGGCGAAGAACTTCAAGACATTCTTTTAATATATTAAGAGGAAACGACCCACGAAGGAAGCGATGGGACAGTTGGATGACCATGGAATAAAGGGCGCACTAAAGAAGGACAAAACAATCGCCGACAAACTGAACACATTTTTTGTGTCTGTATTTACTGAAGAAGATTTACACAACATACTGGAACCCATTAGGCTATATGCTGGAAACGAAGACGGAAAGCTGATAGGGTTGACGGTCAATCTAGACGTGGTATGGAGGCAGATTGATAGGCTTAAAAATGATAAATCCCTGGGACTGGATGGCATCCATCCGAGAGTAATCAAGGAATTCAAAGGGGTTATAGCTGAACTGCTTTAACTAATAGCCAATCTGTCGATCAAATCGGGAAGGATTCCGGAAGACTGGAAAGTGGCGAATGTCACGCCGATCTTCAAGAAAGGTTCGAGGGGAGATCCGGGAAACTACAGACTGGTGAGTCTGACCTCAATACCGGGAAAGATGGTAGAGGCGCTGATAAAGGACCGCATCATTAATCACCTTGACAGACACGATCTGATGAGGACCAGCCAGCATGGCTTCAGCAAAGGAAGATCTTGCTGCACTTCTTTGAGGGAGTAAACAGGCAGATAGACAAGGGCGAGCTGGTTGACATTGTATATCTGGATTTTCAGAAGTCATTCGACAAGGTCCCGCATGAACGACTGCTTCAAAAAATTGCAAGCCATGGAATTGAGTGTGAAATACTCATGTGGATTAAAAACTGGTTGGCGGATAGGAAACAGAGTGGGGGTAAATGGAAAATACTCGGACTGGAAAAGCGTCACGAGTGGAGTGCCACAGGGTTCAGTGCTTGGACCCGTGCTCTTCAACATATTTATAAACGACCTGGAAATTGGTACGAAGAGTGAAGTGATTAAATTTGCAGACAATACAAAGTTATTCTGAGTAGTAAATACGCAGAAGGATTGCGAAGACCTGCAACGTGACAAACATGCTCGAAAAATAGGCCGCAACATGGCAAATAAAGTTTAACGTGGATAAGTGTAAGGTGATGAATGTCGATAACAAAAATCTTATACACGAATACAGGATGTCTGGTGCGGTACTCGGATAGAACCCCCAGGAAAGAGACTTGGGAGTACTGGTCGACAAGTCGATGAAGCTGTCCATGCAATGCATGGCAGCTGCGAAAAGGGCGAACAGAATGCTAGGAATGATTAAGAAGGGGATTACGAGCAGATCAGAGAAATTATCATGCCGCTTTACCGGGCAATGGTACACCCCCCATCTGGAATAATGCGTCCAGCACTGGTCGTCGTACATGAAGAAGGACGGGGTACTGCTTGAAAAGGTCCAGAGAAGAGCGACTAAAATGGTTAAGAGGCTGGAGGAGTTGCCGTACAGTGCGAGATTAGAGAAACTGGGCCTCTTCTCCCATGAAAAGAGGAGACTGAGAGGGAACATGATCGAAAAATTCAAGATAATGAATTGTTGTTCACCCTCTTCAGGGTAGAGAGAACGAGAGGGCACTCTCTAAAGCTAAAAGGAAGTTCTTCTTCACCCAGAGAGTGGAGGAAAACTGGAACGCTCTTCCTGAGGCTGTTATAGGGGAAAACACCCTCCAGGGATTCAAGATAAAGTTAGACAAGTTCCTGCTTAACCAGAATATATACAGGTAAGGCTAGTCTCAGTTAGGGCCCTGGTCTTTGACTTAAGGGCTGTACTGTGAGCTAACTGCTGGGCACGATGGACCACTGGTCTGACCCAGCAGCAGCAATTCTTATGTTCTTATGTTCTCCTATAACATAACATATAACATAACTTTATTCTTCTATACCGTCATAGTCATATGACTTCTAGGCGGTTCACACTGACGAGAGCTGGACAATCAGCGAATTACAAAATGCAAATAGTGAAAGTACAACATATTACTCAAGACATAGGCAGGATGAAAATATAAATTTAGTGTAACTTCTGTTTAGGAGATAAATCTGTCGAAAAATACAGTTTTAATTTCTTTCCGAAAGGCACTGTAAGTCAGCCTAGTTCCATTGATGTAGTTACCTAGCCAAGATTGCTGTTTGCTTGCTTGAAACATGAAAGACCTATCCAAAAAGGACTTATATTTACAACTAGTGATCCTTGGGTATGCAAATAAGTTGCGATTTCTGGTTGTCCTTGTAGGGCTGTATAGCACGAAATGAGGTAGAAGATAGTTAGGAGCTAGTCCCCAAGCCTGCTTGAAACAAATGAAGAAAACAAACATTATTCGCGCATCCATTGGTAACCAGTGCAACAGTCTATAGTAGGGACTAACATGGTCGCTTTTCTTCAATCCAAATATCAAGCGGGCAGCCGTATTCTGTACTAGTCTTAATTTTCTCACTGTTCTTTTAGGGACACCCAAATAAACGATATTGCAGTAGTCTAATCTTGATAGAACCAAAGACTGCACCAATAATCTAAAAGATAAAGGGTCTAAGTATTTTTTAATGGTCTTTAATTTCCATAGTGCATAAAAGCACTTCTTCATCACTATATTCGTGTGTTCAACCATAGTCAAATGTGTGTCTAGTGTGACTACTAATATTTTTATAGTTTTAGAAATTGGATAGTCATGTCCATTTAGATGTAACGATATTCTGGTAATTTTATCCTTTGGGCTTGCTAAGAAAACTTTTGTCTTTTCTGTATTTAATTTCAATTTGAACGTGATTGTCCATTGTTCAATTTCAGTCATCATATAATAAATGTTCTAAAATTTAATTGGTTTTGCTATTCAGAGGAATTAAAATAGAAGTATCTTTGTAACATGATTACCTTTTAAAAATTTTTATGTTAGTCTAATAAAAGCTAAGGGGTCTTTTTATCAAGTCGCGCTAGCGGGGTTAGCGCGGACATACCGCGCGCTAACCCCCGCAGCCGGCTAAAAAACTAACGCCTGCTCAATGCAGGCGTTAGCGGCTAGTGAGGCAGGTGGTTTAACGCGCAGTATTACACACGTTAAACCCATACCGCAGCTTGATTAAAGGACCCCTAAGTCTCATGCTCTCTAAATAATTTTTATTGCCCATGACTAATTTACCCCTCCCCCCTTTTACAAAACCGTAGTGTGGTTAATAGTGCCAGCCACGGTGGTAACAGCTTCAATGCTCATAGAATTCCTAGGAGCATCGGAGCTGTTACCGCTGCAGCAGGCGCTAAATACCGTGCTACTGTTTTGTAAAAGGGAGGGATAATTACTACAATTCTGCATAATTTATTTTCTTTCTTAAATATGATTGCTTGTAATTAAAATATCTGCTTTTACCGTTCAGAAAATAATTTGCTAGGAATAGATTTATTTATAACTACATATAAAAATAGTTTTCAAATTCTTCTATTTTTCAATGATAGACCTAGAACATTTTTTAATCACCTTTGTATCTGCTGAAATACTAACCTTTAGGAAGGTAACTATACTTAAAAGCTACTTAGGCCTGGATTCTGTAAGCAGCACTTCCTGTGTGTCAATCACCAACAAGCGTTGCTTCCAGAATCACGGCTCCCATGGACCTTAGGTGCCACAAATGTATGCTTGGGTTTTATAGGCCTATATTTCCGGTCCCTAGAGTCCTTCCTGAATCACAGCTAGTGTTGCCTAGTGACACCAAAGCCCAGCGCCACCTCTAAACACACCTATTTCTGGGCTTCGAGATCACTAGGTGATGCTAGACGCCATGGACTTGGGCGCCGGTCCAGGAGGCCATCTAGCGTTGCCTAAAGTTTTGCTCTGATTAGGTTTTAATTGGTTTTTAAAGGCATGACCAATTATCGTGCCATTTAGAACCAATTAAAACCCTTAAGTTAGTCGCTGGTAGGCATGATCTAGGCACCTGCTGGTGATTAACCTTTGACGTCTTTTTGAGAATCCGAACCTTAATGCAGTGGTGATACATTTTTCTTATGCAAATATCTTGAAGCACCTAAAATAATCTTAGGGCTACATTTAATAAATGTATGCTACCATACTAGCACATACTAACACCATTAGGATGTGTTATTAGTTAAAACCAAAACAAAGCAAAGAGGAACAATAGTCGCTGGATGTCACAAGTCCGAAACATGTTTCCAACTCTGACGCTCTTTGTTGCTATTTTCATGTACAATTTGGAATTTTAAAATTCTCCAAATATATTATCTGTGTTAATGTTTTTGCATTTGGACATTTGTTCTCAATAAAATCTTTTTTAACCTATGGTTCCTGTGACATCCAGAGGCTGTTTTTCCTCGTTGCTTTGCTTTGGATTTACCAGTGGTTTGGGAACATAGGTCCTTTTTTGTGTTATTAGTTAAAACAGCAGTCCTACTGGATAAAATGAGACCTGTTGCAAATAACTCGCATTAATTCATGCTAGCATCTTTTTGTAAATCTAGCCCAAATAATTTTCTTGTCACTTTGGTGATACA